>NW_012267228.1:2370404-2380647 GCF_000151885.1 Dipodomys ordii
GCCAGCCCAGGCAGGAAAGTCCATGGAACTCTTATCTCCAATAAACCACCAGAAAACCAGAAGTGGTGCTGTGGCTCAAGCAGTAGAGCGCTCCCCTTGAGGTGAAATGCTGATGGATAGCACCCAAGCCCAGAGTTCAAGCCCCACGACCGACAAAAAAAAAAAAAAAAAAGAGTCTCATGGACTTTCGTGCCCAGGCTGGCTTTGAACCATGATCCTCAGATCTCAGCCTCCTGCATAGCAAGGATTACAGGTGTGAGCCACCAGTGCCCAGCCAATGAAGGTTTTTTTTTTAGCAATTAGAATTAGATGAATTTCAAATTCACAGGCTGGGAGAGCACCTACCCTGCAGCCAAGGTGTCATGGCGGCTGCTGCTGTGGTGGTGACAGCATTGTGATGGAGACTTGCGCAGAGCGGACGTGTGTGTGTGTGTGTGTGTGTGTGTGTGTGTGTGTGCGTGCGTATGTGCATGCGTGTGCGCGTGCTGGGAACCCAGTAGGCCCTGGGTGCACTCACTGCGTGGCTGTGCTTAGTCAGAACAGCAGAAAAGCCTTGTGTCAGGTCATCTGTTCTGCAGGAGGAACAAGAAGAAACCTGGTTCCTCGGGGTTCTGCAAAGACTCTTCAAAGAACCCACACAGCCAGTGTTGAGCTGCTGGGGGCGGGGGGGCGGGGACAGCTGGGCTCCACACTGGCAGGCCGGGAAGCACTTCACACTCATCCCGATCTGACAGTGACTGCAGCTTCCTGGCTAGCGGTTGGGTTTGTTGGGTTTGCTTTTAAGTGTTTTGTGGTGCTTTATACATGAGAAGGCTCACGGACCCTCAGCTCATATTCGGTCTTGCGCTTATCCGTTTGTCTTTGTGAAAGGCATTGGGACCGGTGACAGTGGGACCCGCTGCTGGTGAAGCAGAGGCTTTCAGGCTGCGTGAGCTCAGGGATGGTGTGCCCACACAAGCTCTGCCAACACAGGAAGCCAGGCAGCTGGACCCCGCCCCAGACAGGCCCAGCACTGCACCGCACAGCACCACACAGCACAGAAACGAAGGCCGGTGATTCTGAGGATGTTGCACCTTCCTCTCCAAAGATAATGTGGAAAGGAGACAATGAAGGCCTTCTTCATGTTTGTGGCTCTTGAAAACTAGTGTTCTGAGCCGGGCACTGGTGGCTCACGCCTGTAATCCTAGCTACTCAGGAGACTGAGATCTGAGGATCGCGGTTCAAAGCCAGCCCGGGCAGGAGAGACCATGAGACTCCAATCTCCAATAAACCACCAGAAAACTGGAAGTGGCGCTGTAGCTCAAGTGGTAGAGCGCTCGCCTTGAGCTGAAGAGCTGAGGGACAGTGCCCAGGCCCAGAGTTCAAGCCCCACGACCGACAAAAAAGAAAGAAAGAAAACTAGTGTTCTGGGAGAAAAAAAAAAAAAAACAGCACAACAGTAGAAATAGCCCTGATCTAGGATTGTAAAGATTAGAAGGGAGAAGATGTGGGTTTGGGTACAAGTTTTAACTCTTTTCCATTGTGTGGCTTGAGCCAAGTTAGGTATGTTACCTCTGCCTTCTGACTGCTTATTTGTGAGAAATGGATAATAATACTCTCCTAATTAATTTGGTCTCCAATCAAGAGTCCAGAGTTATTCAAATGTAAAGTAATAGTAGTAATAAGCCAGGAGCTGATGGCTCATGCCTGTAATCCTTATTGCTAAGGAGGCTGAAATTTTAGGATTGTGGTTTGAAGTCAGCCCCAGCAGGAAAAAAACCCATGAGACTCTTATCTCCAATTAAGCACCAAAAAGCTGGAAGTAGAGGTGTGGCTCAAGTGGTAGAGCACCAGCCTTGAGTGAAAAGGCTAAGGATCAGCACCCACCCCTGAATTCATGCACCAGTACTGGCACACACAAGAAATAACAAAACAACACAATTCCAATTGTTTCCTAAATACCCTGTGCCTTCTGAGAGTCACTTCCTAAATAACTGGGGCCGGGTCATTCTCAGTCCTGACCAGTCACTCCGCAGTGAGTCCTGGGGCACACACGCTGTCCGTATGAGAAAGTGTCACCCCGGCCCCCCACACTGACATGCTGTGATTGAGGGCGAGTGACACAGAATTGCTTCTAAATCGCAGAACCAGAGCAAAGATTAAACGGCTCTGTGATTTACTGCTGAGTGACCTTCCGCCAAGGGGCTCCTGATGGCGTGCAGAACAAGTCACACTGAATTGTCCTTTGGCCGTCTGGGGCCGGCGGTTCCCGGAGCCCCAGGGGGCCCTGCTTCCCACAAGGGACATAAACAAGGTGACATCATGATGGCACGCTCCTGAGGGACGGTGCCAGTCGGCCTGCTCTGTTTATTGCTCTGTGGTCTTGACTCTATTGCTCCCCAGGGACGGTGACAGGCTTCAGTCCTTCTGTCCTTTTACCCTCCATGTGGCCTTCAGGATCGAGCCTGCTCGTCTGGAGTGCAGCTGAGTTCCAGGCCAGCTGTGTGGTTGCTCACAAACCCTGAGTCACTCAGAATCGTCCCCCACCTGACCCCCACCTGACAGCCGATACCTCTGGAGTGCGTCACAGCGCACAGCCCTCACCTCCATCCTGCACGCTGTCACTGGCAGCCGACTCGCTGGAAGGAGCAGCTCAGTGGAGACTGCGTGGCCTAGTCTGTGCTCTGGCGATTTGGCTCTAGCCCGAGTGTCCAGACTGCTCCTGACTCCAGTTCTCTGCAGAAGGAGATGACAATGGTAACAATGTCAGGAGGTGTTTGCGAAGGTAATTAAATCAATGTGTGTCTGAAACAGTTATTTCTGTGTGTATATGTGCTGGTCCTGGGGATTGAACTCAGGGCCTGGCTGCTGTCCCTTAGTTTGTTTTGCTCAAGGCTAGCACTCCACCACTTGAGCCACACAGCACCATGTCCAGCTTTTTGGTGGTTAATTGGAGATAGTCTCACAGATTTTGTCTAAGCTGGCTTCAAACTCTGATCCTCAAATCTTGGTTTCCTTATAGACATACTCCACCACGGCCCAGCTTATTACTAGTATTATATAGTAATTTTCATGGGGGGAAATGGAGTCTATTAAAAAAAATGGGTCTTGGAATCCGGAAGGTTGGATTTCTGTCTCGACTGTACCAGTGGCTGGGTGTGTGTGGCTTCAACTTCTGAAACCCCTGATTTGCTCATGGACAGGATAGCCATGGATACTGCTGACCTCAGTATTTGTGAATACGAAGAGCCTACTTGGAAAACACCTGAAACACCAGGCCCACAGTGGACATCTTTCACTCCTTCCGTGCCCTTCCCACGAGCCCGCCCCTGGCTCTGTGGGGCCCTCTGTCTGTGCCTCAGCCTTCCCAGTGCTCCCCAGAGCTGGACCGAAAGGTGTGCCCCATCACGCCCTGTTTACAGTTTGAATCTTGAATGCTTCAAGGAGCATGTGCAGAAGCTTGGTTACTGGCCGTGGCACTACTGGGCAGTGGTGGAGTCTCTAGGGGGGGACTTCATGGGCACAGGCATGTCCTTGAAGCTACTGCCGGTCTCGGTTGTCTGCTTCCAGATTTCTCTGAGACGAGCAGCCTCCTCCTCCACAGGCGTCCAGCAACCAGGCCAAGCAACCACCGACCAACACCTCTGGACCTGTGAGCCACCCAACCCTTCTCCCCTTCTAAGTTGATGATGTTTCAGGTAGTCTGTCACAGTGGTGGAAAGCCGATGAGCACAGCTTGCAAAGAGCAAGTGGGGCATGTGCACAAAAATTCGCACCTGGGGCGGGGAGGGCGGCTCAGTGTGGAGCGCGTGCCTAGCATGCATGAAGCCCTGGGCTCCATTCCTCAGCACCACATAAGCAGAAAAGGCCAGAAATGGTGCTGTGGCTCAAGTGGTAGAGGGCTAGCCTTGAGCAAAGAAGCCCAAGGACAGTGCTCAGCCCAGGCCTTGAATTCAAGCCCCAGAACTGGCAAACAAACAAAAAATCACACCTGCACGTGTTTCATTATGAATTTTGTTCACCAAAGCTCAAAACTAGAAACAGCCCAGATGTCTGTCCACAGGTGAAGGAGTGGCAAGGGTCGCTCGCTCTTCCCTGTGGCATGCAGGAGGCCAGTGGGTCCTCCCCACGGGTGCCTGCGGTCCATCCTCCCCATGGGGTGCTGGGAATGAACAGACACACTCACACAGACACACACAGGCACACACACAGACACATGCACACACACACAGACACACACAGCACACACACACACAGACACATGCACACAGACACAGACACATAGCACACACACACACACACACACAGGCACACGCACACATACACAGACACACACAGACACATGCACACAGACACAGACACATAGCACACACACACACACACACACAGGCACACGCACACATACACAGACACACACAGACACACACAGGCACACACACAGACACATGCACACACACAGCACACACACACAGACACACACACAGGCACACGCACACATACACACACAGACAGACACATGCACACAGACACACAGACACACACAGGCATACACACACAGGCACACACAGGCACACACACAGACACACAGGAATATACATACAGACACGGACACACACAGGCACACACACGGACACACACAGACACATGCACAGACACACAGACACACACACACAGACACCCAGACACACACATACAGACACACACAGGCACACACACATAGACACAGACACACACACACAGAACCACTTGGATGAGCATCGAGTTCTGCCCAGAGAATGGAAGCCTAGCCCTAAAGATGTCTCCTGGCACCCCCACCATTTGAGTAACATTTTGAGAGGCAACATTTTTAGAACTGGAGAACAGATTGGCGTTTTGAAGGGTCAGGGATGGGTTGAGAGTGGGCAGGAAGAGAATATGCTCATGAGAAAGCAGCACAGGGTCCTTGTGATGAGGCAAATGTTCCGTGTGGAGTGTGGAGGTGGACGTATGCACTGCCCCTGCATTCAAATGGGATAGAGCTAAAGACAGAGAGAGACAGACAGACAGACCAGAGCTACAGCTACGGTGTGTTTCCATTGGAACTTAGTCTCCAAGGTGTTGGTACTAAGGGACAGGGCGTTTGGGTGAACCGTTAGCCTTTCAGTGGATTAGGGCCCCCCCCGCCCGCAGCAGGGCTCGAGGGAGGGAGCTCAGCTCCTCTGTCCCACACCTTCCGTCTCATGGGAATGCCACCAAGCGCCACCTTGGAAGCAGAGGACAGCGCTCTCCAAACACCAACACCAGTCCCTTGATCTTGGACTTCCAGCATGAATCTCTATTCTGCATAAGCTTCCTGGTCTCATGTATTTTGCGGTAGCAGGACAAACAGACTGACATACCCACTCACGCACAAACATACACAAGGATGCGTACAAGAAAACTCGGAGAAAGCCCACAATTGGTGGATTGGATCCCTGTCCAATTCTGGTTATGATATCGGACTTTTAATCAGCAAGGTGTCACAACGGGAGGAGTTGGGGAAAGGTTGTGGGGCCTGTGAACCCACAATTATCTTCAGAGAGAGAGAGAGAGGGAGGGAGAGAGAGGGAGGGAGAGAGAGAACATGAGCACATAAGGAGCGGGGAATCAGAAAACAGGAGGGATGTAGCACTTTATTTTGAGAGCTGGGTGACGGCTGAGGAATTTTCTGCAGGGGTGACACATGGACACGTGTCTTCTGCGGGCACCTTCTTTCTTGCCAATCCTAGAATGATATTATCTTGGCCCAAGTCACAACTGACATTTAAATTTAAAATGTAGAAGATTTATCTTTTTCTTTTTGCAGTCTTGTGTGCGTTCCCAGGTTTTCTAGGAAAGCAATTTCAGGCGCAGGGTGTGAGCTTGAATCCCTTCCACAGCAGAAACGAAACAGCAGGCTCTCCCTTCAGTCCCTCCACAGCATCCCCGGACCCATTGCGCGGGCCAGGCCCCCGCCACGCACGACAGACCACACGGTAAATAACACTCAGCCCTGCCTTTGAGAGACTGTGCTGTCAGGCTCTTGGAAATGTCAACCGGTCCAAGAACACAGGGACTCGGCTGCGCCCTGAGTAGGCTGGAGTCTGGGAATAAAGGTTGGGATTGGGGAAGTGCTCTCATGATGTCATGACTGTCCTGCTTTCTTGCTACTTGGCCACATTAGCTCATCTTGCAGGCTTGCACACTGTGTATGAATCTCAACGCATCCTAAGGGGTGTATCTGTCCCTTTTCTGTTTATATAATGAATGGCATGAGGCTGGACATCTGGAAAAGCAAAGACGTTTTTGTATGGGTAGTGCACATCTGTAATCCCAGCACTAGGGAGAAGGCAAGAACAGGATCAAACTGGCTGGCAAAGTGAGTTCAAGGGCAGCCTGTGTTATGTGGCAAGCTGTGTCCCAAACAAACAAGGGAGAGTCAGATGCCCGTGGCTCACGCCTGTAATCCTAGGCACTCAGAAAACTGAGATCGGGGCTGGGAAGGTGGCTCAGTGGTAGAGCGCTAGCCTTGAGCTGAAGAGCTGAGGGACAGCGCCCAGGCCCAGAGTTCAGGCTCCACGACTGGACACCCCCCGCCACAAAAAGCAAGCAAGCAAGCAAGCAAGAAAGAAAGAAAAAGAAAGCAGAGATCAGGGAATCATGGTTTGAAGCCAATTCGGGCAGGAAGCTCTGAGACACTCTTATCTCTGATGAAATACCAAAAAAGCCAGAAGTGGCGCTGTGGTTCAAATGGTAGAATGCTAGCCTTGAGCCCCAAAGCCCAAGGACAGCGCCCAGGCCCTTACTGGAGCCCAGGACTGGCACAGAAAGAAAACAAGCAAACAGGAAACCCCAAGGGGAGGTAGCTCAGCCGCAGAGGGATGGGTCAGCGTGCCGAGGCCCTGGGCTCCACCCTGGCAATGCATACGCAGCCCGCCCTTGCTCTGCTCTGACTTCTCTTTCTTTTCTTTCTTTTTTTTTTTTAGGTAGGGTCTACACTTTTTCCCTGGGCCCATGATTGTGTCTGGATATCTTGTTTGCTTGTTTTTGGTCGGCTGTAAGGCTTGAACTCAGGGCTTGAGCGCTGTCCCTGAGCTTTTCTGCTCAAGGCTAGCTCTGTAGCGCTTTGAGCCATGGCACCACTTCTGGTTTTTAGGTGGTTACTTGGAAATAAAAGTCTCACAAGGCTGGGAAGGTGGCTAAGTGGCAGAGTGCTTGCCTAGCATCTATGAAGCCCTGGGTTCCATTCCTCAGTACCACATACACAGAAAAAGCCAGAAGTGACACTGTGACTCAAGTGGTAGAGTGCTAGCCTTGAGCAAAAGAAGCTCAGGGACAGTGCCCAGGCCCTGAGTTCAAGCCCCAGGACTGCAACAAAACAAAACAAAAGTCTCATGGCTGACTTTAAACCACAATCCTCAGATCTCAGCCTCCTGAATAGCTAGCTAGGATTACAGGCGTGAGCCATCAGTGCCTAGCTTGATTTTTTTTTTAAATATCTGTAAGTTTAATATTTTAAACCAGATGTACCTTTACTTTTCTCCCTGATGTTGCAATGTAGGGTTGTTATATACTTGAGTTAGAGTTATTTTTTTCTTTTTCTTTTTTTTTGTTGGTCATAGGTCTTGAACTCTCAGCCTGGGCGCTGTCCCTCAGCATTTCAGCTCAAGGCGAGCATTCTACCACTTGAGCCACAGCACCTCTTCCCGTTTTCTGGTGGTTTATTGGAGATAAGAGTCTCATGGACTTCCTTGCTGTGGCTGGCTTTGAACTGTGATCCTCAGATCTCAGCCTCTTGAGTAGCTAGGATGACAGGCATGAACCACTGGCACCCAGCTCCTTAACTTTATTTGTATTATCTCTAAGTAGTTGTGCAGAGAGGTTCCGGTTCAGCATGTTAAGTTATGAGTACAGTGCATCTTGATCAGTATCGCTCCTGCTGTCATTCTCCCTCCCCATGCCTGGATCTTGATTCTCCTATTTTCTACTTCCTGCAGAATCTGGGATGACAGGTTCACACTACCATGCCCAGCTATTGGTTGAGATGGAGGTCTCGTGAACTTTTTGCCCGAGCTGGCCTTTGCAGTAATCCTGCCAATTTCCACATCTGGAGTGGCTAGGATTACATGTGCGAGCTATCACATCCGGCTTTTTATATTTATCTTTGAAGTATTGATGCAAGCAAATACTGAGTGATCTAGACAATTCTAGCTGATTTGAGGACTTGTGTTTGCGTTGGCATTGACACGGCCCTGGGCGTTAGTTAGGTAAGAGAGGCTCACGGGCAGCGTTTACAGAGGCCGTGGCAGGGTTGAAGGTCTGGGCTGGCACAAAGCCTGGCGAGGCCCCCCTGTGCTAGAATCCTAGAGAAGAGGTTTCATAACTAGCACTGTCCTGAGTAGGTCAGGAGAGAAACTCACCCTCCAACCTGACAGGCCTGAAAGAAACACCTTCCTTGAAAGAAAAATGTTCTGTTCCTGCTGTGTTTAGAAACAAAGTTCGTAAGAGGCCTCTGGCTGTGTTTGCGGCTGAAATTGAAAAAAAAAAGTGTTTCTCACAAGCCCCAACACAGCGTGGTTAGCTCCCTGCAGGACTAACCAGCCTGCCTGGGGCCTGGGGAGATGGGAGGGCTTCTATTGCGGGAATGTTTTCTGGTGGCACCTCCCCTGAGGCTCCGGACTAGCAGCCAGCCAGTCTTCGGGTGTTTGCAAATCTTCCACTTCCAAGGTGTTTCATTTGGGGAGCTACACAGGAAGTTCCTTATTGTGCATCGCCTTCTTTGCAAAGATGTCTGCACCAGGAAATAGGCTTTGTTTTTCTCTCCTTCTCCAGTTACATGATGTTAATGGGGAAACCCCTCCGCTCCTGACTCCTGAGAGGCCCAGCCTCTCCAGCCTCTGATCTCATCCACTACCACAGCACCTCCGTGTAGCCACACGGGGCTCCTGGCAGCCTTGGGGAACAAGCCAGGTACTTTCCTGGCCTTGGGCCTTTGCACGTGCTGTGTTTTTGCCTGGCCTATCACATCCTTCCCTCCATTGTTTGCATGGGACTTGTTCTGTTGTTACTCAAGGTCTCTGAACAAATGTTCTCTAATTATGGAAGTTGTTTGCTTTCTCTTTTGCTCTGCTCCACAGGTTTTCAGGGCACCTGACACACTTTACACATGTGTGCATATGTGTACGTGCACATGTGTGTCTCTGTGTGCATGCCAGTCCTGGGGCTTGAACTCAGGATCAGGGCTCTCTCCTTGAATTTTTGTGCTCACACATGGTGCTCTACCACTTGAGCCACAGCACCACTTCTGCCTTTTTTGTAGTGAACTGGACACAAGAAGAGTCTTGCTTCCTGGACTGCCCTGACTTGCCTGGCTTGGAACTTGGAGCCTTAGATCTCAGCCTCTTTGAGTAGCGAGGATTACAAGGGTGAGTCACCTGTGCCGGGTCCTGGCTGAGTGAAGAGGCCCCAGGAGAGCCATAAAGTTGGCCTGCAGCCATTGGGGGGAAGGGTGGGATCCGCAGGAGTCCTGGTGAAGGTCTGCCATCAGTCTGTTTCCAGAAGGAAGGAAATTGATTTGAATTGAGTGCTCAATGCTTGCTTAGTGCTGCTAGCTGCGTCCACACACCTCTGTCTGGAAATCCTGCATGTGTTCTGATCACCGGCAGTTTCATTATTTAAACCTCCGCGCCCCACTGCTCCTGGTGGAATCTGAGCAGGACGGGCCCTGGCAGCCGGAGCCCGGTGTGAGTTCCAACACCACTAGGAGGTCAGCTCAGCAAGGCAGGTGCCCGGTGCCTAGAACAGCCGCAGGCACATAGTAGGGCCTCTCTACCTCTCCTTATCGTTATTATCTGGGGTGGTTACTGGGTTTGAAGTGAGGGCCTTGTGAGGCAGGCATACCACTTCTTAAGCCAGGCCTTCAGCCCTCTCCTTTTCCTTACCTTTTGAATAAGGACTTGTGCTTTTTGGCTGGCCTAGGACTTTGATCCTCCTGCCTGCCCCCAGGTAGCTGGGAGTATAGGAATGTACAACCACACCCAGCCCTAAGCTTTTTTTAAAGCTCTGTTTACTCAACAAGAGAAGTTGAGGGAAATAATACAACACTGATGAATTTTTTTAATTAATTGTAAAATTTTTGAGATAACTAGGTTCACAAACAATCCGAAGAAATAAGTTGGGAGCCTGTTGCCTGTGGCTCATGCCTGTCATCCTAGCTACTCAGGAGGCTGAGATCTGAGGATCGCGGTTCAAAGCCAGCCTGGGCAGG
>NW_012267228.1:2381552-2383406 GCF_000151885.1 Dipodomys ordii
CCTGGCGATTTTATATTTCTTTCTTCTGATGGTAATCTTACAAACTATGACAATGTCTCACCCAGGACATGGATGCTGATCAAATCCTGTTCTAGCTGAACATCCACTAAAGGGTTATTTCTCTCTAGACTGGCCTCAGGCTCCTGGGCTCTGCCACCCTCTTTGCCTCTGCCTCTAGAGGGCTTGGGCAGTGGGCACAACCTCCAGGGTAGGCTGTTACAGGGTTCTTATGTAGACTAAATACAGCTGAGGAGGCTCAGCCTCGCTCACACATACGTAAGCATTTAACAGTGGGGCCAGCTGTCCTGGTGGGAGATGCGTGGTGCAGCTCCGAGTCTCTCAAAGTGCACTGGAGGCTTGAAATGCAGATCCACATTCAGAGCCTGATGCCAGCTTGTGGAGGTGCCTGGCAGTCTGCTGTTCTAGCAAGTGCCTAGGAATGCCTGCTGGTGTTCTGAGAGAGGCTGAGTGCATGGTGTCCTGAACCAGACTGCCAGGTTGAATTCCTGCTGCACACATCTTTGTGACCTGGGATGAATTTTGGATTTTTCTTTTTCTTTTTTTGTCAGTCCTGGGGCTTGAACTCTGGGCCTGGGCGCTGTCCTTGAGCTCTTTAGCTCAAAGCAAGCGCATCTGATCTACAACACCACTTCTGGTTCTCTAGTGGTTTATTGGAGATAAGAGTCTCATGGGCTGGCTTTGAAACATGATCCTCAGATCTCAGCCTCCTGAGTAGCTAGGATGACAGGTGTGCCCTCATCCTTTTTTTTTCCTTCCTTCTTCTCTATACCTTCCCTTGCTCTACCACTTGAGCCATCCGCCCTGTCATCCCTTTACTCAGTTTTGCTGGTCAGGTACAGTCTCCCATTAAGCTGCTTCTACCTCCACTTCCCAGGTTGCTTAGACACCACCTGGGCCAGTCAGAGGTGGTGTCTAAGTTAACTGAACTCCTGAGAGCCTTCTGCGGGGGGGGGGCTCCTCATCCTCAGCGCCAGGCGGTTCTTGGCTCTATGCACCATCAGGAACTAACTACCGGCAGCAGTTTCTGGATGAGCAGATGGAAAAAGATCAGGTCATCCCAGAGCAAGGTGACCAACGAGGGTGTGTAGGGGTCAGTGACAGAAGTCAGTTCAGGGCCCTGGGGTGCTGTACGCCAAGGGGAGAGAGCCGGGGGAACTGTTCCAAAAGATCCTTTCTTCTGGTGCACTTTCTTACTTCATATATTTTTAATTAAGTAATTAGTTCATTAATGTATTGCTGCCAGTCCTAAGGCTAGAACTCAGGTCCTGGGTGCTGTCCCTTAACTTTTTGCTCAAAGATGGCACTCTACCACTTGAGCCATATCTTCACTTCTGATGTGTTTTAGTGTGTGTGTGTGTGTGTGTGTGTGTGGTTTATTGGAGCTAATAGTCTCATGGACTTTCCTGCCTAGGCTGGCTTCAAACCATGATCCTCAGATCTCAACATCCTGAGTGTCTAGGATTACAGGGGTGAGCCACCAACACCCAGTTTTTCACTTAGTTAACAACTCAACTCAGTAGTGTCTGTGTTCTTATTTGTTCAATTTTTCTTTTAGTTTCTTAGATATTTAAACATGTGCTAAAATGAACATAAATGTTTACTAGTTTAAGTCTTTTGTGTGTGTGAAAGTGACTAGAACGTTTTTTTAGAAAGGGAAATCACGGGCACCGGTGGCTCACAACTGTCATCCTAGCTACTCAGGAGGCTGAGTTATGAGGATCATGGTTCAAAGCCAGCCCGGGCAGAAAAGTCTGTGAGACTCTTTTTTTTTTGGGTCCTGTCATGGGGCCTGAACTCTGGGCCTGGGCACTGTCCCTCAGCTCTTCAGCTCAA
>NW_012267228.1:2384708-2386763 GCF_000151885.1 Dipodomys ordii
AGGGCCTGGGCACTGTCCAGAGCTTTTGTGCTCTACCATTTTGATCCACAGTTCTACTTCTGGTTTTCAGTGGTTTATTGGAGATAAGAGTCTCATGGACTTTCCTGCCTGGGCTGGCTTTGAATTGCGATCCTCAGATCTCAGCCTCCTGAGTAGCTAGGATGACAGGCGTGAGCCACCAGGCGCCTGGCTCTTCATTTTTAGGCTACTGATGGATTATTTTGCTTCATGTGACCTTTTGGAACCTACTCTTGTCATTTAAGTGTCCAGATTTGCCCGTGCAGCCATGGATCACTGTGAGTTCTCAAAGATTGAGTCTTGACTTCCACTGTTCTGGTTCCCATCCTCCTCTTTCCTCCCTTCCTCCCTTCTCTCTCTCCCTCTTTCTCTCTCTTTCTTTCATCAGTCATGGGGCCTGGGCGCTGTCCCTCAGCTCTTCAACGTGAGCATCCTAGCACTTGAGACACAGTACCACTTCTGGTTTTCTGGTGGTTCATTGGAGATAAGAGTCTCAGGGGCTCTCCTGCCCAGGCTGGCTTTGAACAGCAATCCTCAGATCTCAGCCTCCTGAGTAGCTGGGATGACAGGTGTGAGCCACCGGCTGAGGCTTCCTCCTGTAGCTTTCTAGCAAACCATTCTTATGGTGATTTTCCTTTGGCCCTCCTTCATACCACTAACAGCCAGAATAAAACAATCTTAGGGTGCTCATGCCGGCAGACCCTAAGCCACACTTGTGTTGATGTAAGGCAAGGCGATTCTTCCCGGCTGAAGTCTGAGCAGTCACGGTCGGTTAGGGTGACCCTCGGTTCCCATGATTTATCTGCAGAGTTCAGATCCCATGAGCAGCGATGGATGAGAAAGCTGCTTTCCAGCCCCACTGACCCCAGATGGAAATAATCTGGCAGGGAGCAGATGGTAATGTTGTCATAAAGATCCAGTGAGATAATGCTATCTGGGTGCACTTTGTAAACCCTAGGCCATTTTTATGAATGTGTGATTGCATTATTTTTGTTATTGCTGTTCATCTGCATGATGAAGGCAAGTCCCTCTGTCATTAAGGTGAGCCTCTGTTTATACAGTGCCCAGCAGGCCCGCAATGTGACTGGTCTATGAACACCTGTCTCTTCTGTAGCTTTTGCAATGGCTCTTCAAAGGAAGAGGCTTGATCTCTCTCTTTTTCTCTGTAGGTCCTGAAGCTTAAACTCTGGGCCTAGGTGCTGTCCTTGAACTTCTTTAGGGCTAATGCACTATCACCACTACCAATTGAGCCACATAGCACCACTTCTGGCTTTTTCTGTGACTTAATTGGAGATAAGAGTCTCACACTTTCCTGCCCGGGGTTGGGGGCTGGCTTCCAACTTGATCCTTAGATCTCAGCCTCCTGAGCAGTTAGGATTACAGGTGTGAGCCTCAGACCGGATAACCTGCCCAAAGTTCTACAATGACTGGAGTTGGAGCGATTCGAATCCAGGTTTGTCTAAACCTAGACCCCTGTGTTTCAATTCAGTGGACCCTGTCCAAATTTGGCAGGATAAAAATCTCTGATTTATGAACCTTCTCTGAATTTCCTGTCCTACTCAGACTGCAACAGTCTAAAGAAAAAAAAAGCATTAGAAAGACTTCGAGCCTTCCCAGCCCAGGCCGGGAGTTTTCAGAGGAGCCAGGAAACGGAGGGGGGGGGTAGTTAAATTGTCACGTGGATAGTCACACCTGGGGGGGGCCCTGTGCGGACCCTCGGGAGGACAGAGCGCCCCAAAGGGGCCCACCAGACCCGGTCCCGCTATCTGACAGCGCTGGGATCGGGAAGCTCCGGGGAGATCCCGGCACAGGCGAGAGCGCAGCGCGCAGGCTGACGAGCCAGCATGTCTTCCCAGAGCTCAAGGAAGCCGGCGCTGGCTTCGTGGTCCCATTCCGGCTCGTCCCAGCCCGGCCGGGGAAAGCCCTTTCAAGCAGGGAGGGGACCCCCACCCCCCGAGCCAGGGGTTCGAGTCAGCCTGACGCGCGTGGCGGCCGGGTGCGCTAAAGCAAAGGTGGTGTTGGCTGTGGCCGGGGGAG
>NW_012267228.1:2388231-2398752 GCF_000151885.1 Dipodomys ordii
CGCGGGCGCCGAGCCCCGCCCGCGGGAGACGATGAAAAAGACGTCGCGTGGCTTTGATCCGGGCGCGGGCCGGGCTAATGGGAACCGCGCTGTCACCGCCCCGGGACCAGGGCCTGCTCTGCCGACCGGGAACGCGGCTCCGGGCTCCGAAAACGGACAGGCCGCGGCGAGTGGCGCGGTTCGGATCCGGAGGCCGGGTAGCGGGCGGGGCTCTTGCTCCCCGTTACCCGCCCCTCGCCCCTCGCCGCCCGCTGGGGAGCTGAGGTGGATTTGGAGACGACGCTGTCCTCGGGGTCTCCCACCCCCGGGCAGCTTCGTGTGAGCCAGGGTTGAAAGGCGCCCTGCCCGCGGGGAAGGCGGCGCGCCCCGCCACGGACCCCTCCACGCGCCCCGCCACGGACCCCTCCACGCGCCCCGCCACGGACCCCTCCACGCGCCTGGTGACCCGCTGCCTTCGAACCTGGGCCGCCGGGCCCTGGCGCAGCTTTTCTGTCCGTCCCCCCCACCCCCCTCCACTCTGGGCAGCCGCCGCAGCCTCACTGGGAAGGGAGCGCCGGCTAATTTTATGTTGACCAAAAACACAATACAATTAAGAAGACAATTCCTGCTATAAATACCCCGCGGCCTGGCATTCTCGAGCCTGTGCGGTGGACGCCCTGGCCGCGCCCTCCTGGAGATTTAATAAGTTTGAGTTCCAAGTCCACTTCCTGGCGTGCTTTTTAATTAGCCAGAGTTGTACCTAACTCTGCACGCGGGGCACAGTCCCGGAGCCCAGGAATTAGGGGACAATATGCCTTGGAAGTGTTGGCTGTGAGGGAATTTATGACGGAAGGGCTCCAAGGTTTGGAAATGTTTCATAAACTTAATTCTTGGCACCCTGGCTGATTTAGAATGTCGTTTACTTTCTGATTTCACTACTGTGTGTGTGTGTGTGTGTATGTGTATACGTGTACTCACACTCCTACTGGGGCTTGAACTTAAGGCCTGGCGCTGTTCCTTAGCTCTTTATGTTCTAGGCTGGTGTGCTGTCACTTGGGCCACAGCTCCACTTCTGACTTTTTTGGTAGTTAACTGGAGAGAAGAGTCTCATGGACTTTCCTTCCTGGATTGCGATTGTTTGTGCCACTGATTCTCTGATCTAGATCACAGGTGTGAGCCACTGGTCTTCAGCTGATTTCAACTCTTCTTATGAACCTAACTTATGAAAGTAAAGCTTTTCCCTTTTAAATGTTCTTTCATGAAAATTCTTTTTAATTAACTCCTGATAGAGTCAGTTTTGTTAATTACCTGTGTGACTGCCAAAACAAACCCAGGTTTTACTTTCTCTTTACAAGTATCTTTTCCCCCTAGAGTCAGTGTGCAGTTCATGGTTTTTCTTTTAATGAAATAGCGAGAATAAATAGTAAAAAGTATTTGGCAACACTGAATATGACTAATAAAGTGGTTGCAAGTTCAGGAGATAAGAGTCAACCAAATTGAAAATTTAGGACATTGCAGTTTTTTTTTTTTTTTTGTCAGTCATGGGGCTTGAACTCTGGGCCTAGGTGCTATCCTTCAGCTCAAGGCCAGCACTCTACCAGTTGAGTCACAGCACCCCTTCTGGCTTCTGCTTATGTGGTGCTGAGGAATGGAACCCAGGGCCTCAGGCATGCAAGGCAAGCGCTCTACCACTGAGCCACCTTCCCAGCCCTTGCGGTGGTTTTTGACATACCAGTTTCTTGCCCCATTAAGAGGTGCTGTTTACAGGTAAAAGATTCTGGTGAGCCAGGTGCAGGCTGGCTTCAACTAACCACCAAAAAGCTGGAAGTGGAGCTGTGGCTCAAGTAGTAGAGCACCAGTTGTGGGAGTTGAGCAGAAGGGGGAGTGCTGGAGGGCAAGCAGGCACCTCCCCAGCCCTGCATGGGCTTTCCGCGGGAAGAAAGGACTGGATCACCAGATCTGGATGGTACTGTTGTGGTAGGAAGGTATACAGGAGACATTAAAACTAGGAAAACATCACCATCACCATTTCTTGTCTGGGATACAGTAGAATAGTTCTTTGGCAAAGGACCAAAGCCTTCTCGAATGTACTTTTTGAATCTCATGCATCATGTCTGGGTAATTAGATTCATATTTCCATTATTCATATTTGTCAACTTGGTAAAATTCATTTGCAATGAACAGTCATTGCAGTGCTTGGGGGGGTGTCTTAGTGTATAAGTGTGTGTGAGTGTGTGTGTGTGTCTGGATCCATACAGGACATTGTTCTGCCTCCAACTATGTGTAAATGGATGTGCTTTGGAGGGATGGTGTCTCTTTAGTACCTTTCTTTCTTCTGTAGTTTTACTTTTTTTTTCTTTTTTCTGTCCATCGTGGGGCTTGAATCAAGGGCTAGCACTCTGTCACTTTGAGCCACAGCACCACTTGTGGTTTTCTGTTTTTGTTTTTGTTTTTTTTTTGGGTCCGGTCGTGGGGCCTGAACTCTGGGCCTGGGCGCTGTCCCTCAACTCTTCAGCTCAAGGCTAGCGCTCTACCACTTGAGCTACAGCGCCACTTCCGGCTTTTTTCTGCTTATGTGGTGCTGAGGAATCGAACCCAGGGCCTCAGGCATGCAAGGCAAGCGCTCTACCACTGAGCTACCTTCCCAGCCCACTTCTGGTTTTCTGGAGGTAAAGAGTCTCACAGACTTTCCTGCCTGAGCTGGCTTCGAACCGCAATCCTCCCCATAGTTCAGCCTCTTGAGTAGCTAGGATTATAGGTGCCTGACCCAGTTTTACTCTTTGGCCATTTTGTGGTTTCAGATTGCCTCAGGTGTCGGTGTTGTTCTGAAGTGCTGATGTTGTTTAGCCAAGAGGCTATGTTGTGCCCTGCAGAGATGAGCATCCTCGCTTTCCCCGAGACTCGTCAGGTCTGGGTTCCAGGGCTGTTGGGCCCCTGATTTCAGTATTGGTGAATCAGCAATAGATATTCAATCAGGTGCCTGTGAACAGAAACATGTGCACAACAAGGCTGTGCATTCATCAGCTGGCAACACTGCAACCCAAAAGGGGTGAAGGGACCAAATTCACGGTTGGTGGATGCTTTGGTTGATGGATGCTTCGTAGAGCATGCCTGGCTGTGTGGTGAGTGTGGAGGATGCGGGGTCACAGGAGTCAGTGACTGGCGTGAGCCAGTGATGCAGGGCGGCCGTTAGGTGCAGAGCTGAGCTGTTGCAGCTCTGGGGAGTTGGACTGGGGCTGCCATGGGAACTCTTCAGCTGGACCTATGCTGGGAGTTTCCTGAGAGTCTGGGGAGCCTCGGCCCTTGTGATGGCTCCATCGTTCTGGGCGGGGGTCAGGATGCCTGGCGCCAGCCGGAACCACTCTGGGAACACACTAGGGTACTCCCCATTTTTTTTTTCCTGTCAGCTGTGGGGCTGGAACTCAGGGCCGGGGCGCTGTCCCTGAGCTTTTTCACTGAAGGTGAGTGATCTTTCACTTCAAGCCACAGTGCAGCAGCTTCTGGTTTTCTGGTGGTTTATTGGAGATAAGAGTCTCATGGACTTTCCTGCCCAGGCTGGCTTTGAACCACGATCCTCAGCTCTCAGCCTCCTGAGTAGCTAGGATGACAGGTGTGAGCCACCAACCAGAGCCTGGCTTATTATTTTTTAAAATTTTTGTTGGGGTTGGGAAGGTGACTCAGTGGTAGAGCACTTGCCTTGCATACTCAAGGCCCTGGGTTTGATTCCTCAGCACCACATAAGCAAAAAGAAAAAAGCTGGAAGTGGTGCTGTGGCTCTAGTGGTAGAGCGCTAGCCTTGAGCTGAAGAGCTGAGGGACAGTGCCCAGGCCCAGAGTTCAGGCCCCATAACCTGACCCTCCCCCCAAAAAAAAGGAAGAGAAAAAACCTCTTCTCGCTATTTCCTGGCCAGTTCACTTTTCATCTGTAGAGCAGGAGCCATCTTGTTGGCCCTTTGATCTAACTTACAGTTTGTTTGTGACAATTCAGTCAGTTCACTGACGGTTGTTTCGAACAGTATGAGCTTCTGCCTGGCACCGGTGGTGGCCTAAGCCTGTCTTCCTAGCCACTCAGGAGGCTGAGATCTGAGGATTGCGGTTCAAAGCCAGCCTGGACAGAAAAGTCTGTGAGACTACACTCTCCAATAAACTACTCAGAAAAAGCTGGAAGTGGCGCTGTGGCTCAAGTGGTAGCGCGCTAGCCTTGAGCATAAAGAGTTCAAACCCCAGGACTGGCAAAAAAAAAAAAAAAAAAAAATCTCATGGACTTACCTGTCCCTGATGGCTTAGAACCTCTGAGTGGGATGACAGGCGTGAGCCATCAGTGCCCGATTTATAATCACTTTTTATACTAATTTTTTGAGGCCCTGTCACTATGCAGCACAAGTTGGCCTAGAATTCTTTCCTTCTTTCTGTTTCTTGTCTATTGCTGTTCCACTTGGCCACACCTGCACTACCTTTTCCTAGAACTCCATCTGAGAGCTGGGATTCAGAGTATGTGCTGCCCTGCCCAGCTCAACCATGTTTTGTGGGGAGAGAGCCATACTGACCTCAGGGCCTCATGGTGGCTGGCAAATGCCCAAATAGTGACCCTCACACCTAGAGAGCCAGCCCACTCCTGTCTCCCAGCACCTATGAGGGAAGAGGTGCTCCTTGTCTCCATTTTACAGGTGGGGCAGAGGAAATTTCACAAGACCACAAGAGTTGGAAGGCTGTCCACTCCATGCGTCAAACTCACAGCAGTGAGATAACATCCCACAAACCCAGAGGCCTTTAGCATCTGCCCTTATCAGTAGCCGGGAAGCCTTCAGGCCTGCTATCAGTACAGCGCAGGATCCAGTAGACCTTTTGTTTTATCACTGTTATCTCCCACGTCTATTTGCTTAGTTCTTTTGGGCAGACAGTACCCGGTCCCTGCCCCCTGCCCCCTGCCTGCCACCTGGGCTATTGTTCTGTGGCTTTTGTTCTTGTCTCACACCTGCTTCCTACTGGGAAGCCTCCAGAAACTTCTGGCCTCACCCCTTGGGACAAGTCTTCCTAAGCAGAACTCTGCAACTGGGTGCACCTGTCAGGTCCCTCAGCTCTCCTCAGCCTCTCCTCTCTGCCCTACTGCGGCTCCTTCCGCCTCCTAACAAGGGTTCCCAGTTTCTGTCAGCGTGGGCTGGGGCTCCATTCCCAGAGCTCCTGCCTGTCCCCCTTCCCTTGCTTGACCCAGCATGGCCGTGCTGGGAGAAGAGCTGGCAATGTTCAGTGAAGGGTCAGAGGAGGTGGGGGGAGAAACGGGACTGGCTGGGGGAGGGGTTCAGGAACCGTGGTTTTGTTTGGCAATGTTCAGTGAGGGAGGGTCAGAGGAGGGGAGGGACGGGACTGGCTGGGGGAGGGGTTCAGGAACCATGGTTTTGTTTGGCTTTTGGAGATGGTCTGGTTAGGCTGCCCTTGAACGTGTGTCTTCATGTCTTAGCTTCTCAAGCGCTGGCATTAACATGGGCCACTGTTCTTTGTGGAATAAAACCTTTGAAGTGTCTTCTGGGAGCATCACAGGTCTTTTTGCTGTCAGGGAACTCTCTTTCATGACAGCACACAAAGTTTAATTTTTTTTGTTTTGTTGGCTGTGGGGCTTGAACTGTGAGGCTAGCGCTCTACCTCTTGAGTCACAGCACCACTTCTGGCTTTTTTCTTTTTGCTTATGTGGTGCTGGGGAATTGAACCCAGGGCCTCATGCATGCAAGGCAAGTGCTCTACCACTTGAGCCACAGAGTCACTTCCGGTTTTTTATGGTTTATTGGAGATAAGAGTCTCTCGGGCTTTTCTGCCCGGGCTGGCTTTGAACCGTGATCCTCAGATCTCAGCCTTCGGAGTAGCTAGGATGACAGATGTGAGCCATCAGTGCCCGGCTCACACTGTTTAATTTTAAGATAGACTTTTTTTCCCCTGTGGTGGTGCTGGGGGTGTAACTAGGACCTGTGCATGCTGAGCAAGTGCCCCTTTCTGGTGATGCCTTGAGTCCCCTCCTCTGTGTCTGGCCCATTTCCATTTTGTCCTGTGTTTTTGAGTATCCTTGAGATTACTGACTACCTCAACCACCTTTGCCTTCAGCCTCCCCCGCATTTTCTTAGCTAAACTCAGTGATTGCTGGCTTTATTACAGGTTGCAGTTACATGGCTGGTGCTTTACAGCTGGGCCTTAACAAACACATCTGCTCTCTCGTCTCGTCTGTCCACTTTGAGCCGGAGGTGCTTGGGAAGGGCGTGTAGACGTCACCATGCCTGAATCAGCAGAGTTCACCAGTCTTCTGTGCTACAGTCACACTTTGATGCTTTGCTTCTGTGAACAATTTGCCTAATTTACGGCATATGTTAAGCTCTTTCCTTGTTTTATACTTTTTTTTTTTTAATCTTTTTTTTTTTTGGGTCCGGTCATGGGGCCTGAACTCTGGGCCTGGGCACTGTCCCTCAGCTCTTCACAAGGCTAGCGCTCTACCACTTGAGCTACAGCACCACTTCCGGCTTTTTTCTTTTTGCTTATGTGGTGCTGAGGAATCGAACCCAGGGCCTCGAGCATGCAAGGCAAGCGCTCTACCACTGAGCCACCTTCCCAGCCCTGTTTTATACTTTTTGTTTTTGATTTTTGGGTCTTAAGCTCAGGGCCTGGGGCACTGTCCCTGAGCGCTGGTGTGAAGGCCGACACTTGAGCCATAGCTCTACTTCTCACTTTTGTGGTGGTTCATAGGAGGTAAGTGTCTCATAGAGTTTCCTGGCTTTGAACTGTGATCCTCAGATCTTGACAGTAGCTAGGATTCCAAGTGTGAACCACCGGCACCCAACTAGGTTCAGAATTTTGAAAAATTTTTGTCCTTGAGCTTCATAAGAACTGTGGGCCAAGCATGGTATATGGTGTTTGTGTCAGTAATGACGCACTCGAAATCCTGACTCTGAACCCTGGTCTTGCCTGCATCGGAAACTGGTTTGGGTGACAACGCACAATTCCTGTGAGCTCAGCGAAGCTTTCCTGCCAGCCAGTTCTGGACCTGGCTGCATTCTTACATCAGGAGCTGTTATTTTCAGTTTCACAGAGAATAATTTTGAGTCAGGCTCTTGCCCTGTAGTCCAAGCTGCCCTTGACCGGAAGTGCTCCTGCCTGGACCTCCCTGGTATTGGGATTACAGGGGCCCCGCCATGCCTGGCTTTTCTCATCCCTCGGTTGTTACTCATCCCCCTTCTTTCTGGTTAAGAAGATCGTTTTTCCTTCTGGTTTGATGCTGCTGTGTTCCCCACACCCCCCCATCTTTGACTCTCCACCCGTGCGGACGGTGTTCCCACCTTCTCTTTTCTCTGCGCACCCTCGTCGCCCTCTGAGCCAGCGCCTGGGTCTCTAGCTCCTCATTCTACCAGGCCACGCTTCCCAGCTCTGCTTTGCACTCTGCGATGCTGCCAGGATGATTTGACCATGTGGACCAACCAGTTACTTCTCCGCTCAGAGATTTCCGTGGCTCCTTCATGCACGTGAAAGCGAGCCCACGCCTGCCCTGGTCCCTTTCCTCCTGTCCTAACTTTGGGAATTGTATGTGTGTGTCTGAGTTCGTGTGTGCGTGCACCAGTACGGGGGCTTGAACTCAGGGCCTGGGCGCTGTCCCTTAGCTTTTTTGCTTGAGACGGGCACTTTACCATTTGAGACACAGTTCTACTTCTTTTTGGTGGAAAATGTGGTGGCTGAGTAGCTAGGGTTACAGGTGTGAGCCACCAGCTCCTGGTGTCCTCCACCTTTAGGTCACTTACATTTTTGGCTTTTGTAGTTATGCTGTAATCTAAGGAAACAGAGTTAAAAATGCAGTCATATTAAACAACGTGCTGTTGTGGGCGGGTGGCGTAGCGCCCAGGAAAGCCCTCGCTCGCTCGGCAGACAAGGCCGAACCACTGTCACAGTAGGAGTGGACCGCAGCCTGCCTTCCTGCCTGATGCCGCACCCCTGATCAGTGCTGGCTTCTGAGGGTAGCACAGAAAAGTCTAGAGGCTCCTTGGACTGCAGATGCCTTTGAACTGGCCTGTAAAATTCCCGCAGCTCCTCACAGCTCACGGTTCTGGGCCGGGCCGCACCTGCCCAGTCTTCCCAGGCCCTCGCGTGCTCCAGCCCCCAGGGCGACCCCAAGGAGCTGGGAGGACAGACAGGCCGGGTCAGAGTGTTTCTGTGACAGCTAATAAATACACCTCAGCAGTCTCGGCCTGATGTGACCTTTCTCTCATAGAGGACCTTTGTTTCCCAAGCTGGTGTTTATGGAGGATTCCTGCACAGAAACGATTAAATACACACAAATAACGCGGGGATAGACGCATTCCCCCTTCTTTTTGTTCTGACGCGAACTGCTTCCTGGGGATAGTTTACTGAGTAGACAGAACGGATTTAACCTTGTTCTCTCTCTGGACCCAGTCTTCCTGTTGCGCAGTTGGGAAGAATTTTCTCCTTAGAAGATTGATTGGCATGCGATGGAAGAATCGTTCTGTCGAGGACTAGAACTCTTCTCATATTGGTCCACATGTAGGCCCCCATCCGTGTCCCCAGTACTCCGTCAGCTCCAAGACATCTGAATTCTCTTTTTCTCTCCCATAGGCTCGGCCAGGAATGGAGACCCCACTGGATGTGCTGTCCAGGGCTGCGTCTCTGGTGCACGCCGACGATGAGAAACGTAAGTCTGGCGTGTTTGTTTTCATAAAGGATGTGCTGTGTAGGCGCGTTGACCTGTCCTCGCCTCCTGTGCTGTATTCAAACCGCGTGCCTCTCACGAGGCTGGTAGTGTGATGTGGACCGATGATTTTTGGTGGCTTTTCACGGAGGTTACAGCTTGACAACCTTGTTTTTATTGTTGAGTACCAGAAACCGTTTTTGTTTGGCTTTGCTGCGGAGGTGGGGGTTGAACCTGGACCAAGAACATTAGAGGCAGGCTCTCCATCGGTGCCTAGAACTCATATTTTACCTGCTGTCCTGCATGTTGGAGCTCGCATGCTAACCTGTGGCTAGCTGTTTGCTTTGCAACTTCTTTTCAGAGATCTGGAAGGAATATTTTTTGTTTTGTTTTGGTCGGCTTGAACTCTGAGCTTGGGCGCTGTCCCTGCGCTCTTCACCTCAAGGTGAGCACTCTACCACTTGAGCCACAATGCTACTTCCGGTTTTTTCTGCTTACGTAGTGCTGAGGAATCGAACCCAGGGCCTCATGCATGCAAGGCAAGCACTCTACCACTGAGCCTCCTTCCCAGCCCCTGCAAGTGTGTCTTTACAGTATCTTGGCTGTGCTGTTCTGAGTAGATGCCCAGGAGTGATATAGCTAGGTCGTAGGGAAGGTCTGTGTTTTAGTTTTTGAGGAACCTGCGGACTGCTGACCTGAGTGGCTGTGCTCATGTACATTCCCACCATCAGTGCAGTAGGGTTTGGGAGGAATATTCTCAAGTTGTCCATAGAAGTTGACATAAACAGGCTTTGGTTGTTTGATGTCAGAAATCGAGATGGAGGAAAGTCATCCAAGAGCTTTCTTGAGGTGAGGAATAAGACAGTTGTGAAGGCTGGGAGGAAGCAAGTGTCTTGAGCTCAGCCTGGGTACTGCCCTTGAGGTCTCAGCTCAAGGCGAGCACTCAACCAGTTGAGTCACAGCACCACTTCTGGTTTTCTGGTGGTTTAGAGATAAGAGTCCCACAGATGTTACTGCCTGGGCTGGCTAGGAACTGTGATCCTCAGATCTCAGCCTCCTGAGTAGCTAGGATTACAGGTGTGAGCCACTCTTGCCTGGCTTCGCTCTGCTCTTTGTAAGCACTGAAATGCCAAGAAAAAAGTTCTGTTTTGGGTGTCAGTGCTGGAACTTCACCTCCGGGACTGAGCACTGTGGCATAGGTTTTTCTGGTCAGGGCTGGCATGCTTACCCCTTGAGTTAAAGCTTTACTTCTGGCTGTTTCGGGAGTTTAGATTCTCATGTACTGTTCTGCCCAGGCTGGCTTTGAACAGCTATCCTCAGATCTCCGCCCCCTGGGCAGTTGATTACAGGTGTGAGCTAGTCAGCCTTTGGCTTGTGAGGGCTCTGTCCGCCTGCGAGTTGGTGAGCCACTCTTCTCTGGGGAGTTGAAGCTCTGGTGAGTTCTTCCCCAGGACGCAGCTAGGGAGAGGCAGGGAGAGGCGGCTGGCTGCCTGGGATCCTCCCGGAAACCGCGTTCATGCCCCTGCAGCCACCGCAGGGCTCGTGGGTGACTTGAGGAGCTGTCCTCGGGCTTCGCCGATTGTGAAAGTTGAAGTTTCATGTACGTTGGTCTTTTCACGCTGCAATACCCCAATTCAGCTAAAAATCCATGAAAACAAATACTGTTTGTACCAGCAAAAAGCAGAAATAGCGCTAAACCCTTCTGTGTGTGCAGTGAAAGAATTCCTCCCTCCTCCCCCCCTCCCCCCCCCCCCCCCCGCGAGTGATGAGTGGACCACGACCACGACCGCTGTCGGGTTCGCCCCGCACCAAAATCCACAACCCTATCCTCGGAACAAAGCTGCCTCAGGAAATGGACCAGACCAGACC
>NW_012267228.1:2399128-2403600 GCF_000151885.1 Dipodomys ordii
TCATGGGGCCTGAACGCTGTCCTTCAGCGCTTGAGCTCAAGGCTAGCGCTCTACCACTTGAGCCACAGCGCCACTTCTGGCTTTTTCTGTTTATGTGGTGCTGAGGAATCGAACCCAGGGCCTCATGCATGCAAGACAAGCATTCTACCGCTGAGCCACCTTCCCAGCCCTGCTTTTTTCCTTCTTTTTCTGGATCTCCCCAGAGATGCTAGGCAAGGGTTCTACCCAGCAGCTCTGCCCTCACCCCAGCTACTTTCGAGAGGATTTTCTTACCATCTGTTCTGTATGCCAGCCACTATTAAGTTCAGAGCTCAGAACACAGGCATGGTGTTTTCTATCCTAATGCGATAATGAGGTATTGTTATGTAAGTCTGCGAACATTCATACCTCTTACAGATGGCACTGAACCTTAAGTTTAATGTCTTCTTGTAGATTTCTTAGATTTATCCAGGCAGGCTCAGCCCGACTCATCTTTCTCTGTCCTAGATTAATTCTGTTGTGGCTTTTGTTGCAAATTGCTCTTACACTTTAGAGGTGATTAACATTCTCCCAAACACTTTCAAAAAGCCTGTGCAAGTAATCTGATTTAGGTGTCTTGTTGCAAACACAAAAATATTCTTTCCAGTCCCTGAGATCAGCTCCCCAGTGCCTTGAAGTGACCTAAATGATTCTTTCCACTCTCCTTTGGCTCCTGGAGAATGGAAAACTTGGGTCATTTTGAGGGTGTTATTCCAGTGTTTTGAAGGGAACAGTGCCTATTATGACTTGAGTCTATACTACCTGAGAGCCCTAGGGTTCCTACGCATAGCAAGGAATAAAAGAAATATCTCCATAGTACTCTGCGGGCTACAGTAAATAGTAAAAGGGTGGTTTTGTAATTGTACAATAGTCGCTTATCTGGGTGACCTGGGAGGAATAAATTTACTTAAAATAATCATGCCACGGCTCAGGAGACATTGATTTCATCAGCAGCCAGAGCAGTCCTGGAAGGTTCTTAATGAGAAGGCAGGCTTGTGCTTTGCGCATGGTGCCTCTGTGGGCGGCGATCCTCCTGGTGTTTTTCAGTGTGTGGGGGGGAGCAGGGCATTTTATACTGATGTGTTGCACAAAGCCTTGTCTTACTATGTTTGCAAAATATTTTTCTTTATTTTTGTATCTCCTGGATTATAAAACCTTGTTGTGCTTTCATTTTATGTATGTATGTATTTATCTATTTTTGTATGCTGGTCCTGGGGCTTGAACTCAGTGTCTGGGAGCTGTCCCTAAGCTTTTGTGCTCATGACTGGCCCTCTTCCACTTTGATACACAGCTCCATTTCTGGCTTTTTGGGGGTGCATTGGAAGTAAGAGTCTCATAGAGTTTCCTACCCAGGTTGGCTTTGAATTGGGATTCTCAGATCTCAGCTTCATGCATAGCTAGCACTACAGATGTGAACCACTGGCATTCGGCCCTTGTAGCTTTTGATTTCCTCATTTAGATTAAAAGCTATTTGTTAGCCAGGTGCCAGTGGCTCATGCCTGTAATCCTAGCTGCTGACGAGGCTGAGAGGCTGAGATCTGAGAATCGCAGTTTGAAGCCAGTCCAGACAGAAAAGTCCTGGTGAGACTGGTGTCTCCATAAGCTACTCAGAAAAGCTGCAAGTGGCGTTGTGGTTCATGTGGTAGAGTGCTCAACTTGAGTACATAGAGGCTTAGGGACAGTGCCCAGGCCCTGAGATCAAGCGCCAGGTCTAGCAAAAAAAAAAAAAAAAGCCAGGCTGGGAATATGGCTCAGTGGTAGAGTGCTTGCTTTGCATGCAGGAAGCCCTGGGTTTGATTCCTCAGTACCACATACACAGAAAAAGACAGAAATGGCACTGTGGCTCAAGTGGTAGAGTGCTAGCCTTGAACAAAAGAGGCTCAGGGACAGTGTCCAGGCCCTGAGTTCAAGCCCCAGGACTGTAAAACAAAAAAAAGCCTATTTGTTAATGTTGTTTTTAACTTTAAAAAGTTGTCATTAAATGGTTGTATCAAGGGTTACAATTCCCTAAGTCAGGTTATGAGCACAATGCTTCTAGGACATTGTCACTCCTAACTTGGCTCTTTCTCTCTCTCTTTTTTTGTTGATCATGGGGCTTGAACTCTGGGCCTGGCCACTGTCGCTCAGCTCTTCAGCTCAAGGCGAGCGCTCTTCTTGAGCTCCAGCACCACTTGGAGTTTTCTGGTGGTTCACTAGAGATAGAGTCTCATGGACTTTCCTGCCCAGGCCGGCTTTGAACCGCGATCCTCAGATCTCAGCCTCCCAGATAGCTAGGGTTACAGGCGTGAGCCACCGGCGCCGGCATTGTTCTCCCTCTCTCCCCCACACAAGTTGTTTTTGAGATAAGTTTTTGTGTTGCCCAGGCTGGCCTTGAACACTTGGGCTTCATTGGTTTTTGCACCCTATCTGGCCAGCAGCACTGGAAAAAAAAAAGTGCATCTTTGTTTTTGAGAGTTTGGATTTGGGGCTCAGTACTTCTGGTCCAGTAGCGTAAAGCTGCAGATGACTTAGGATCCACTGGTGACCGTGGACCATGGTTGGAACACCCGCGGTCCTCAGCACCCGCCTTGGGAGGTAGCCTTCTCCCAGCCGCACTCATGTTAGGGTCTAGAAGACTTGAGCAGCACATGGGCCAGGAAAACCCATGAGTCAAGGCCTTGGGACTGTGGAAGTCAACCAGGTCTTCTCCGTCAGCACGTGGGAGGCCGATCCACGGGTGTTCAGACACAGGTCCAGCTGGGAGCCGGACAGGCTGGACAGGCTTAGACTGATGGAGGCAGACCCTGACGGAGGGGTCACATTTGCAGACAGCCAGGATGCCACCCCTTCCCTCTCTCCCCACTGAAAACACACAGCGACACCATTTCCTCCCGGCGTGGTGTGGTGCGGTGCACGTCTCGGTGCTGGTCAGGGTTTGTCCTCAGTGCAGGAGGAAGCCCCAAGCAGCTTTGCGGGCTGGCAGCCCCGCAGATGGCTGGAAGTTGGCTCCATGAAACTGGTGGGACAGACTGATGAGGCCGGGAGGAAAGTGCAATTG
The DNA here is from genome assembly GCF_000151885.1 of Dipodomys ordii. NCBI lineage: Eukaryota > Metazoa > Chordata > Mammalia > Rodentia > Heteromyidae > Dipodomys > Dipodomys ordii. The sequence continues at coordinate 2,402,184 of NW_012267228.1, forward strand.
TGTTGCTGTCTCTGTCTGTCTGTCTGTTTGAATTTCAGGGGCTCATGGTTTTGTTAAGTTGTACTTCAGAATAGTTCGATATCACAGTAGTGCCCTGTAATAAAGCCTTTGTATCCTTGCCCTTCTAGTCCTCGGTGGAGCTGTTTTTGGTCGGTCGTGGGGCTTGAACTTGGGGCCTGTGCGCTGTTCCTGAGCTCTTTCACTCAAGGCTAGCAGTCTGCCACAGTGTCACTTCTGGTTTTCCTCTGGTTAGAGACAAGAGTCTGCAGTCTGGCTTGGAGCCCCGGCGTGCTGGACCTGCGTCTCCAGACCCGAGGGACAGAACCGGCCTGCCTTAGATGTAGGACTCGTTGGCTCCCGCGTGTCCTTTAAACCGAGTGACCACGTCTCTATCCCCCCTCCCCTCCTGTGTCATACTTGCTGTCTCCTCCTCTCTGTGCATATGTCACACATGCATTGTTCTGTTAAACCTGAGAGTGAACAGGAGATACCTGGCCTCTTCACCCCCAACAGTTTCCTCGTGCTCTCCCCAAGGAGAGTGAGCATTCCCTGCCCTGTATGGCCGTGCCTGGCCGTGCGTGCAGGCATCGCTGACAGCATCCTCGGGGATGATTGAGCTTCCTTCACGGTGTTTCAGGGGTTGTACATACGCTCATGATGTGCTGCATCTGAAATGCTCGTGACTTCGGGTGCTTTTAGGATTTTGAACATTTGCACATGTATGATGAGACATGCCGGGCACAAGACTAAGTCCAAACAAAATTTGTTAATGTTTGACTTTGGTGCCTGAAGGTAATTTTGTGTGCTAGTTCAGGGCACACATTTATTTTCCTTTACATTTGTTTGTCTTTTAGAGACATCTCACCATGTTGCCCAGGTTAGTCTTGAACTACGAGGCTGAACTTATTCTCCTACCTTGCCTCCCAAACTGCTGGGATTAAATGTGTACTCTGTGGTGCTCAGCATATCTGTATATTTTGACTGTCATGCCTCATTGCTCAAGGGGTGGAATTTCCCATTTGAGGTGATCGAATGTTTGGGATTTTGGGGCATTTTTGGGATGAGGGAATATATAGATAAAAGGTTTATAGATGAAGCGTAACCAGCCCAAGTAAACTAACCAGCCCAAGGTAGCGGTATCAAAGGGTGGTGGTGTTGCCGGCGCCTTGGCCTTCTATGGCGTGCGAGCATCACCTGTGGTGGCCACCTTGTTGGATATTTGAATGCCTAACACTGTGTACACGTGACTGCCATGGTGTCAGGTGATTGCCACTGTCCGTAAAAACAGTCCTCCACCGTTTGTTTTTGGGTCTGGTCGTGGGCCTGAACTCTGGGCCTGGGCGCTGTCCCTCAGCTCTTCAGCTCAAGGCTAGCGCTCTACCACTTGAGCCACAGTGCCACTTCCAGCTTTTTTCTT
>NW_012267228.1:2406440-2415643 GCF_000151885.1 Dipodomys ordii
GTGCTGTGGCTCAAGTGGTAGAGCACTTGCCTTGTGCTGAAGAGCTGAGGGACAGCGCCCAGGCCCAGAATCAGAGTTCAAGCCCCATGATTGACAAAAAAGAACAAAGAAAAGAATATTACTTATTTCTTTAAAACCTACTGTAAATAAAGATAATAAAGCATGTCAGACTATTTTAAATTCAAAATAAAAAGAAAAAAAAGGATACATGGCACCTGTGGCTCCTGCCTGTCATCCCAGCTACTCAGGAAGCTGAGACCTGGAGGGATAGCAGTTTGAAGCCAGCCTGGGCAGAAAAATCTGTGAGAGTCCATCTCTAAAAATAATTAGCAAAAAGCCAGGCTGGAGGTGTGGTTCAAAATGCTAGAGTCAGCCTGGCCAAGCTCAAGGCTCTGTGTTCACATCTTTTTTTGTTCCGGTCGTGGGGCTTGAACTCTGGGCCTGGGCGCTGTCCCTCAGCTCTTCAGCTCAAGGCCAGCGCTCTACCACTTGAGCTACAGCGCCACTTCCCCTGTAGTAATTCTTTAAGAGCTGAAGAAAGGAGATTTGTATCCTTGAATCCTCTTCTAGATCTACCATGATCTCCATGAGGTTATTATTAGTTTTTTGAGTCGAAGTCCACTTAGGCTGGTCTCCATTCATCCTCCCAAGTGCTGAGGATTACATGCCACTTTGCCCAGAGAGGAAATTAATTTCCATGTGTGTATGTCTTTCCTTCCCATTCATTTTTTCTTTTGCCACAGAAAAAAGGATTTTCTTTGATCTTCTCTCCTTCCCTCCTCCTCCCTCCCTCCCTTGTTAGGTGGTACTGAACTTTGAACTTCAGGCCTTGCACTTTCTAGGTGGGTCTCTGCCACCTGAGCCACACTTCCAGCTTTATGAAAGATGAATAGCAGTACTCAGTGAACCTGTGACCTGCACTTGCTGTGTCTTGTAGACACATACATTTTGGGTCTAGATGTTCAAAGAAATCAGATCAAAGTCCAAAAAATCAAACTGTTCTGTCCTTAGAGGCTTTAGATTTATTGTAGCTGCCTTCTTTTTTTTTTTTTTTTTATTGGTAAGAACTCTTGATTCCCTGTAAATGAAATGAATCAATCTTCCCATCTGAAGTCTGGTGACGTTACCTGTTTCTTCTCTGAGGCTGCTTTTCTCTTCAGATCTCACCCAGAATGCTTTTCCCTCGCTTTGTGAACCCTGCTTAGCTGTCGCTTCTCCCTTGTGACTTGCCATGTTTAATTGTACTGTAGTGGGATTTTTTTTTAAGTGGTATTAAGGTTTATTGTTTTTATTGTTTTGTGCTGGTCCTGGGGCTTGAACTCAGGGCCTTGGACTGTCTCTTAGCTTTTTCCACTCAAGGCTAGTGCTCTACCACTTGAAGCCAACACTCCACTTTGGCTTTTGGTTGGTGAATTGGGAGATAAGAGTCTCTAGGCTTGTCTGTGTGGGCTGGCTCTGAACCTCAATCCTCAGATCTCAGCCCCTCCTGAGTAGCTAGGATTATAGAGGTGAGCTACTGGTGCCCAGCTGGTACCCACTGGTACTTGGGTTTTGAACATAGGGCTTCACACTTACTAGGAGGTACCCCGCTGCTGAGCCATGCTAGCCCATTTTTGCGTTGGTTATTTTTGAGACAGTGTGTCACACCTGCCCAGGCATGTACCTGGGCCTTGATGTGCCTAATTTTTGCTTGCTCTTGTAGCAAGCACCACCCTGCTCATCAACATGGTTTCCCGGGCTGGCTTTGAACTGCCACCCTCAGATCTCAGCCTCCTAAGTAGTAAGGATCACAAGTGTGACCACTGACACCCTGTTCAGTTTGAAATTTTCTTTCTTTTTTTTTTTTGTTGGTGGTGGATGGGGCTTGATCTCTGGGCTTGGGGGCTGTTCCTCAGGCTCTTCAGCTCAAGGTGAGTGCTCTACCACTTGAGCCACAGTGCCACTTCCAGTTTTCTAGTGCTTATTGGAGATAAGAGTCTCATGGACTTTCTTTCCCGGGCTGGCTTTGAACCATGATCCTCAGATCTCAGCCTCCTGAGTAGCTAGGATGGATGACAGGCGTGAGCCACCGGCACCTGGCTCAGTTTGAAATTTTCTTTTTCTTTTTTTTGTTTTTATTTTTGGGTCCTGTTGTGGGGCCTGAACTCTGGGCCTGGGCGCTGTCTCTCTCAGCTCTTCAGCTCAAGGCTAGGGCTCTACCACTTGAACCACAGCGCCACTTCCGGCTTTTTTCTTTTTGCTTATGTGGTGCTGAGGAATCGAACCCAGGGCTTCATGCATTCAAGGCAAGCACTCTACCACTGAGCCACCTTCCCAGCCCTCAGTTTGAAATTTTCTTTTTTTTTTTTGTCGGTCGTGGGGCTTGAACTCTGGGCCTGGGCGCTGTCCCTCAGCTCTTCAGCTCAAGGCGAGTGCTCTACCACTTGAGCTACAGTGCCACTTCCGGTTTTCTGGTGGTTTATTGGAGATTGGAGTCTCACGGTCTTTCCTGCCTGGGCTGGTTTTGAACCGCGATCCTCAGATCTCAGCCTCCTGAGTAGTTAGAATTACAGGCGTGAGCCACCGGCGCCCGGCCAGTTTGAAATTTTCTAGTCCAGCATTTCACCTAGTAATTCCAGAGTGAAACGTCGGCCTGCATCCACACATCTAACTCCCTTCCTGCCAAACATGTCTAAGCCAACAGCAACAACAAAAAGTTAAAAATAAAACACCCCTGCCACAGTGCCATTCTTCAGTTATGAAGGATTCCTGGAAGGTGGAGAGCAGATGGGATTCGGCTGAAACGAGGAAAGGGAAGCAGAGTAAAGAAGATGGCGCCACTCCACACACAGAGCGTGCCGTGAGCGCCCCCAGGCGACCAGGCAATTAAAGTTTTATGTTGATCGCAATGACCCCTGCTAAAAAACGGGAGCTGTGCTCTGAAGGCTGGCTTAGGGGCCTGAGGGAGAAGCGTGGGGCTCAGATTGGCCTTGGCTGCCACTCGGGGGCGTGGCCGACTCGGGGGCGTGGCCGACTCGGGGGCGTGGCTCCTGTGGAGGTGGGTGCTCTGGGAGGAAGATCCTGCTCCTTGCCTGTCGGTCCCCCAGCCTGTTTGCCGCTTTTTCCCCAGGGGTTCTGTTTCTTGATCGATGTTGTTAATTAATTTTTTTTTTGTCTGTCATGGGGCTTGAACTCTGGGCCTGGGCGCTGTCCCTCAGCTCTTCAGCTCAAGGCGGGGGCTCTACCACTTGAGCTACAGTGCCACTTCCGGTTTTCTGGTGGTTTATTGGAGATTGGAGTCTCACGGTCTTTCCTGCCTGGGCTGGTTTTGAACCGCGATCCTCAGATCTCAGCTGAGCCACCAGCGCCCGGCTGTTAATGAATTTTTTAAAACAAGCTCTGGCTATATTGATTGCTTGCGTTGGTCTTGAATTCCTCAGCCTCCTAATGTAGACATTCCCGGACAAGGCTGTAATGAGCGCTCTTTGTCCCTTAGATTAGGGTGATCTGAGAAGGCTGCAGCTACTTAAAAGAAAAGGAGACATTGAAAGTTAGAATGTGTTTGTGACTTTAAGCATCACTACCCCACGATACTGTGAAATTTGGGAAATTATGTAATCAATCACAATAAAGAATTTTAAACAATAAAAAAGAATATTAGCCAGGCACTGGTGGCTCACGCCTGTAATCCTCAGGAAGCTGCCACCTGAGCATCACAGTTCAAAGCCAACCCTGGCAGGAAAGTCCGTGAGATTCTTAGCTCCAGTAAACCACCAGAAAACCGGAAGTAGTGCTGTGGCTCAAGTGGTAGAGCACTTGCCTTGTGCTGAAGAGCTGAGGGACAGCGCCCAGGCCCAGAATCAGAGTTCAAGCCCCATGATTGACAAAAAAGAACAAAGAAAAGAATATTACTTATTTCTTTAAAACCTACTGTAAATAAAGATAATAAAGCATGTCAGACTATTTTAAATTCAAAATAAAAAGAAAAAAAAGGATACATGGCACCTGTGGCTCCTGCCTGTCATCCCAGCTACTCAGGAAGCTGAGACCTGGAGGGATAGCAGTTTGAAGCCAGCCTGGGCAGAAAAATCTGTGAGAGTCCATCTCTAAAAATAATTAGCAAAAAGCCAGGCTGGAGGTGTGGTTCAAAATGCTAGAGTCAGCCTGGCCAAGCTCAAGGCTCTGTGTTCACATCCTGGTATAGCAAAAAAAAAAAAGAGCATGAATAGAAGGAGAGGAAATTGTGACTGCAAATGACATTCTGGTCAAAAGATGACTTGCTCACGATTGGTACTCTGTGTCCTGGAGGGGAGCATGCTGGCCTGAGCGGCTAGCTCGGCGTCACGTGGCTTTGTTGGGTGCGTGCTGCGCAGGAGCCAGTCCTGCTCTTGGGAAGTCAAGCCCTAGCCCTGCCCTCCACTGCAGGCGCCTCTTGGAACTGTCACGTAACTCATTCAGATTTAAAACATTGCCACTCCAGCGTTCACGGAAATGGCCAAACACGATTACTTCTGTGTGCTGATTTTGTTGGCAGCAAACCAGGACACTTCGAAGGATTTAGAATCTTCTGTCTCCTGGAAAATTGTACTCGTCCTGATTGATGGGAGGAACAGTGTGTGCCTGGGTCAGCTGTGTGTGGCACACACACCCAGAGTCCCAGTGTTGGGGAGGTGGAGGCCAGTGGGTCACTTGAGCCCAGGAATTCTAGGCCTGGATAACATGGTGAACTCTCCTGTCTGTAAAAACAAATACCACCCCTCCTCCAAATCACTGATTATAATTAATTTGGAGGGTTTTTTTTTTTTTTTTTGGTTGGTCTTGGGCTTGAACTCTGGGTCTGGGCGCTGTCCCTGTGCTCTTCAGCTCAAAGCGAGCACTCTACCACTTGAGCCACAGCGCCACTTCTGGTTAATTGGAGATAAGCATCTCATGGACTTAACCTACCAGGGCTGGCTTTGAACCACAATCCTCAGAGCTCAGCCTCCTTGAGTAGCCAGGATTATAGGCTTGAGCCACCAGCGCCTGGCTTAGAGTGTTTTAGGAATATATTCTAAGAAAATAAATTTGAAATGGTGGGACAAAGAGTGAACAAATGCAGCATGGTACTCACTAGACACTGTGCTGAAAACAAACCATAAGACTTGTGGGTGGGGATGGGAAGGAAAAACTGGGGGAGGGAGAGGGAAGGGCTGACTTTGTCCCAAAAGAAAGGTACTCATTACCTAAGTTATGTAACTATATACCCTTTATAATAACAAAGAAAATTTGAGATTTACCTGGTCGTGCTTTTATGGTATGATTATAAACTATTGAAAACTATTATATCTTATAAAATATATGTTATAATATATAATGTTATAAAATATTGAAAAGGCCACGCGTGGTAATACATGCTTGTAGTCCCAGCTACTAGGGAAGTGGAGGCAAAGAGATTGCTAATTGGAAGCTTCCTAGGTAGAGTTTGTGGGACCCTGTCTCAGAAGTGGAATTGGTTTAGAGTGAAGTGCATAGGCATAGCTAGCGCAGCGCATGAGGCCACGGGCTCTGTCCCACATCTAAACACCAGACAGGCTGTGACATTAACGGCCAAAAATGCGTGTTCTTTGTGTAGTCAAGAAAATTGTGTATTGATTTTAGCCGTAGTTCCTCCTAGGGGTAAGATTAAGGGTGATTTTTTTTTCCTCTTGTACTTTAAAAAAAATTATAAGTGAAATAAAGTAAGCAGTAGCGATGTGCTATTGGTGTTTCCCAGAGCCCCTGTGGTTGGCTTCTGCAAGTAGAAAGTGTTATCAGCTAGTGGCTGGTTTTATTTTCCTTACAGTGTTTTGTTCTCTTTAGTTGAACTCCAGGAAGAAGGTTGCTGAATAAAAGAATATTGCTTTTATATGGCTTGCTAAAAGGTTTGTATCAGCTCACTATCACAAAAATAGGTCCATTGATATTAATTTCACCTGGGTAGGATATTTGATTCTTTTGGGTTATACTGGGGTTTGACCTCAGAGCTTTTGCTTGCTGGGCTGGTGAGATACCCCCGACTTCCACTAGTGCCCCATCTTTCACTGGTTGTGTGTAGGATTCTGTGCCCAGCTTTCCTCTGTGGAGACACGGAGTCCTGCAGGGTTTTCTGGCCTCATATCAGAATCCTCCCGGTCTTGGCCTCCCACAAGGCGTGCAAGGGCAGGTGCTTGCCACAGTGTCCAGCTCAGGGGTTAAAAAGGGGATGAGGAAAAAAGGCTGAGTAAAGAGGTGTGAACGTTCCTGCCCAAGTTAACCTTGAACTGCCATCCAGAAGAATACTGCCAGTAGGTGTTTTATTTTTTAAAAATATTGATTATTGGGTCTGGGAAGGTGGCTTAGTGGTGGAGTGCTTGCCTTGCATGCATGAGGCCTGGGTTTGATTCCTCAGCCGAAAAAGCTGGAAGTGGTGCTGTGGCTCAAGTGGTAGAGCGCTAGCGCTGACGAGCTGAGGGACAGTACCCAGGCCCTTGTTATCATTAAGCTTTGTACCGAGGGATGACGGTTTCTCAGCCAGCTGAAGGGTATAATTCTGTTTTTGGACCATTTCATGCTTATTTCCGTTTCCCCCAGCCACCCTCTGCCATCCCTGCCCACAAGTGACATGGTTCATTTTCCACATAGTGTACACCGAATAGCATGGTTGCATTTGTTTGTTCACCCTTCCTTTTTTTTTTCCTTCCTCTCCCCTAAAAAAAGGGGGAAAAATCCCAAAGCAAAGAAAAATAATCTCTGTGACCACCACTAAGACCGATAACAACCCAACCCCTTTGTTTCTATTTCTTGGCATTTGTTTCAGGAAGCCAGTAGGTGTTCTAAAGTGAGCTCTTGGTTGCACAGATCTGTGCAGCTGTGAAAGGTTAGAGTCCCAGCTCTCTAGTTTTGGGAGCCACATAGCAGGTGTAAATAGGGTAGGAAAAAATTAACACTCCAAAAGGCAAAATGACCCCAGCACCTGGAGGCTGAGACAGGAGGATCTGGAGTGAAGACAGCCTGGACTCTGTGGCAAGACCTCCCTGCCTCAAAGGGAAGCATCGTGGTGTGAGTGAGGTCTACCATCCCAGGTGACGCGGAGCGTCTCTTACAGAGCCTTGCACCAACGGCCTCAGCAGTTGGTTTTATGGAGTGGAGTTGTTCAACTGTCTTGGGTATTGCTTGTGCAATGTATTTGCTTTAATTGAAAATTATTAACCAAATGGTTAATAATTTAATCTCTTAAGAAAGAAATCTAAAAATAGTGACGTTTGACTCTAATCCCCGAGGAAGTGTGTAGATGTAAGGCAAATTAGTTTTACACTGTGAATAAAGGCATTGTGTTTAAAACTTTTGAGAGAGTTCTCGACTGCGTAGTCCAGGCTTGATCTTTGGCCTCCAGTCTCTGGAGCCCTGGGATTATAGGTGTGCGCCACCATAGCTAGCTTAGGACATTGTTATAATGAGCTTCTGCAAGAGTTAATGGAGCAGATAGCATATTATATTTTTATGGCTTAACTAGCGTTTCACATTTGTGTAAAGCATTTTATTATTTTTAAAGTGTGCAGAGCAGAGCAGGGCGGGTAGAGGGGGGTGGGGAGAGGAGAGGGTGGGTGGGGTGGAGTGTATGTAGCTCAGTGGTACAACATGTGCTTTGCGTTTACTGGGCTCTGGATTCAATTCTCAGCACACACACTGCGAAATGAAAATTCAGTCACATTTAAAATAGAACTGGAAAACAGAGAATGGTGGGGTATGCCTGGAGTCTCAGCACTAGAGAGGCTGTGGCTAGAGGATTGCAGGTTCAAGACCAGCAAACCAAACAGAGTGAAAACTGGAGCCTTGGGGCTGGGAAGGTGGCTCAGTGGTAGAGCGCTTGCCTTGCACACATGAGGCCCTGGGTTCGATTCCTCAGCACCACATAAGCAAAAAGAAAAAAGCCGGAAGTGGCACTGTGGCTCAAGTGGTAGAGCGCTCGCCTTGAGCTGAAGAGCTGAGGGACAGCGCCCAGGCCCAGAGTTCAGGTCCCACGACCGGACCCAAAAAAAAAACAACAAAAAAAACCCGGAGCCTTACCAGATATGCTGCTTGCTATTTATGCTTTAAATTATTGTGAACTTTTTCTTCCATCACTACATATAGATCTACATCTCTCATTTAATTAATGACTTCACCGCGCTAGGCAAGCGCTGTACCACGGAGCCGCACCCCAGCTTCCGCCCTGCTTCCAATGAGTATATCACAGCATGCCCTGTGCTTTATTATTTTCTTAGTTTTTCCTAATAGTATAAACAGTGCTGTCATAAGCATTTTATATGCACTTTTTGTGCTTATTAGGGAGTTTATTCTTATTTCTGTTGGCGGTCCTGGCTTGGATCTCCAGTCCTCACACATGCTAGACACACACTAGGAAGTCTTTTCTTCTTCTTCTTCTTCTTTTTTTGGATGCTGGGGCTTGAACTCAGGGCCTGGGCACTGTACTGTCCCTGAGCTGCTTTTTGCTGAAAGCTAGCACTCTACCATTTGAGCCACAGTGTCACTTCCAGCTTTTTGGTGTTTGTTGAAGAGTCTCGTGGACTTTGCTGCGTGAGCTGGCTTTGAACTCAGAAATCAGTGTCTTGAGTAGCTAGGATTACAGAGGTGAGCCCACGGCGAGCTCCTGGCTAGAAGTAATGACCTTTTCTTTTTCCCTCAAATAAAACATGTCAGTAGGCCTGGGGGTCGCAGCGCCGTTCTGGGGGTCAGATGTGTCAATGCGTGGATTGGCTTCTCCTAAGGCGAGAAGCAAGGTCACATCGAGCTGGACGCACAGGAAATCATGGCTGGGGCAGACAGTGCATGGCCTGGACCTGCCGTCCACCACCGCAGAGATGGCCCCAGAGGTCAGCACCTGCTGGCTGAGCTCATGGCGTCCCCTGGGCTCCCTGGTGACCCTTCATGTCTGAGGCTGGGATTTCTCTCTTCCTGCTGTGCTCGGCTGCTCTGTGCTCTGTGAGGTGTCAGCCCTGGGATTGCCGTGTAAGTCATTGAAAATGAATTATCTATCTATGGGCCTTTCAGCTAACTAGAGCGCTTTCTCCAAACTTCCAGTACTTAAACACTTGCAGGATTGCTTCTCCCCTGCGACTGAGCCCGGCCGCACGTGCCCGTGTGTGCTCCTCGGGCCACTGCGTGGACTGGGAGCCTTTCAGGTGTGTGTATTGATGAGATAATGCGTAATCTCTCTCCAGGATTGC
>NW_012267228.1:2415830-2417530 GCF_000151885.1 Dipodomys ordii
CCCTCTTTCCTTCCCTTCTCCCTCCCTCCCCCTCCCCCACTTCTTCCTTCTCTCCCTCCCTTTCCTGCCTGGGGTGTTTTTTCCTGAAGCCTGTGAGTTCTCTGTTCTGACAAGTCCAAGTCCCACCAGTCGTAAATTATTTTTCCCAAATAAAACTGGAAGTGCTGGTGGATCGTAGCATGCAGGGCTGGCTGAGTTTTGGGTTTTATTCTTCTGTTCTTTTGGTTGACCTTAGTTACTGTTGGGATGAGAATCTAGAGATCCGAAGAAGAGCATTAGGGGGCTCTGGAAAGAACCGGCAGTGCCCCCTCGTGGGTCCTGGGCAGCCGGAGCTGGGCGCCTCCTCTGCCCAGGGCAGGTGGCATTCCCTGACAGCGTGGTTGGGTAGGCGGCGACACCGCAGGCAGCCTCTCTGTTCAGAGCCCTGCTGTCCCCAGCTCTGTTTTGAACTCCTGTGCTCTGTAAGGGTGTGGGTGGCGTGCCGGTGTGCCAGTGTGCCGTGCCGCTTGGTTTATGCCAGCCACACCTGGTCCTGCGGGAAGTGGGGCTTCTCTCCACTGCCTTCTAGTGTGTGTGGCTCTTGTGGCCAGTGCTCTGGTAGAAGCAGCTGCAGCTTGTCGGGGACTGAATAATTCACAGCTTGCGCTGTGGTGGAGCTGTGGGAGGGATAGTTCTTATTTAGCGGCGGGGGCTGCAGGGCCTTTGCACACACTGGGCGGGCCGGCCGGCGCCGGGGCCCTGAGCTCCCCCTTGCCCTGGCTCATGAGCCGGTGTCCTCCATGGGCAGCGCCCTGGGCCTGCTGGTCACACACGCCGGGGTCCCCGAGCTCACCGAACTTTGTGAACAGGACCGTTGTCTGTGCCATGGGTTCCACCTCACCCCCTGTGTATTCACACTCATGTGCGTACATGCACGCACACACACACTCTGTCTCCTCTCTCTCTCTCTTTGTCTGTCTGTCTGTCTGTCTCTGTCTCTCTCTCTCCCTCTCTCTCTTTTTTCCTGGGCTGATAGTTTATACCCAGGCTAAAGAATGGGGAGTGATCTTGAACTTCCTAGCTGCCTTCTCTGAGTTGAAGCAGTGTGAGCTGTGGTGTCTTTGGCCGCCATTTGCAGAAGGCACACACCCGCTATGGGCGTGCAAGCCCGGGGACGTGGAGGCTGTTGGCTCACTGGGCCCCAGGCTAGCGGACAAAAAGAGACAGACATGTGGAGCAAATTCATGCTCGTTTTCTGTGTGACCGTCCTGCTCTATTGAATGGGCTGCTGGTTCTTTGGTTAATCACAGTGTCCACACATCACTCACTGCTTCGTCCCCCAGAGGGGACGGGGTGGAGGTGGGGTGGGGCAGGTTTGTGGGAGGTTCGTTGGGCCCAGAGTTTGTGTAAATCGGGTGGGCTGGCGTGAAGTTCTGCAGAGGGCCCACGAAGTCATTGGGCACATGGGGATTCAGCCACAGTGTGCTGGACGGTCATTTTGCGTGGCCGGTGAATGATGTCATGAAAAACTGGATTTTCTTCTGGGCCTGGGGAGCAGATGCAGCTCCTTCGCCCCTGGCACTGAACAGCTGTAGACCCTGTTTGTGTTTCATTTACACACCCAGGGCACACTCCACGGGCTCACAGGATTTGGCAGCCTTTAGGGTAAGGACCCTGAGTTTAGGTGAGCACGATCGCAGCCGAAGTTTTTTTTTTTTTTT
>NW_012267228.1:2418800-2469762 GCF_000151885.1 Dipodomys ordii
TGATTCTGGTGCAGGGTGATATATAAGGATCTAGCTTTAGTTTTCTACAAGTAGTTAACCAATTTTGCCAGCACCATTTACTGAAGAGGCTGTCTTTGTTCCATTCTATTGTTTTAGCTCCCTTATCAGAGATTAGATGCAGCTGTAGTTTTTAAACCTCGACATGAATAAGTGTGTGTTGAGTCCCGTGCAGCTCTCCAGCCATCTCAGTGACCTGTCGCCCCTTTTCAGGAAGAAGAGCCATGGACGTGGCTCCGAGGTTGTGAACTGCCTCATTAAGCACAGGGAAACTGCCTGGGCCGGCAGGGAGACCTTTGTTCCCCCTCTTTTTTACCGCCTCTCTGAAGGTGGCAGCGGGTAGGGAGGGCAGTCCTAGGCTGCTTCCCTGTGGTTGTGGGGAGCCGGGCTCCAGGAGGAAGGCCGGCCCGAGCCTACTCCCCCCCCCCCGCGCCCCACTGGATCGGGCCCCTCTGGGCTCCCTAGGACAGCCCTGTCAGGAGACGGGTCTCGGGCCCCTGGCATAGCTGGGGATCCGGGCTCGGAGGATGACTCCACACGGAGGAGTCTCTGTGTGTCTGAGCGTGGGCCTCTGCGCTGGGAGCTGCACTGCTTCTGGGTCTGGTGCTCTTCTCACAGGAAAGCCTATATGAGATTGTGGAGAAAAGCAGGCCCGGAGGCATGGCACAGTGGTAGAGCACCTACCTAGCCAAGTAAGGCCGTGAGTTCACACTCCAGTGCCACCAAATGCCTAAGTCACAAAGCAGCAGGCTCCGGTCCGACCGCAGCTTCCAGAGCCGTCCCCGCCCCTCGCTGCCCCTCCTGGCCCCCCTCTGCCCTTCCAGGGCTGTCCCCGCCCCTCGCTGCCCCTCGCTGCCCCTCCCAGCCCCCTCTGCCCCACCAGTGGCATGTTTGGAGCTGGCCATTTAGGCCCCGTCCGCTCTGAGGCCGTGCTTTGGGGGTGCTGGGACCCTCGTGGTGCGGGCTAGTCTTCTAAGGCTTTCTGGGGGCCTGTGGTTTGGGTCTGGGGTGCGGTTACGCGGTGGTGGGAGCGCTCCCCCGGCGTGCAGGACGCTGGGCCCCAGGTCCACAGCGGCAGAAATGAGGTCGAGAGCAGAGCGCTGGCCGACCCGGCCCTGCCCGTGGTGGTGTGGTGCTGAGAGAGGAGCTCGCCCACCGCCCCCTCCCAGAGCTGAGCCGCCTGATCACCCCCACATGAGCAGGGGGACAGGGGAGGGTCACGGGCCGGCCTCAGCCACTGGGCGTGAACGCATCAGGGGTGTGACAGCTGGGGGGGGAAGCATCGGTGAGGGGCATGCCGGTGGCCTCTTCTCCTGAACCCCAGGCTGGGCGGCCTGGTCAGCAGCCTCTGAGGACCTCGCCCGTTGGAGGCCGCACCTGCTGGCCAGCTGTGCCCTGGCCTGTTAGGGAGCCCGGGACTCACTGTGGGGCTCGCAGTGGCTCTGCAGGCGCTGGGCAGCGCAGGGGAGAAATTCTGCCCCTGGCATGGCAGCAGCATCTCCTCCTGCATCCCGGGCTGCCCCCCGTCTCCCGGGCCTGTCCCCGGCCCCCCAGTCCTGGTCAGGGAGCCTCTCCCTTTGGTTCTTGCCGTCTGTATTTGTTGCCCCCTTTCCGGGTGCCCCGAGCTCTGTCGTGTGGCACAGCCCATGCGCTGGGCGGGGGGTGTGTGATGGGGCCCTTCCTGCGGGGTGGCCCTAGGAGCAGCTAGAGAAGCTGCTAGAATGTCACTGCTGGCCCCCCTGGAAAAGCCCCTCCGCCCCTCCCCTGGCACGGGCTGTCGCGTGTCAAGGGCCCCTGGCCTCCCTTTCCCGAGGGCCTGCGGCACCCAGCCTGGCCAGCAAGGTCAGGCGGAGCATGGAGAAGCAGCAGAGAGAAGTGGAGAGCTGGGCCTGAGGTTGGAGCACGGTGTCCCCCAGTCCTTCCCCGGGGAAGAACACGCGTGGGGGAGGACAGGGAGGCCAGAGCGCAGAGCCGCTCAGTGCCCGAGTGTATGATGCCAGCACAGTGCTGTTTCCTGGGTTCAGTTCTGAGCCCCGCGTGCCGCGTGCCGCGTGCCGCGTGCCGCGTGCCGCGTGCCGCAGGGTCACTGCAGATCTCTCTCTTTCTCCCCCCTCTCTCTCCAGCTGACAGAGACGGGGGGCGGGAGGGCTGCATATGCCTGGCTTTGGTGCAAGGTGAAGTTCGAAAGTTGCCCTTTTGGTGGGTGGACTTCCAGGAGCCCTGTGCTGTTCATGTCCTCAAGCATGAGGCACGGGAAAGAGAGCAGAAAGTAGCCGGGCACAGGCGGCTCACGCCTGTCATCCTAGCTGAGATCTGAGGATCCCAGTTCAAACCCAGCCTGGTCAGGAACGTCTATGAGATTCTTATCTCCAACAAACCACCAGAAAACCAGAAGTGGTGCTGTGGCTCAAGTGGTAGAGCGCTAGCCTTGAGCCAAAGAGCTGAGGGATAGCACCCAGGCCCAAAGTTCAAGACCCATGACTGACAAAACCAAAACATTGGAAGGACTGTCAGTTAAGGCTGGGCCAGGGAGGTCACACTACAAGTCTGTCCTTGGGAACAGCGCTGTCTGCACTGTGGAACAACTTGGGCTGTGTTGGCTATTTATTATTATTTCCAACAAAAGCATTTAACTCTGCCTTATATTCCCGAATGCCGTTGTCTTGAAGGTTAAGAAAAACTCCGCCCCTGCCCCCTCCTCCTCTTCCCCTGGGGTTTCGGTCGGGATAGCCATCCAGTACACTTTGTGTTCAGTCCTGCAGGCCATGAGGATGGATTTGCTTAGAAATTCAGTGACATTGTTCTTACAGGTGCTGGCTAGCCCTTCTTTCTGCTGTGTGAATGAATGTTCTTGCGAATCTTAAAAACTGAATGGTCTGATTTATTTATTTCATGCCGAGTTCTGTTTGGTTGTGCTTTGCAAAACTGACAATGTGAAATTTACTCACTGCAAATGGGCACTCATTTGCACTCACCACAGACTTGCATTTTCAGTTGAAAGCAAGGCCCTGGCTCTCCTGGGAAATCTCAGCTTCTGGTCTCAAACCCTCACCCCTGTGGCTTCCAGACAAGTCATATTCGCAGGAAAATAAGCTCTTGAGCTGTCATCTGGTGACCCTTGGTCTAAGGGGAAAATCCTAGCAATGTTTTGCGTGTCCCGGGTTCTTGGCGGTCACGTGGTTCCTGCTTTGGTGTCCATCAGGGCAGAGGGCTGCCAGTGACACTTTGTGGGTGTTCAGTGTCACCGGCTTCCGTGCACCTCAGTGAGAAACCACCACGGGGCGTGACATGTATTGGGCTCTTGGCCCCCGGTTCTGTGTGGGGAGTCTATTTCCTACAGATACCAGTATGGACAGATTTTATTCCGGTTGAGAGAAGTTAAGAGTGAACCTCTTGGAATTAGCAGGGTTGAAAAGTTGGAAAAGTGTTGACCGGGCCCTGGAGCAAGTGGGAATCTCATGCGCTCTGCTGAGGGCAGGGATCGATGCACCTGCCTTGGAAAATGGGTTGTGCTGACCGCTGCGAGGTGCGCGTTCAACAGACACTCGAGCAGATCCTGCCCCGGTGGCTCTGCCCCCTGCAGCCTCGCTCCCAGGGGTGCGCCCACAGTGGAACGAGGGGGGTGTGGTCTGCGTCAAGAGTGGACGCAGGCTCGTGGTGTACAGTGAAGGAACCCATCACACGAGCTCCTGGCTGGTCTGTGGGCTGTGGATGGAGGTACTTCATTGAACCTATATTGTTTGTAGAAACAAAAGCCACTGTGTGTGTGTGTGTGTGTGTGTGTGTGTGTGTGTGTGTGTGTGTGTGTGTGTGTGTGTGTGTGTGTGTGTGTGTGTGTGTGTGTGTGTGTGTGTGTGTGTGTGTGTGTGTCGGTAGTGGGGATTGAATCCAGGGCTCCACACACACGCTAGGCAAGTGCTCTGCCGCCGGGACCACCCTCGAGTAGCTAAAGAAATCATGTAGTTTAAAGGAAGCACTTGCATGACCAAGCTTGTAAAATAATGGCTGTAAAACTCAAATGTTAGCCGGGCGCCGGTGGCTCACGCCTGTCATCCTAGCTACTCAAGAGGCTGAGATCTGAGGATCATGGAGGTGAGTGAGTGCTCTGGTTTTCTGTGTATTTTTTTTTTTTTTTTGGTCGGTCATGGGGCTTGAACTCTGGGCCTGGGCGCTGTCCCTCAGCTCTTCAGCTCAAGGCAAAATGCAAGCGCTCTACCACTTGAGCTACAGCGCCACTTCCGGTTTTCTGGTGGCTTATTGGAGATAGGAGTCTCAGGGTCTCTCCTGCCCGGGTTGGCTTTGAACCACGATCCTCAGATCTCAGCCTCCTGAGTAGCTAGGATTACAGGCATGAGCCACCAGCGCCCGGCTTCTGTGTACTTTTTAAAACTTGTCTGTGCAATTTTAATTCTACCCCTAGAGGGTGGTGTTGTATTGGAAGTTGAAATCTTTGGTTGGAAGAACCATTTTAAGTTTTAAAAACACGTATAAACTTGTGCTAAACTTGCCTTGTATTACAGAGAATGACCTAGTGCCGTGTTGCTAGAAGTTTTCTAAGTAATTTTGTCAGTAATGAAATCCAAGTCCTAGCCTAATGACGCTTGCTTTTGTGAACAAATTGGCAAAAATAATGTGTTTTGAAATGGTCTTTGAGCAACTCCATGCTGGAGAAGTAATGTTTCATGCTTACTTAGGAGTTCTGTCCTTGGGAGAAGGTGGCACGTAATAGACGCTCGGTTCCCGTCACTCACGCGTGAGTCACTTGAAGTTTGTTTTGGTTTCTTCAGTTAGTTGGGCAGCCAACTTGTGGAAGCCCTTCTCCGCACAGAGCAGGCTGCGGGGTCTGGTGGGGACTAGCGCAGGGTCTCCGGGTGGTGACTGATCACCCTGCCGCACGCTCCTGCTTCCTGGGATTTCAGCCGGGTCTGATGGAACTTGTCTTCTAAACAATGTTTAAAGAAGAGGGTGTGTGTTCTTTCTTAAGTCTTCTTTAACGCTGCCGATCCAGGGTTTTAACTTAGCGCTTTCCTTGGACTGGAGCTGTAGCTGGTGGTGGTCGGAGTGCTCCTGGCCTTCTCAGAGCCTGGGGATTCCACCCTGGGCTCGCCTCCCCCCCCCCCCCCCCATGCTGCACCTGGGGGGCTGCAGGTAATTAGCCTTGCACCTTCATCAACCTACAGTCAGGCCTATTTTCTTCCCCTGGTAAGAAATGTTTAGATTTTTATTTAGATAGCAGTTGTGAGAAGTGTTTTTTAATTGAACATCTAATGAGAGAAAAGAAAAACACCTCCGCCTTTAATCCAGCTTGCTTAAAATCCTGTCAAGAGAAGACCTGGTGGGCAAAGCAGCTTTCGCTGGGGCTATGAATGTTTCCAGTGTCTCCGGAGATGGTCAGACCCGACGTTGATGAAGCCCTCCCACCTGTACCAAGTGCTCAGCTAAAGCGGGCGGATTTATTTTTTAATGTCGGAGGGTGATTTCTGTCGTCTGGCTTTAATGTGAGCAGCTTGTCTTTGGTGATCTAAATCGGCAGTCTCCTCTGTGCATGCTAGAAACAGAACAGCTCAGTTCAGTAATTACCCCAGGTTGCCGGCTGCCTTCACCTCAGCCAGCTTCCAGCCCACAAGATGCTGAGCTGTGGCTGTAATGACTGTGGAGGGGCCTGTACGGAGAGCTGGTGTTCACCCCCCCCCCCATGCCAGCCTGGCTCCCATTCCCAGCGCTGCAGAAATGCCCACAAGAAAAAGAGAGACAAAGCTGGGCGCCGTTGGCTCACACCTGTAATCCGAGCTACTCAGGAGGCTGAGATCTATCTGGGGATCACGGTTCAAAGCCAGCCTGGGCGGGAAAATCCGTGAGACTCTAATCTCCAATAAACCACCAGAAAACCGGAAGTGGCGCTGTGGCTCAAGTGGTAGAGCACCAGCTTTGAGCTGAAGAGCTGAGGGACAGTGCCCAAGCCCAGAGTTCAAGAGAGGCGAGCCGTGCTCCGTGTGAGCTCCTTGGGCAGCAGAGGCTCCAGGAACGTGAAGGTTAGGGATTGGAGGCCCGCTGGCCTCCACCTGGCCAGACCAGGTCAAAGAGGAAAAGAAGCATGAGGCGTGGAGGGCAGCATGCAAACATGAATTCGGCAGCACCTTGATCGGGGCTTACTGGATAGAAGCAGAGGCTGAGCTGGCGTGGGTACCTGGCGCAGTGCCCACAGCTGTATGGGTCCTGGGTCCTCTGGGTGTCCCCCTGGGACTGGCAAGGGACAATTCCAGTGGCATCTTACCTCACCAAGCAATAACAATAGGACTGAAAAAGCCCTTTCGTTATTTTGTCCTAAGGAAACATCACTTAATTTCTAAAATTTGTATTTCTTCAATTAATGAATGAGGCTGAGTGGTTTCTCAAGAACACATTAACTCTTTGTTTCTTTCTCATATTCTTTTTCTCATTAAAAAAAAATACTTAGATCAAGTGGCTTTTTTCCAGTTTTTCTTTTTTCTATTAGTAGAGGATGGAGCCAGGGCCGGGCTCCCCGGGCCAGCGGGCACTGTCCTGGGCCAGCGGGCGCTGTCCTGGGCCAGCGGGCTCTGTCCTGGGCCGGGGGCGCTGTCCTGGGCCAGTGGGCGCTGTCCTGGGCCAGTGGGCGCTGTCCTGGGCCAGCGGGCGCTGTCCTGGGCCGGGGCCCACGCTCATCCTGCCCCGCCCCACCTTTCCTTGCCCCTCCCCCGCCACACGTGCGTCTCATCTGTGTTCTGCCTCACTACTTGATGTTGTTGCTAATAGATGAGCAAAGCATACGATGATGTTTTCAGACTAGTCAGTAGGCTCCTCTGTGACTTTTCCTTACTCTGTGTGTGTGTGTGTGTGTGTGCATGCGTGCATGCATGCATGCTTGTGCGTGCGCGTGCTCACCTGCAAGCCTTGGCCTTGCTCTTTTTTTCCCCACTCAAGGCTGGCACTCTACCACTTGAGCTGCACTTTCCACTTCCAGCTTTTTGCTGGTGAATTGGAGGTAAGAATCTTGTCAGATTTGTCTGTCTGGGCTGGCTTTAAACGTTGATCCTCAGACTTCAGCCTCCTGAGCATGTAGGGTTATAGGCGTGAGCCTGTTTTGAGTGACTCTAGCCGGAACTTGGAGCTGGCAGTGTGTCTGTGTAGGATGTTATGTAGTGAGATACCTTGGGGCTGAGGCCCGTGTGTAACCGTGGCACTCACTAGCATGTCACACGTATTCTGCACACATTGCCTGAAAGGGGACGTTTTACCGTTTAATTTTGGATGTAGCAGAGGTTCGTCGAGTGGAATATTCCAGTGGTGGCATCTTGTGGGCAGTGAGGAGTTGACGCTTTGGGGAAGTAGAGTTGTGGCTCAAGTGGTGGAATGCCAACTCTTGAGTGGAAAAACCCAAGTTTAGGGTTTTGGAGAATTTTGGATTTCCTATTTTCAGATGAGGGTTGTTTATGAATAAAATACAGTAAAATACAGTAACTATAGAAGTAGAAAATAATGTCAGTCTCAATTTTTAAAATCATAATTCCGGGCTGGGAAGGTGGCTCAGTGGTAGAGTGCTTGCCTTGCATGCCTGAGGCCCTGGGTTCAATTCCTCAGCACCACATAAGCAAAAAAGAAAAAAAGCCGGAAGTGGTGCTGTGACTCCAGTGGTAGAGCACTAGCCTTGAGCTGAAGAGTTGAAGGACAGCGCCCAGGCCCAGAGTTCAGGCCCCACAAACGGCCCCCCCCCAAAAAAAAAACCCACACAAAATCATAATTCCTTTACTGTTCCTAGCCTTTGAACTCAGGACTTGATATGCTGGCTTGGCTTGCTTGCTTAGCGGGTGCTCTGCCATGGTGAGCCTGTGCTAGCCCTGGGCCTACTATAGCTTTTCAGACAGGGTCTCCTGCTGGCCTCCAAGCTGGGTCTTCCTGTCTCCTAGAGACTGCTTATGGAGGCACCCCGGTGTGGGGGCCCCTCCGTGGACTGCGTCCACCCTTGCGGTGACCGGCAGTGGTGCAGGCCTGGCTGGGGCCGGTCATGTCCCCACTAACGGTGTCCCCTGGAGCCCCGAGTCACCGAATTAAAATGGGAAGCTGCTGGATAGGTCCTCCATATCGCATGCTCCAGTCTGTCCTCACAGAAGAAGACTCCGCGGAGCTCGCGCCTCTCAGCCTGCTTGGGGAGCCACCCCAGCAACGTCAGCATGGGATTGTGTGAGAGCACCCAGAAACACAGCTGCGGCGCTTGGCCCTGTGTGGTGGCTGTGGGAGACGCTGGAGATCTGCTGCGGGGAATGGGCGGGGGGTGGCGCTGGCCTCACCTGGGGTCCGAGGCTCCTTCTAACCTCCCCCCGCCCCCGCTGTGCTCTCGAGACCACCTAGGCCTGTGAGGTCTCTGTTCTTCCCCTCCAACCCCAGGGGCAGGGGCAGCCCCAGGACACGGGTGTCAGCAGACCCCAGCTGGGCTGTGGAGCAGCTTTACCCCAGGGGTAACGTGTGAAATTTTTCAAAGGGTGCCTGCCGATTTCAGATTTTGGTCCATAGTCCAGCACACTCCTTGGCATAGACAGCCAGACACCAGTGGCTCCCGCCTGTAATCCTAGCTGAGATCTGAGGAGCGCAGTTCAAAGCTAGCCCTGGCAGGAAAGTCTGTGAGACTCTTATCTCCAATAAACCAGAAGTGGCGCTGTGGCTCAAGTGGCAGAGCACTCGCCTTGAGTTGAAGAGCTCAGGGACAGCCCCTAGGCCCAGAGTTCAAGCCCCACAGCCAACCCCCCCCCCAATTGCATATAATAACATCAGTATAGAAACTAGTATGTCTTTTTGGGTCCATTTGTGGGGCCTGAACTCTGGGCCTGAGCGCTGTCCCTCAGCTCTTTAGCTCAAGGCTAGTGCTCTACCACTTGAGCCACAGTGCCACTTCCGGCTTTTTTCTTTTTGCTTATGTGGTCCTGCGGAATCAAACCCAGGGCCTCAAGCATGCAAGGCAAGCGCTCTGCCACTGAGCCACCTTCCCAGCCCCGAAACTAGTATGTCTTATGGTGACAAAATTAGTCTGTTCATGGTGCTAAAAGTTGGTTGAGATTTGCAGAGAAAAACTATGCTTTCTTTTCTGATTGCCCCCCCCGCCCCCCCTGCCCCCCATACTGGGGCTTGAACTCAGGGCCAGGGTACTGTCTTTTTTGCTCAAGGCTGACGCTCTACCACTTGAGCCACGGTTGTCAATCCTTGCATCCTTCCTCCCTCCCTCCTTTCCCTCCCTCTTTATTTTTTCTTCTTCTCTTTCAGCGTTAGCACTCTACCACGTGATCACAGCTGCTCGGTTGGGTTTTTGTTATTTATGGGAGGAAAAAGTGGAATGGAGTTTCCTGCCCAGGCTGGCTCCGAACCGCCATCTCAGATCTCAGGTCATCTGAGTAGCTAGGATTACAGGCATGGTCCACTGCCTGGTTCTATTAGAGGGAAAAGGTACCCTTTAAAAATAGTTCTGGCATCTTTTTGGGGGACTGGAGTGGTCCGTCATTTCGCCCCTCTGAGCCTCAGTTTCCTCTGCTGTAAAAAAGGTGCCGTCACCCCTGCCTTGAGCATGGGGGGTCCGGAGAGAAGCTGGGTAACACTGACAGCCTCTTGGAAAGAAACAAAGGCTCCTTGGGAAGGAGAGACACAAAAACGCGGGGCTTCCCTGCGCCGGGGCGAGTTACACAAGTTGGATTCCAGGCAAGTTTGTTTTCACCATGGATTTTTTTCCCCCTGCTCAGTTCTTGAAAAAGAAACTTGCTGGACTTTCTTTCTCCTCCTAGGCCAGGCTGCTTCCTGTCAAGAGCCACCCCTCCCCCTCCCCCTCCTGCCCCTTTCCCTCCCCCTGCAGCCGGGTCCTGTGCCGGCCCCGCCGCAGCGTCCGGCCCCAGTGAGCATGCTCAGCCCCCTCCCCGAGGCCGCTGGCTTACATAGGCGGCATACCAGGCATAGTGAACTTGCAGCGGGCTGCGCGCGGAGCGGCGAGCGGAGCAGAGAATGTCGCTTTGTCTTAGGAAATGTGCTTCGTGTTTTTCTTTTTTCACCCCTTTTTTATTTTTTAACGTTTTCATCTCCAAGACAGACTTGTAAAGACTTCTGAAACTCTTTTTTAATGCTCAACCGAGGATACAATACATACGTCTACCAAGAAGCCCTTGAAGGGCTTTCTGTGAGTCCGATTCGTGTGTGTGTGCGTGCGTACATTTCCCTTTTCTTTTCCTTGCACTTGTACGCGCTCTGCTCTGCTCAGCTGAGGCCGGACCTCGCTCTGTGAAGTTGAAGAGAAGGAGAGCCCGGAGCTACTCAGCAACCATTTGAATTTAGAAACTTTTGTTTTGGGGACACAAGCAAAGAGCTGGTTTTCTTTGCGAGCCCAATAAATGCTATTTATGAAGATGGACCTGTTGAACTACCAGTACTTGGACAAGATGAACAACAATATCGGCACTCTGTGCTACGAAGGTAGACATTCTAGAAATTTCTGCCCTTCTGTTTTTGTAACAAACTCCTTTTTCGCGGTTGGGTTGCCTTCTGAGTGTTTGGTGTTGTTCGTGGGTGGGTCTGTAGAGTGGGGGGGCTGCCTGGTTCGTGCAGACCTGGTTCTTGCCTGGGGGGTGTCCAGGGCCAGGACTGGCGGGGCCGCAGGGAGGGTGTTCAAAGTTTGCTTTGTGCTCCTCACACCACTGACTCTGAACTCTTGGGCTTTGCTTTCTCTTTGATTTCTATTGGCATTTTTCTTTAGGCGAGGAACTTTCTAGAGCTGAAATCAAAAGTTGGGTGGTTTTGAGGGGGTGTGTGGGGGACAGGGGAGAGGCTGTGATACTTAGGTACAATATTCGTGTTGTGTGTGTGTGTGTGTGTGTGTGTGTGTGTATTCATTCCAGCAGTGGGGGGGGGGGGCTGTGTTGCCAGGAGCAGGAAAGTTACAGTGAGTTCTTGTGTTCGGCGGTGATTGTCCCGAACAATGAAGGGCTTTCCTGTCGGCTTTGGAGGCCCGGGAGGGCCGTGTCCCCCAGCACAGGCCGCCTCTTTGTCTGCCTTCCCACTTCCTGTGCTGCGCGGGCCGGGTGAGTTGTGACTGTGACAGTGGAGGGGCCCCTTGTGAAGCGGTTACACAACGCCCCTTCCAGAAGCAGAGGCAACACAAAAAGCCCCAAACTCCAACCCCCCACCCCGGCCAGCTGGGGCGGGCTCCCGGGGAGCACGCACTGTCCCCCCCTCCCCCCGCCCCGTGGTGCCTCAAGCTGAGTCTTCCCTGCTCTGTGGGAACCCCATCTACGTGCGATTTGGGAACGGGGTAATGGCCCGGCCCGTGGTGCCGAGCCCGGGCCTGGCAGGAAGAGGCGGTCAGGGGCTGTGGCTCTGGGTAGGCCGGCGTCCATGTTCTCGTGGTGCCAGCTGAGCAGACTTCTCCTGGAAGAAGCACACGGTGGCACAGCCGGAAGGGCCCCGGCCGGCGCGCTCGGGATTTTCATGTAAAAATTCCATGTCTGTGTCTTAGCCAGTTGAAACTGACTCCCGTTTTTTTTTTCCCCTGTAAGAAAGAAAAAACAAAAATCCAACAAAACTTGTGAAACATAATTTTTTTTATTGGTACAGATCTCTTGTTTAAAGCTTTCTGGAAAGCTCATCCTTTTATTTAGTCCCAGAAAGCTAGCTAGTTGGCTTAATTGTTCTCTACATCTGTCACGTTGAGTTAAAATACCAACTTGGTTTTTGAACTCATGATTTCCGAGGCAGGTTTCTTTGGAAGGTAGCGGAGTCGAAGGACTCGACTGGTTTCTGGTGAAATTATGTACTGTTAGTTTTTCTTTACTTCAAGTCTCTCTCCCCTGCCAACAAGAGGTAGAAACTTATTTTAAGGCCATTTCTGTTGTATTTTCTTCACCAACAGGGAATAAGGTATTTTAAAAACAAAATAATATAATGGCTGGTGTAGAGAGGAACGAGAGGGTGGGTAGGAAATGGATACCAGATTAAATTTGTAAGCCTCCAGTTAGTTGGGAGAGCTTGCCAAAAGCTCGTCCAGGTTGGTTTATGGCTGGGTTGTGTGTTGCACGGACACACACACATAACTACACACGTACACACACTGCTCTTCTGAGCTGGATATGGGGAAGGAAGAAACTCTGATTTGGGAAGTTGAGTTAGATACCGGTGGGATGTTTGGCTTTAAACATCTGCTCCTGTTTTCCTTTATTATGAAGGTTAATGTTATTTTAACACCAAAATAAACACACAGGAAATGAGGGAGAGCACAGCAGGACTTGAGTGAGTTGTTTACGTCCTGGTGGTTTTCTCTGGGTACACACCGGGGCCGCCTGCGCGTTTGGAAGATGGGGACATAAAGTCATGCGTGGGGTTGGAACAGTGGTGCTCTTTAAATCCAGCGTGTTCAGAGCATGCGTTTGAACCTCTCCTTCCCCGCCTCCCTGGGTGGCTGTTTAATAAATGGAACATGTGGCTGCTAGGGACACAGACCTGGTTTGGGGCACAGGCCAGCGCCAGCCCTCTAACAAACTGGAGGGAATCGGTAATCCGACCTCTCAGTTTTAAACAGGAAGAGGTCATTGGTTGTTTTGGTTTTCAGGGTAGCTTGTCTCTATCCTCTTCCTAGTTTGAAAGGGGCCCACACTGCTTTCCACAGAATAATAGATATCTACCTCTCTATTTATTTATTGTGCCGGTGCTAGGGCTTTACCTTAGACCTGAGCACTGTCCCCTAGCTTTTTTCACTCAAGGCTGGTACTCTACCTCTTGAGCCACAGCTCCAGTTCTGGCTCTTTGCAGGTTAATTGGAGATTAACTAGAACTTTCCTGCCCAAGGTTGGCTTTGAACCAGCATCTTCGGACCTCATCCTCCTGAGTGGCTTTGGATCTTACTTTAGAATCCACGCTACTTTTTTTCCCCTGTGTGTGCGTGCACCTGCACAGTGCTGGGGTGGAATCCAAGATATCATGTATGGAAATGTTAGGCAGAGGCTGTACCTGTGAGCCGGGCTCTCAGCTCCAGCCATAGCAAATGGCCGAGGTGAAAACCCTTTTCAGTGACTGCACGCTGGCTCCTACCTGTTTTCACTGTGGTTTTTCTCCATTCCTGCTGAATGGAGTGATGCTTGTTACTTTTTGATATGTGGGCTTAGTGTATCCCAGGTTGACTTTGCACTTGATCCTCCCGCTTCACCCTCCCCAGTGCTGGGGTTACAGGCAGCATCACCGTGCTCATGGAAACAGTCTAGGAAAGAGAATAAAGAAAAAGCCACAATGAGTAGGCAAGGGGGACCCATAGACTGAGGGAAGACAGGTGTGGTATACAGGAATCCATGTCTGGCTGGTTTCTGGGAGCTAGTAGTGGCCCCCACAAACCACAGGGAAGTGGCAGCCTGTGCTGGTGTTAATGCTCACTGCAGTCTGAAGGGTTGTTGCCGCCATACTCAATACCCTGCCCCGCTCGAGCGCTTCCTTGGCAGCTGTAGGTGCTACTGTATAATTAGCACTTAATTATAGGCTGTCTTGTATTCTCTAATTATCTAATGATCGCAGACCTATCCGGGGCCTCAGACAGCATCTAATACCTGGGCCTTGTTTTTGCCAAGGAAACAGGCCCGCGTGTCTCGGCGCTCGGGTTCATTCAGCAGGGTTACTGCAATGGGACAGAGGTTAGAACACAGTGGATGTGACCAGAGAATCTCGGGGAAAAAAATTTTGTTTTTGGTTCCTCCTTGTCCAAAGTTGCCGTATGTTTCACCTGCTTCATGGACTATTAGTTCATGGGCATTCGGGCCCGGCCCGGCCCTCACTCTGCTCCTGGGTGACAGCCCACAGCCTAAGCAGGCCTCCCCCTCTGCCCCCCTGGCTGCACTCGGCCCAAGTGCCAGCCGGGGCCCCTGTGATGTCCGCAGGGGAGGCGCCATGAGAGCTGTAGTCTCGGCTCTGAGACTTGGTTTTGGGGAGGAGGAGGAAGAGGCGGTGACCTGGCAGATGCCATTTCCCAGAGAGCAGGTTAGACCAGGGCCTCTGCTCAAGATGGCTGACTTTGGATCGCCACCTGGTGCTGAGCGCCTGGCAGGGCTGCGGCCGCCCGCCTCTCAGTGACGCTTTCATGACCGCGTGGGGGCCACGAGCGTGTCATCTGGTGGAAGAGTTCTGTCTTTTTAGTTTACTGGTGTGGTTTGTGCAGGGAGAAAGTCAGAAGCAACTGCGTGCGGTGATTCACCCGAACCTGCGGGCAGGCGGCCCCAGGGGCTCAGGCTTAGAACCCCTCACGGTCTTGGCACACCGCAGGCCATGCACCCTGGTCTCCTGGAGCCTGAGAGCTAGCGGGGAGCGGGCACCTTGCATTCTGCCCAGATGAGGACCTGGTTTCAGTGTTCTTTATCTGAGAACTCAGTGAGGAAACTTCACTGTTGGGTACAGTGGAGGTGAACAGGCCACGGAGCAGAGAGCCCCGCGCACACCAGCGTGGCACACCCGGCCGGTCCTCCACCCAGCCCCCAGCGAGTCAGGTGACACGCTCCCCATCCAAGGTGCGATTCCTGGCCCGACATCTGCAACTGCTTTGCTGTGCTAATCCATTCTACTTTAGAGAGAGAGAGGGAGGAAGGGAGAGAGAACGAGTGTACACGCAAACGCACACACAGGCGTGCACGCCCAAACACACACACACAGTATGGGAGGAGCTTGGTTGCAACTTGCCCAGGTGAGCCCTGGAAAGTCTGGTGCCGTCTAATTACAGCCTGTGAGGAGAGGCTGTGATTAAGCACTCCCTCCCTCCCTCCCCTACTTGCTCCATGCCCAGTGTTTCTCAAACCCCTCCTGGAAGGATTCTTTTCCTTGGCTGTTTATCTCTCTGAGAGAGCCTGCGCTTGGCTGGCACGGGAGGGCCCATTACCCCTTCCTTCCTCCTTCCCTTCCCGATTTCCACCGCCCTTTATTCCTTGGTGCCTGACACTGCAGCCGGCCTGTACCAAGGCTCAGGGCCCCCCAGAAGGGGTCCTTCTGCTTGATGGTGGGGAAAGATCCAGCAGAAAATAGAATTTTGTCATGAAGAAATTAGATCCAGATTCAGCTCTCTGCTTGTATGTGAATGTACACAGTTCTTAGCAGGGAGCGTCTTTGGCTTTATCTGTTCATCTCTGCGTTTCATATTTATTCAATGACAATTTGTATTTAATGGTATTTATATGTTTAGCTCATGGTAATTATGTTTTAGCCTTTGTCAGCAATGTAAGCTTGTAGTAAAATAACTTGCCTCTTCCTTCTGTTTTACAAAGAACTCATGTGTTAATTCCACCAAAAACAAGCAAAAACTTAAATCATTGATGCACTTTTTTTTTTTTTTTTTGGTTGGTCGTGGGGCCTGAACTCTGGGCCTGGGCGCTGTCCCTCAGCTCTTCAGCTCAAGGCTAGTGCTCTACCTACCACTTGAGCCACAGCGTCACTTGCGGTTTTCTTGTGGTTTATTGGAGGTAAGAGACTCCCGGTCTTTTCTGCCTGGGCTGGCTTAGAACTGTGATCCTCAGATCTCAGCCTCCCGAGTAGCTGGGATGACAGGCGTGAGCCACTGCATCCGACTGAGGAATTATTTCTGTTCACTTTGCTATCTTGCCTTCTTTTTACATCTCTTTTTTCTTTCAGCATTCTATAAATGATTGAATCTCAGGCTTTGCATGTGGAATTATGTTTCAGTATTAGCAACATGGATTACTGCTCATTGAAAGGATGTTTATCCTTGATAAAATAGAAAAATCTATTCTTAAAGTTCTTTCAATTTGTTACTATTTATGACTTTCCCAAATGCTTACCATTTCACCTTTTCTTTTGTTTCCAACAAAGTCTGTAGAGGAATGCAAACTGAAATATAGTCAGTGATCAGAGAAGAACTCCTTCCCGTCCACGCTGGAGCTTTGAGGCTGCCTCTCCCTGCTCCGAGCTGGGTGTGGCTCCTGCCCCCTTCCTCTCCCTGTTTTTGGTGCAGTGTGCCATGTGTAAAGATAGTGAGTTTGTGAACAACCTTGCCAGTGCCCAGGCAGGTGGAAAACAGTAAATTATCCCTTCCACACATTCCCTCCTGACCACGCCCCCAGGGCGTGTCTGGCTGGCCCCTGGGCTCTGCAGTGCTAAGCAAATGAACTTTGTAAAATTTCAATTACTATCTTGTTTTCGTCTTTGTGCTGCTGCTGGTGCTTGAACTCAGAGCCTGGCACTGTTCCTTGAGCTTCATTTGCTCAAGGCTAGTGCATAGCACCACTTCTGGCTTTTTGGTGGTTAATTAGAGATGAGAGTTTCAAGGACTTTCCTGTCTGGCTTGGCTTTGAACCGACACCCTAGATTTCATGTATCTATTTTTTCTGTACTGGGAATTAAAACCAGGGCTCAGACAGGCTAAGCCCACACTCTTTTGGCCTTTTTCTGCCCTCTACATGAGATGTTCTTTTTTTTTTTCTTTTTCTTCTCCTTTGGTGCAGGTACTGGGGCTTGAGCACAGGACCTGGGCACTGCCCCTTATTTTATTTTCACAATCTGGCACTCAATCATTTGAACTCTGTTTCCAGCTTTTTGGTGGTTAATGGCCCTGGCTGGCTTTGAACCACAGTCCTCAGCTCTCAGCCTTTTGAGTAGCTAGGATGATAAGCATGAGCCATCTATGTCCTGCTTCTTATGAGCGAGTTTAAGAGCAGTGGGAAGTCTTTGGCGGTGGTTGTGTGCACGCGAGATCAGCCTCCTGCGTGTTCACTTGCCTCTCCACAGTGGATGACAGAGGCCGGGCCGACCCGTGTCGGAGTGGTCACCCTACCCCACGTGATGTCAGATGAGGTCGGAGACACCGCCAGGCCTGCACTGACAAGTGGGTTTGTGGAGTGCTGGGACTTGAGAGGAGCTGCCGCCCTAGCCGAGTTTCTTTGGGTGTGGAGCAAGGACTTTTGGGTGTGCTGCTCTCCATTGAGGAGTGGCTGGGAGGAGAAATTGGTCTCTACAACCAGGGCCTGCATCCTGCATGGCCTACAGTTGTGAATGAGAACTGAGAAAGGTTTGCACCTATGGTATGCACCCGATTTCTTATTTTATCTCTGTTTTGCATGGCAATTGTGGCCTGTTAATACTTCATGGCCAATGATTTGGTTTGAATAAAATGGATTCCTGTGCCGGAGGTGCGAAGCCCAGCAATTTAGCAGAGATGTTTACCCAGCCCACAGCACAGCTGGGCAGGTCTATGCTTCTCAGAGCCAAAGGAGATCGCTTATGAGTACGCATTTCTGGACGTTTCTCCCCACTGAAAATAGACACCTCTTCCACCAAGTGATGTCACTGCACAATTGACAATTAATTTTAAAATCTTGATTTAATGTGAGCAGCTTTCTCCCCTCCCCACATTCTTCGCTCTGTGTTTATCCCTTTTAAAGCTTGTTTTTCTGATGAACCACTGATACACCGTTGGCTGACCCTACAAAGAACCTTGCTTTATTTTCCTGCTCAAGAGCAATGACCTGCCTGCTAATGCTTAAAGTTACCCAAGGGAGTGATTTGGGCCCTTGTTTAAAAATGTGAAATAGCCGCTGTATTGAGCAGTGGGTAAAAGGATGGAAAATAGTTACCATGCCTGGCCTAAAACCCATGTTATGTTTTCTGGACCTGCTGTGCCAGGTTCACAATTGGAGCTCTGGCGGGGCTGGGGCTCTTCGGTGAGCGCTGTGACCTGGGTCAGGGAAGTGGGGATGGGCCTTGGGGGTGGGGGGGCGCTGGCCATCTGACCGGCAGCCCCGCTCCCGGTGCCTGACCCTCTTACCCAAGGCTGGTGAGGCCTCCAGGACTCAATGTCGATCTGTTGTTTCTTCTACAGTTTCGCATCTTCCTCTGCTGGTTCCTCTCTTCATGATGAAGAAGAGGTGTGTGCACATCTCTTCCTTCTCTCTGAGCTTTGAACCGGAGCCATGCCTTCCCTCCGGTCTTTGGACTCTTCTCCTTTTGCCTTCTAAGTTGTTCGAGGTGGTCAACTTGCCTTGTCTTCCTTTCTGCTCATTCTTCCTCTGCCCGCCGTCGCTTGCAGTTCAGCGTTTGATTAGCACGTGTTATTAGTTGTGACGCAGAGGCACGGTCTTCAGATCCATTACCATGTGAGCCACAGTCACTAGGAGACCCCCCTAGTGGCGGGTTGAAGAGCGGCTGTTGGCCGCTCACTCCTTCCAAGTCTTTGTTTATTTTTTACTTATCTATTTATTTTTTCGGTCATGGGGCTTGAGCTCTGGGCCTGGGTGCTATCCTTCATTCAGCTCTTCAGCTCAAGACGAACACTCTACCATTTGAGCCACAATGCCATTTCCAGCCTTTCCTGTTTATGTGGTGCTGAGGAATCGAACCCAGGGCCTCATGCATGTGAGGCAAGCACTCAACCACCGCCATCTTCCCAGCCCCTCCCAAGCCTTTAAAACTCTTCCCTCCCTGGTGGCTGAATCCCCAGTGGGCCAGGAATGAGCCCCCCCCCGCTCCCCCCCCTCAGCAGGAGGGGCTGCCTTCCCAGAGCTGGGAATTGTGTGTGTGTGGGGGGGGGGGGTGGACAGCTTTTGGCTTGGGTTTGCAGTGGCTTGGGTTTGCAGTGTTTTTAATCAGATGGATCTTGGACATTTGGAGGAGGAAGACCATTTTAGGGGTTTGGCTGTGTGGTAACAGTTGAGTTTATTTTCCCAACATTTTTGTTAGCGTATATTACTTATACAAGAGAACTTCACTGTGGCAATTCTATACGTGCATATTGCGTGCCCTGGTCAACTTTGCCCTCTCCACCACACTCCCTTGCCCCATCCCCCTCCTTGAAACAACCACAACAGAGTGGATGGAACTGGAGATCATCGTGTTGCGCGAGCACCATCCATTCTATCTTACTGAACACGATGACCCCCAGTTCCATCCCTTTTCCTGCAAATAGCATAGTTTCATTTTCTTTATGGCTAGTTAGTATTTTGTGGTATGCGTGGACCATATTTTCTGTATCCACTTACCTGTTGGGCATCTCAGCTGATTGCACAGTTTGGCTACTGTGGACAGAGCTGCTGTGTGATAGAGAAGTGCATCTCTTGTATACTGACTTCTGCTCCCTTCCTGGGCTCACAGGGCAGGCTGGCTTTAGTTCTTTGCAGGAGCCTCAATACTGACTTCCTTAGTGGTTACAACAGTTTGCAGTTCCTTACTTAGTTTCTGAACGTGTTTACAATGTTGTTTTTGAGGAAGAAAGTAACCAGGTAAAGGAGAGAGTTGGGGGCGGGGGAAGAGACAGCTAACGTCACTTTTTCTAGAAATCTACTGGGTGAGAGCTAGTTTGTGGGAAGTGTGTCTGCCGTGCTCATTAGTTTTGTAGTCTCTTGGCTTGGGTCTGTCATGATTTGAGGGGAAATCACCTACCACTTCCACGCCAGGCACTGTGATGTGTTAGGGATGCAGATAGCAGGAGCTCCAGCTTTAGATAGCTGACACTCCATCTATCCAGGAGCGATGGATGGCTGAAAGATAAAAAATACCAGAGATAGTTATCCACACATCGTGATTAAATGTGGTGTTTGACTGTTTTGAATAGTTATATCCAACACTAGAAAAGTAAATTGCCTTTATTTCCAAATTTCAAAATAGGTGTAAATAGGTATGATTGATTGATTGATTGATTGATTTCCCCTCTAGTTTTGTGAAGGTTTTTTTTCTTTTTTTTGGTCAGTTGTAGGGCGCTGTCCCTCAGCTCTTCAACTCATGGCGAGCGCTCTACCACTTGAGCCACAGCGCCACTTCCAGTTTTCTGGTGGTGAATTGGAGTTAAGAATTTCATGGAAGCCGGGCGCCGGTGGCTCATGCCTGTAATCTTAGCTACTTAGGAGGCTGAGATCTGAGGATCATGGTTCAAAGCCAGTCTAGTCAGGAAAGTCTGTGAGACTTTTATCTCCAATAAACCACTAGAAAACCAGAAGTGGCGCTGTGGCTCAAGCGGTAGAGCACTTACCTTGAGCTGAAGAGCACAGGGACAGCGCCCAAGCCCAGAGTTCAAGCCCCACAACCGACAAAAAAAAAGTTTCATGGAGGCTGGATGCCAGTGGCTCACACCTATAATCCTAGCTACTCAGGAGGCTGAGATCTGAAGATCATGGTTCAAGCCAGCCCTGGCAGGAAAGTCTGTGAAACTCTTATCTCCAGTAAACCACCAGAAAACTGGAAGTAGTGTTGTGGCTCAAGTGGTAGAGTATTAGCCCTGAGCTGAAGAGTTGAGGGACAGTGCCTGGACCCAGAGTTCAAGTCCCACAACTGACAAAAAAAGAGAGTCTCACGGACTTTCTTGCCTGGGCTAGCTTTGAACAGTGATCCTCAGATTTCAGCCTCCTGAGTAGCTAGGATTACAGGTGTGGTCTGCCATGCTCGGCTAGGTTTTTAAAAATATTAAGATAATACCAAAAAAAGTTCTTTGACTCTTACATATATGAGGTCTGATTCATTTTGGTTCTAACAGGAATAAGATTATGTTTAGAATTTTTAAAAAATCAGTGAATTGAAAAAAAACAACAAATCAGTAGATTAATTATAGTTTCTTTTTTTGTTTGAATGCTCTTCCACCTGAGCCACATCTCCACTTTTAGGTTTTTGGTTTGGAAATAGTTTCCTGCCCAGACTGGCTTTAAGCCACAGTTCTCAGAGCTCAGTCTCTTGAGGAGCTAGTATGCCAGCCGAGCCACCAGTACCCAGCTTCTATATTCTTTTTAATGGCGAAAAGTTCTGTGTAAACAGATTTATCTAGAACTGATTTATTTTGTTCAAGTAGCGCACAACAAGACGCTCAGACTTGATTTTGTTTAGTTTTTAGGGAAATCGGGATGACTTGAGTTTGGTTATATTTGGTCTGAAGTTTCCTTGTGTGTGCGCATGTTGTGTGCACGTGCACATGTGCATGCATGTGTGGATTTTTAACAGTTCATGCCCTTTGATCTAGGGTAGAGCACTGTGATCAAGAGCTAGGAGTCTATACTTGCTATGGTGGTATTTCCTGTAATCCTAGCAGCTCGGAGGAGAATCACATTGGAGGCCAGTCGGAGCTACGTTGTGACTTCTGTGTTAGCCTAGGCTACAAAATGAAACCCTGTCTCGCATCTCTCCCCGTCCCGTCCCCTGCGCTCCACACCCTGTGTGCGCCGTGAATTTGAGCATCATCTGTCCCAGCACTGTCAGACGCTTCTCTGAGCTGTGGGGCTGTAGTGCCTGCCAGCTGCCGCACCATGGGTCTAACCGTTCCAAGATTGATGGTCATTGGAATCCTCTCAGGTTTTTACCTATGTGAATGCAGTTGCTGTGAACATCTTACCAAAAAGGATTTAGAAATCCACCTTCTCTCTCCCTCTCCCTCTCCCCCTTTCCCTCTCCTTCTCCCTCTCCCTCTCTCCTTTTCTCCCTCTCTCTCTTTCTCTCTCTCTCTCTCCCTCGCCCTTTCTCCCTCTCTCCTTCTCTCCCTCTCTCCTTCTCTCCCTCTACACACACACACACACACACACACACACTCACACATACACACTCACTCACTCACCCTCCCAAGCTGCTGGGGGCTGCTCACTGTGTGAAGGTGTTTATTTAAGGCTCCTCCCAACTTGCGCAGAACTTCTAGCCCGTGCCGCACCCTGGGCAGGGTGGTCCCCTGGCATCTCGTTACATGTGATGTCAACTAAGTGCCAGGAAACCAAGGCCAGTCAGCACCGCTGCACGGCTATGTGTGTGGAGTTCAAGCAGTCTTCAAACCCTCACCCTGGAGAATCCCGCGCCCCGCCCTTCCGCAAGATGGGTTTAAAAGGGCCAGTCCTCAGGAGAAGCCACCAAACATGGAGGGGTGTGCGTGTGCTCGTGCACGTTTGCACAGCACACACCGCACTGCCTGGTGCTGGGCAGGATCTGCGGACGTGTGCCTGCGGCCCCGGAAGCCGGCTTTCCTGCATCTTCCTGCAGCCAGCTCCTGCTGAGGCTGGAGAGGTGGAGATGGCTTCTGCTGGTGATGCTGCTGCCTGCCTTGGAATGAGGACGTTCGGGTTGTGCTGGCATGGACGACTTTGAAGATGAATGACACTGCTCATTTAAACATCCAGTTCACTTGTATTCACACACACTCACACGCACATGCGACAGAACCATACCATACCATGGCATGCCACCCTAGTGTGTCTCCGGGGGGTGGGGGTGACAGGCAGGGCCCCCCCTCCAGCCGTGTGTCTGGCAGGTGCCTGGTGTTCAGATGTTCAGAGCTGAGCGGGGCAGAGGCGTGCGGCTTGCTAGGCCCGAAGCCTGGAGCTCTCTGGCCTGGTCTTCCGTTTCCCAGCTCCGCTCACTCACAGGAGTTGTGTGAAGACCCAGTTCCTCGATCTTGACTCTTCATGGTGTGAACTCTGCTGGCGTGTGTTGTCTGCACACGGCCTTCTGTCTTGTGGGCACCTGCATGCCAAGGAGAGGCGCACATTGTTTTGGTTGTGTTGTGTGTCTATGCGTGTGCACGTGTATGTTAGTTATTTTTGCAGTCTTTCCTTGCGTGGAGGAGGATTTCTCTTCCAGTCCCCACCCTTGGGGACTAAGAACAGCACTGTGTATTTTTAGTGTCTTGAGTCACCGTTTTCTGCTCAGCGCTCTCACCTCATTCAGATGGTTTGAAAATGCACACGATGAACTATAGCTCTTCAAAACCCATGTGTCCTACGAACACAGAATGGATTAGAAACCCAGCCTGGTCTAGTTTTGGTCCTGGTTGTCAGGGAATTCTGCAGGCCGGATTCATGCTAGAATCCCTGCTTAGGAAACGTGCCGTAGGGTGACGACCCTGGGAACTGAGTATCCTGGCACGAAGGCCATGCTGTATCCCGAGTGAGCCTTCCCTTCGCTCTGGATCCTTTGAAAAGTGGCATGGTGGTGGAGGCGCAGGGCCTCTGGCCCTGTTGAGGTTTGGCAAGGGGAGGGCTCTGCAGGTGAGCTTCCCCACCCTTGGCGGCCCTTTGCTGGTGGATCGGGAGGTCTCACCCTTGGTCGCCCCTTTCCGGTAAGGCGGCCCTGGCAGGGGCTTCTGGTGGCGGAGGCCTGCTCACCTCCACGTGGTCAAGCAGAGGAAGCGAGGGCAGAGGCAGGAAGGGGTGTGGTCCCCAGATACCCTTCAATGACCTGCTTCCATTGACGTCCTCTCTTAGAGCTTTCCGTGACCCCTCAGGCAGGGGATGGAGCCCAGATACTTCTTGTCCTTTGGGAGATACTAATTGAACCCATAAAAGTATTCATTTTTGTCTTGTGAATTTTGTAGATATTTATAACACGGAATGAGTTGTTTTAAAAGGTGGCTCCCAGCTGGGTGCTGGTGGCTCACGCTTGTCATCCTAGCTACTCAGGAGACTGAGATCTAAGGGTCTTGGTTCAAAGCCAGCCCAGGGAGGAAAGTCTGTGAGACTCTTGATCTCCAATAAACCACCAGGAAACTGGAAGTGGCGCTGTGGCTCAAGTGGTAGAGCGCTCGCCTTGAGCTGAAGAGCTGAGGAACAGCGCCCAGGCCCAGAGTTCAAGCCCCATGACCAACGATAACAACAATAAAAAAGATGGCTCCCCTAAAGAGCGTCCGGTCTCTTTTGTGGGCTGTTCCCTTCAGCTTTCCTGCCCTGCATCTCAGGGGTCCACGGTGCCACCATTTCACCAGAAGGAGCCGGCTGGAACAGTGCCCAGTGTTCCTCCAGAGCCAGTTGAGACCGGTCTGTGCAGCCGGAGTTCCTCTTTGTCTGTCCCTGGCCCTCCCCTTTCCGTAGACTTTGAGAAACATGCCGGTTGCTAATCGTGCTCAGCTTTTGGGTCTAATTTGGATTTTTTTGAACTTTTTTTATTGTAAAAATACTGTACAGAGGGGTGACATTTACATGAGCAAGGTCATGAGTACATCCTCCTTTGTTTTTCCCCTTCCATCCCTTCCCCCCACCTCTACAACTACCCCCCCAAAAAAAAAATCTGGATTTTTTTGGGGGGGAGGGGAATGCTAGTCTTGGGGCTTTGACTCAGGGCCTGGGCACTGTTCCTGAGCCTTCTTGCTCAAAGCTAGTGTTCTATTACTTTTGAAAGCTCCAGTTTTGGCTTTTTTGGAGATAAATTGGAGCTGAGTCGCATGGCCTTTCCTGCTCTGGCTGACTTCTGTTCATGATTGAGTCGGGAGCGTTACAGGTGTGAGCCAGCGGCGCCCGGCTTGTTGGCAAGCAGGCTCCTTTGCGGCTTCTGTGTCATGGGTCCTTCCTTCCATTTTCCAGCACACTGACTTGATCCTAGGGGACGATCTTTTGTCTTTGCAGGGAAACTGGTTCGTGTGTGGGTTAACACGGGCCCTGGGATTGGATGATGATGATGCCAGTCATGTCTTCTCCATGCTGTGGGTGCTGGGGTTGGATAACTATGATGTCAGTCATTGTCTCTCTTGTTGGAGGCAATGAAAGCCCCGCCTGTGGCAGGAGAGGTTGATGGTCGCCCTTGTAAATTCCTTGTGGGACTCAGTGTTGGAGTAAATGGATAGCCCCAGGTGGGCAGAGCCTAAGGGAGAACCGGAAAGTGCCAGGAGAGTCCTGGCTTCCAGTCAGACAGAAACCCTTCCACGGCGCGTGTGTCTGGTCTGCCGGGGTTGGCGCCGTAACGTGTGTTACCGCGCAGGCCACGGTGCCCTGAAAGCAAGACTGCAGCGAGGTGGACAGAGTGGGAGACCCTGGCTGCCGGTGGCACCACGAGGTGGGAGCTTGGAGCAGTGATGGTGAGCACGTGACATCAGTATTGCCAGCCAGCCGGACAGTGACGTTGCCAGAAGCCTTGTAGACCCCACATCAAAACGTTTCAGGGTGGCTGTCTTTGTTTCAGTGTGATTGCATCGACCACGTGGGCAGAGCTGCGCAGTCCGGGAGCCGTCCGGCCCCAGAGCCATTGACAGCCTGGCTTTAAGAAAATAGTTTGGCACACACGCAGTTTCTGCAATCTATTAATAGTGTGACATCGCATTACATTGTTTTGTATGGCTTTGGGTTGACAGATTGAACTTCTGAAATGCCAGCGCGTCTCTGGTGAAGGGCCCTGTTACCGATTAGTCTCTTAAGAACGGAGCAACAAAGGACCTAGGGATGTGGCCCACGCAGTAAAGTAGCTGCTTAGCAAGCACGAGGCTCTGAGTTCAAATCCTGGTGCCATCGCCCTCAACCCCACCACACAGAAAAAAGAAGAGACCCTGACAAATGCTGCCAGAGACACAGCAGTGCTTGCGGGGCTGTGCAGCGGCACCGTGGCCACTTTGGAAAATAGTTCTCTAGAATGTTAGCTGGCTAGTTCCGGTCCCTAGTGTTCCGTTCTCAGATGCAAACCCAGGAGACCTGAAAGCATCCTTACATAAACTGGTCCACAAACGTCTGGAGCAACATTCCTTGTGATAGAACCAGTCCAGTGCCGGTGGCTGGACAGGAAGAGTGTGGTATATCCACACAGGGGAATATTACTCGGCCCTGTAAGGGCGTAGAGGACTTGTGTTACAGGTGTGAGCATGGGAAGCGTGGATTCTGTTTCTGAGTGTGTTTGGATTGGGACGGGAGGTAGACATGGCAGGTGACTGCTGGTGGGGTGGGCTTCTTTTTGTGACGTTAAGGTATTCTGGAAGTCCGATTGGTTGATCATTGTATAGCCCCCTGTGTATAAATACTCTAACCACATTGTGCCGGACCGTCAGAATGGGTGAGTTAGGTGCCTGGATTCGGTCTCAGTAATGTGGCTATGGGCTATGGGTCGGGAGTGGAGAATGCTATTCTCCATTTGATTCTCTGCAGTCACTCCGAGTGAAGACGGTTACGTCAGAATGTGTTGTGTGTAGTGGCTGCAGGTCACGGGGGCCTGCCTCGGGTCCTGGCGGCCGCTGCGGGGCACCGGGCTTTCAGAGCAGATTCTGGAATTAGCTTTGTTGTCATGGTTGGATTCTGGGTGGGTTTTTTTTTGGTTCTGGGGTGGAACCCGGGCCTTGAGCCTGCTGGGTAAGCTCTGTGCTACTGGGCTTCACGCCAGCCCCTGGCTGCCTTACTTCAGGAATTACACCTGTTGTAAACCAAGACCTTTACAGGGGGTACGTGGCGGGGGCAGGAGTTGGGGCTGGGGGAGGAGAAGGGGAGCGGACGGACGGAGGTTGGGACATTGGCAGCTGGTGAGGACCAGGGCCACGCGTGTGCATTGCAGGATGCTCAGCTCCGTTGGCGCTCGTCATCTGGCCGAGGAAGTCCCGCCCCTTTGCCTACTGGTCACAGAGGTGATTGGAAGCGGGTGGAGGGAATGCCCGCCTCGCTGCTTGAGCTTGCCCTAGACGGAGCACTTGGAGCGATTCCCAGCCGGTCCACGCTGGCTGCCCCCCTTCCACGGCTGTGCTGTGCTGTGCTGTGCTGTCCTCCCTGAGGGACCTGGCGCGGCTCCAGCCGTTCCTGTTTCCGGGCGTGGCCTTGGGCAAGTTGCCTGTCCACTTTGGCCTCTGTTTCCCCTGTGTGGAAGGGGTTAGGTTCCCCGTGATGGCAGCGTTAGGAGGATGGAGCCACAACCCCCTGTCCTGAGAGCCCCTCTGCCAGGCTTCGGTCTGGGCTCGCTGCCGGTGTAGTTTGGGGGGAGGGTGCCTGTCAAGCCTGCGAAGGCCTGTGAGTGCCCAGGGAAAGCTACGGTCACTGGGGTGTGCAGCTCAGGGAGGGGTTGGCTTGAATCACGTAAGGCCCCCCGTAGGTGCCCGCCCCAGGAGCTTCTGTGTGTGGCTGTGCCGGGTGAAGGCCGGGCGCAGGCCTGGTTGGGGTGGAGTGAGGGGCTTTCTGCACCCCTCAGCCACCGTGGCGGGCATAGGCCGGCTCTCACACTGCCTCAGGCAGGCATGGGGGGCTCCTGAAGAGGCCCAGCCACTGGGTGTCCCCAGGCTTAGACTGATACTGTTCCAGGAGGAAAAACCGCTCCAATAGAAGATTGTGTGCAGTCTCAGGGATGTCAGATTTCAAAATCCCTGGACCTCATTCATGGGAGCTGGAAGCCATGCCCGCCGCTTTGTACTTGGGGGTTCCTGTCTCCTCTACCCACCCACTGGAGGAAGGCTTGTTTGCGCCTCTGCTGGGGGTGCTGTGCGGCCGGTGGAGAGTGATAGATGGTGGCGCGTGCAGGAAGCGGGCCTCTGACCCCAGCTCCACTGTCCCCACCCCGGCCTTTGAAGTGGCACAGCCTTTCATCTTCCCTCATTTTCACTTAATGACAGCCTGGCCTTTGATCAGCCCAAGTTCCCTCTTCTCTGGCTTCAGGATAAGTGGCTGGGAGTGAAGGAGAGACCTTTAGGAGGCCCAGGACCCACCAACGGCTGTGACTTTTATGGGCACAATAGCTGGTTAACCTTCCTATCTTAAGTCAATACACCCGAGGGGAGGGGCGCGGAGCGAGGGGCCGGCCTTCCTGGTCTCTGTGTAATGCAACTGGAAGGGAGGCAGGGGTGGGAGGAGGGGAATTAGGAATAAAAGTTAGGCCTCCTCTCTCCTCAGATCAGTGTGGGAAGCCAGCCAGCATGCCGGACGGGCTGGGATTTGGGAACCCGCGAAGTGCTGTCTAGTGGTAGAATGTCTTTCCCGAGTAGGCTCCAGGAGTTTTTAGTTTATCACTGAATGGCTCCTTCTCAGAGCTTGGTAATAAGGATATCCACAGAGCAGGTGTGGTTTTCACGAGGATGTTAAGATTTGTGATTAACCTGAGGATCTGGGGAGTTTCTGTAGTCTGTGCACAGGGCCCAGGGTGCGGCTCTCCAGGCAGAGCGCGGCCCCAGGCTCCACGCTGAGCGAGCTGCCCAGGCCAGGACAGTCCCCACGGCTCTGACCCTCCCCAGCCTCTCCCTGCGCCCTCCTTTGTTTGCTGCCACCAGCCAGGCCCAACTGCCCGCCACACAGGCACAGTTTTTGTTTTGTTTTGTCTTTTGTAGTGCTTTGCTTACCTGGAGTTTTGGGGGTGAAGACCTTGGGGGTGGGGGGCCCGGGGCCTGCCAGGGGGAGGGCGGGGGACAGTGCTGGCTCCGAGGACACAGTCGCTTTGGCCCAGGGTGAGGGTGACAGCGGAGCCTCCTCAGGCAGGAGGTCCCGCACTCGGTGGCGGTGGCGCTCTCACTGTCTGAGCGCGGGGGGGGGGTGAGCCCTGGAAGATCACTCCCAGCACCTGGGGACCTGGCGCAGGGGGGAGGGGAGAGGGGACCAGGGCTTGCTGGGGGAGGGGATCTGAGGCGCAGATGGCCTGGTGGGAAGTTCTAGGCTTGAGCCAGTTCCTCTGGGATCAGAGGCCGGCACACCCCAGTGGGCTCCGTGGGGTGGGAAGAGCACCCGCCCGCCCTCATGCCTGCCTGAACCATACACTCGCTACAACCCCAGGGGACGGGCAGCTCGGTGGACTGTGTCACTGGCCTCCATGTCCCTGGGAGTGGCCTCGGGGCCCCCTGTGGGTCCCCGGCACTGCGGCCTGGGCCTGCCAGCACGTGTCGGTGCTTTATTTATTTATTTTTTTTTTTGGTCCAGTCATGGGCCTGAACTCTGGGCCTGGGCACTGTCCCTCAGCTCTTCAGCTCAAGGCTAGTGCTCTACCACTTGAGCCACAGCACCACTTCTGGCTTTTTTTTTGCTTATGTGGTGCTGAGGAATCGAACCCAGGGCCTCATGCATGCAAGGCATGCACTCTACCACTGAGCCACCTTCCCAGCCCTGTGTCGGTGCTTTATAAATGAAAGGAGACAAGCGGCAGGGCAGTTACACTAGAGCCTGAGCCTGAGGCTGAGCGCGTCCTCATTCCTGGAAGACGCAGAAGCCTTTTGAGGGCAAGTGTCACGGCTCCACGGAATGACCACAGTGATCACGCTCAGGAGGCTGAGGTCTCTGATCTCCAGTTAACCAGCAAAAAGCTGGAAAGAGAGCTGTGGCTCAAGTGGCAGAATGTGAGTGCCAGCCATGAGCAAAAAAAAAAAAGTTGAGGCCCCACTGCTTGCATAAAAACAGAACTTCTCGCAGGTGTGGGGGGTGGTGCAGAGGTGAGTGCCCAGTGCCGGGGAGCAGCTGGAGGTCAGGTATGGCACCCCACGGCCATTACACGTTCTGAGCTTAAATGGTGTGAAAGCCGGGCGCCAGTGGCTCAGGCACTGTCCTCCTAACTACTGAGAGCCGAGGATCACAGTTCAATGCTAGCCAAGGGCGGGAAAGTCCGTGAGACTCTTACCTCCAATAAACTACCCAGAAAAGGCCAGAAGTGGCGCTGTGGCTCCGGTGGTAGAGCACTGGCCTTGAGCACAGAGAGGCTCTGGGACAGGCCCTGAGTTCAAGGCCCAGGATGGGCTTAAAAAAAAGAATGAAATAAAAATGGGAAAAAAATCACTTGTTTGGGCCAGTGTCCCTTTCACTGATCACGTTTACAAAATCTGGCTTTGCAAGGCCCGGTGGACCATGCCAGCATCCTTGGCCCTGTGAACCGTGAATGCAGTTCAAGACTGGGCTGTGAACCTTGTGCCCGGCTTTAAGGCTTGGTCAATGCACTGCATGTTTAGCAAGGTCAGTAATGTGAGTTAATGAAGCCTCGGCATGGCGGACGGTCTCCAAGTGACCTTGACTGTGTGCCTGTCACTCCACACCCCTGCTCGGTCACCCCACACTCCGCTCTCTCACCCCACACCCCTGCTCGGTCACCCCACACCCCGCTCTCTCACCCCACACCCCTGCTCGGTCACCCCACACCCCTGTTTGCCTGTGGGGGCCGGCAGGGGCTGGAGCAACCGCCGCTCCCAGTGGGTTCCCTGTGGAGCAGGATTTAGTCTTTACGGCAGGCCATGTCTGGATGTGATTACTGCAAGTTTCTTTTCAAATTAGTACTTTACGATAATTCAATTTATTTAAAGCAGTTTAGTATTTGGTATTATTAAAGTATTTAGTATTATTTAAAAATAATTCAATTTCTGTACAGTCTATTTAAAGCACTTCAGTATAAATGCACAATGCATGTTGAAAATGATGGACGTCTCTTGGGGATGTTTTAAATTCACACGTACACACACACACACACACACACACTAGGATTCAGTTGTTGAAGCAGTGTGAGTGTGTAGAGGCCAGAGCTGTGTGCCCCCGCCCGGCTTCTCCCGAGGTTCACAGTCCGCTCATCATGGGATGGCCGCTGGGCTCCGGGAGTCCCAGCCGCATCTGTCCGGCAGCCCTGGCTCACTCTGTCCCGGCCCTTCTGCCTGTGTCTTCCTGGGCCCGGGCTGGGCCTGGGGACAGCCTCACCAGCACCTCCGCCGGCCTCCTGTTCCACCCCACAGGGAGCCGGAGCCCCGGCTGTGTGCTTCCCAGTGGAGAACTCCATCCTACTCTGTGCTCGCACTCTGTGCGCCACCCTCCTTCCTCCCCCGGGGTGCCCCCCCCAGCCACCTTGATGCAGCCTGGGGGCTGAAGTCCATGATGAAGGCCCTGGGGTGTTTGCTCTGAGACCCGTCCCCTAGCTGGCAGGTGGCCTGTGTGAGGACAGCGAGGCCTCCTCGGAGCTCCAAGCTATGTGACACGCTGTCTCCCTTTCTCTGCTCTCACCTCTCCTTCCTCTCCCTCCCCACCTGACCCTTCCCTCCACCCCCCCCAACTCCCTGCCATGCACGTGCCCCCCCCATGAGCCTTCTGATCTTGGGGGGGCACTTCCCAGCGGCCAGATGGGCGCCCCCTGGCTGTCGAGATGCTGCTCCTGTTGCCTGAAACAGTTGTGACGTCATGCTGATGATGAGGATTGTAGTGACAGGGTGACTGTGACAGGTTTCACAGGCAGAGACTACAGCCCACCGGCCAGGCCACTTAAGCTGAGGCTCAGCCTCCCAGATCTGAGCTGGGGCTCTGGGAGCTTAGAGCTGGGGTC
Source organism: Dipodomys ordii (assembly GCF_000151885.1). Classification (NCBI taxonomy): domain Eukaryota; kingdom Metazoa; phylum Chordata; class Mammalia; order Rodentia; family Heteromyidae; genus Dipodomys; species Dipodomys ordii. The sequence goes on from NW_012267228.1 coordinate 2,449,737, forward strand.
TGCGGCCACCAAGCCACAAGGTAAAAGTCCTGTGTGTGGCAGCCCAGGGGCGGGAGATGGGGGCCCGGACCCCAGGTGCTGGAATTACACCCGGAGGTCGGCATGCTTCGCCAGGCTGCCTTAAGGTCCTCCATGAGGTGAAAATCCACAGCAAAGGGAATCGGAACAGGGCGGCCATAGCTGGCGCTGCCGATTTCACGGTGCCCCCTCCAGCCGCTCCTTCCTGAGGGGGGAGGGATCCGAGCTGGCCTGGAGGGTGGGCTTTGCTCTGCACCGCCCCGTCCTGGTGGAGCCGTGGGAGTCGGCCGGGGAGAAGGCCGGGAGGGTCCCGCGGCTCTTCTGAAGCGAATGGCTGCCGCCCACGTGCTGATGTCAGCACGCTGTCGTGGCTGTGGTCAGACAGGAGACAGTCAGCGCAGCCGGGTAGCCCAGCTGTGGTTTTGTCTTGACTTTAGGTTCACATAGATCAAGGCCATGCGTGGAGGAGAATAGAAAGTTTCTGTTGGGCAAGGCATAGAGATTTTTGTAGAGAAAAGAAAAACCCATCCTTGAAAGTTAGCTGGGAGCTGGTGGTGGCTCACAGATGTCATTCTAGCTGATTGAGGTGAGGAGGATCATGGTTTGAGGCCAGCCCTGTCAGAAAAGTTGAAGAGACCCCTACTTCACCCGTAGCTGGGTGCAGTGTTGCATAGGAAGCTGGGATTGCTCAGACTAGCCCAGACAATGAAGTCCGAGACTCCATCTCAAGGGAGAAAGCTGGGCCTGGTGGTACTTACCTGTCACCCTCGCTACAAAGAGAAGGTAAAAAGAGGAAGGCTGAGGTCCCAGTGTGCCCACACAGGAAACAAGAACCCATCTCAGCATAGCCAGTGCAAAACGGTGCTGGGGGCACGGCTCAGCAGCAAAGGGCCACCTCCACAAACCAGAGTCCTGGAGGAGGATTTTTGCTGCTTATGTTAGAGTTGCCACCGTGATTCAAAATAGCACGGTCATACTTTTCCACGTACATTGGGCATTTTCTTCAGCAACACACATCCTCATTTTAAAAGGCCAAGTACATCTTCACAGAGGGACCTCCTTAAAACGCTGAGTGGACGGTTGTAGTAAAGCCACGTTGAGAGGCTCAGGAAACCCCGGGCGCTCAGTTAGCTCATCTCCTCTCTCCTGTTTATATTTGGAAAAGAAAGACCATCCTCTCTCCTTCACTTGCTGGCTCCTTGTGCAGGGGACACACGAGGACACACGAAGAGACGGCCATCAGCCCCTCGGGAGCTCCTGATGGTCCCAGAGCCCGTGAGCCTCCGTGGTCTCCATCGGATGACACTTTGTCTTTGTAATGTTTCTGAATCTGGCTGAGCTGGGGTAGGTCAGCTGTAATCGCAGGTGTGTGTTTATTTCAGGGCACACAGGAATGTCTGCTCTGTCTTGTTTAACAGTTAAGGATGGAGGAACCCAACCCGAGGGGAGAAGGATGTGAGAATACCTTAACCCGGATTATTGATTGCGACAGGGAATGTGATGATGTTGGAGTCTTGTCACCTACCTGGAGGCCGCTCTGGTTCGGGGGAGCGGCGCCCTGCTGAGATGTCACCCAGGACAGTTGGGCCGCCTTTGCCACCACCAACTGCGCCCAGTTTGGTTGTCCTTAAACAGAAGCCCGCTAAGCCGCCCCCGGGCTCCTTTCAGCCTCTGGATTTGCCTCTTCTGGAAATTTCACACCAGTGGAGTGAGAAGAAACATAATGCTTTGCGCCTGGCTCCTTGTACTTTGCTCATCCGGGTCACGGCCCTAAGCAGTTCTTTATTCCTCTTCATTGTCTGCATACGCTTCCATTGCTGGGATCAGCCCCGTTGTGTGTGGCTGTTCGTCAGTTACAGGCACAGACTCAGCTGCATGGAGCTGCGAGGACCTGCGTGGATACGGGGTGGTTTCTCTTGGGCCTGTGCCTCACACTGTTTCTCTGTGGTTACATCACTGTATTCCCACTAGGAATGCAGGAAGGTCCTGCCTGCTCGTCCCTCCCTCCCCCTCCCCTTTCCCTGTCCTCCCCCTCCCCCTCCACCTCCTCTACCTCTACCTCCACCTCCTCCACCTCTACCTCCACCACCTCCACCTCCTCTACCTCTACCTCCACCTCCTCCACCTCTACCTCCTCCACCTCCACCTCCTCCACCTCCACCTCCTCCACCTCTACCTCCACCACCTCCACCTCCTCCACCTCTACCCCTACCTCCACCTCCACCTCCACCTCCACCTCCACCTCCTCCACCTCTACCTCCACCTCCTCCACCTCTACCTCCACCACCTCCACTTCCACCTCCACCTCCTCTTCTTCCTCATGTTTGTAAATTTTGTTTGCTGCTGCTGGGGTTGCTGGCTGGAAGCTACCACTTGAGCCATGCCTCCAGTCTTGCTTCGTGCTGGTTATTGTGGAGATGGAGTTTTACTAACTTTGCCTAGGCTACGGCTGGCCTCAGTCCTCGGGTCTCTTGTGACTAGCCGGGGTGCACGGCACCTGCTTGTTGGTTCTTGTGTCATTTGGTGGTGTGTGTGGAAGCAGACCTCGGAGCTGCACCGCTGCACCGGCATTGTTTCACCACGGGGTCGGGGGAGGGGATGCCGCTGGTGGTGGCTGTGAAATGTCACAGCGAGCCCCACGCGGGTGATTGGTGTTCCGCCAAGGCCCCGCCCCTGTCACCCTGGACTTCGCAGAGTGGCCGAACAGCACGGCACTTGTGTGTTGGGGTATTAAATTTAAAATGGAAAGTTCCAGTTTGCCACAGGGCCAGAGTCCGTCACACGCGCGGTGTGTGAGGCGGGCGTGGGTCGCCGCGAGCTCACAGGCTGGCGCCGGCTCACCCGTCCGGCAGGGCTCTTGTTTTTCTGGTAAACGCTCCAAAGGCCCCGTGCCGCTCCGTCTCTCGGCTGGCAGAGCCGCGTGCGTCCGCGGTGACGGGGTGGCAGTCAGGACCGCCGCCCGTCGCCCATGGCGGGCTCAGGCCGGGCTGGGCCTCCTCCAGCGGTGCCAGCCCCGCCATGCTGCCCCACAAGCGGCCACTGTCTGCGGCCCCGTGCTTCTCTCCCAAGTACTCATTACTCCTGTTTATAAGTTTAGAAGGTACAAAGCCTTCATTATCCAGAAAGGTCATGCGTATTTCAGCTCCTGAGCCACCAGGCTTCACCCAGCACCAGCCCCCGACAGCCGGGAGACTCAGACGCCAGCCGGACCGTGGCCCAGCCCCGGGCCCCGTCCGGCCTCCGGACAATTTGCTTATGCAAAGTCCATGACAAAGCTTCCTGCGGAGAATAATATATGTATTTAATGATTTATATCTGACACATCCTTTTTAATATACCATAAGAATAAAGTGTTTACTCCTCATTAGATCACATTTCTTATTACTTCCAGGAAAATGTGAACTATTGGTTCATGCCTCTCTCTCTGTGTGTCTCTGTCTCTCATCTTGGGGCGTGGACTCAGGGACTCAGGGACTGGTCACAGTCCCTCAGCTTTTCCACTCAAGGCTCTACTGCTTGAACTCAGCTCCACTTCTGGCCTCTTGCTGGTTAATATAGAGACCTCTCTTAGGTTTGTCTTGGGGCTGGCTTTGACCCGTGAACCTTAGGTCTCAACCTTGTGAGTAGTGAGGATGACACTGTAAGCCCAGTCTTCTCTTTCCCCGTCTGCTTCCCCTTCCTCTCTTTCCCTGTTTGAGAATGGAACTGAAGCTGGGTACCTGACTCTTTGGCTCATTGACTGGCCCTCTACCAACTGAGCCAGGCCTCCCAACTCCCTTTGCTCTTTTTTCTTTTAAATAACAACACAATGTCCACGTAAGTGTGGAGGGAGCTGGCAGGGAGCTGGCGTGGTGGTGGTCTGGGGTGCTCAGGACTCGGTCTCCGTGTAGTGTTGGAGCCCACGGCTTCGGGGTCTCCCTTTCCAGATGCTGCTCACTGCTGACCCCTCTGCCGTCTCCCGGCCTTGTTTCCTTTCAACTCCAAGTGCTGCACCCCCACCATGTCGCCTGCCCCCTACTTGGCAGTGGATGGTTTTGCCCGTCACCATCCGCCTTTCTCCATGCCGGAACTTTCCACAGCCAGGGTCTGGGCGGGCAGGCGCCGGGGTGGGCGGTGGCTGCACTGTCGCCCCTCGTGACCACAGTGTCCTGTCTCCCTGCGCAGGTGAAGCCGCTCTCCGGGGAGAGCCCAGGATGCAGACAGTGGCGGTGGCGTCGGCGCTGAGCGGCCACCGCACGGGCCCGCCCCCCATCAGCCCCAGCAAGAGGAAGCTGAGTGCAGAGCCGGGGGACGAGCTGGACTGTGAAAACGACCGTGTCTCCAAGATGACCCGCATCTTCAGCCCGCACCTGTGAGTGTCCCCTCCGGCCACCGAGGAGGGGGGGACTGCCACTAAGGAGGGGGGAACCGCCACCGAGGAGGGGGGCCGCTACCGAGGAGGGGGACCGCCACCGAGGAGGGGGGAGGGGGGACCACCACTGAGGAGGGGTGGAGCTGGTGCCTTCGGCCTGGAGGGCAAGGAGGCCACGTGTGGGGCTGGGGTTGGGGTCCCCCTGTGGGAGGGGGAGCTGGCCTGTGTGTGCGGGGCGCGGCCGGCCCGGGGGCTGCCAGGGCCCTGCCGCAGGGGTTGGAGATGCTGCCTGGCACCAGAAGTCCTGGGTGCTGGCCCTCCCCCGGCCCCCTGGATGGCTGCTGCTGTTATTAGTGTAAGGTAAATTAAAGTAGGTAGCCGATGAGTGAGAACACCATGATGTATTATTCCCCACTGCCTGCCCTGTGGGGCCTTGTGGGGCCCCGTGGGGCTGGGAAGGGATGATGAGCTACCCTGGCCAGGACTTAGCTAGGCCAGGGGCGGGGAGGAGGTGTGGCCGGCACGGGGAGGTGTGGCCACACTGGATGCAGGATGTGACCTCCGGGCCTGGGACCCTCTACCCTCTCCCGGTGGGGTGGGAGGTGTGACCTCAGGAGGGGGAGGTGTGCCGGTCACCCAGGTGCCGCTGTACTGGAGGAGGGAGGGGTCTGCCCGCCTCCGGTCACCTTACAATTATTATTGAGTAGTTGTACAAAGGGGTTTCCCGTCAACACAGCAGCTTATGCCTACAGTGCATCTCCATTTCCACCCGCTGTCTCAGTATAAACTGTGCCAATGTCTGGGCCTCAGTTTCTCATTTGCAGCCTGAAAGGGGTCAAAACTGAAGTGCTCAGAAGCTGGGTTTGGCGGCCGTGTTTGTGTGGGGGCCCACTCTGGCCCCTTCCCCTCCCCTCCCCTCCAGCTCAGCCCTCAGCACTCACCCAGAGTGGAGGCGCACCCCGAGTGTCTCCAGGGCTTAGACACCCTGGCCTTGCCCAGCCCTGTCCGCAGTGAGAGCTGTGTCCCATGGGACATGTGGGACCCGTGGGGGAGGGGAGGGGCTCCCCAGCCCCTCCCCCACGGATGCGTCAGCCCAGCCCACCACCCAGTTCCTCTGGAGTCTCACCCCCCAGGAGGCTGCTGCCCACGGCCGGGAGGTGTGGTCCAAGGGTCTTTGCTTCCTCCCATAGACAGCAGTCCGTCCATCCATCTGTCTATCCTGGCGGTGCTGCAGCAGCCCTGTGCTGTCTGCTGTCCTTGCATTCCACGCAGTCCCCTGCGGTCTGGCCTCTTGTGTTCAGAAGTATTTACCCTCGTATCAGTCACTGGCTTGTGAGTCAGAGGCTGAGCTCGCGCGCTGCAGCCTGTAATCCACCGCACTCAGGAATCTGCAGAGGCCTGGCCCCCCCCCCCCTCCCCAGCCAAGCCCTGCTGTGGCCAACCTCTGGGGAAGGCCGGGACGCGCACACCTGCAGCCCCAGCTGTCCACACGCCGTTCCTCTTCCCTCCTGCTGGCATTGCTGGAAGCCCAGCGCCTTCTCCCAACCACACCAGAGGTGCGCCGTCCTTTCTCCTGGTTTTGCCTTGTGGGAAGCAGGAAGAGGGGCAGGCTGGTGACAGTGCCTGGCAGCCACCTGTGACCCTCCACCTCTGCCCCTTCACCCCTGCCCCTTCATCCCTACCCCTGCCCCTTCGCCTCTTCCTTCTGACGCCTACCAGCAACGAAGCCTTGGCAAGTCACTCCCTGCTTCCCGTGTTCTTGAATTTGTAAAATGGCAAGGCGCATGTTCATGGGCTGTTGTGAACAACAGTAAGGTTCAAATATGCACCAGTCAGTTGATGCTATTGTTTTTGTTATTAGTAATAAGAGAACTGCAGCTTGAACTCGGGGCCTTGGGCCTGCTAGGCTGGTGCTCTGCCACTGGAGACATGGCCCTAGCGCTAGGAATTACATTTTAAGATGGTGGTGATGACGGTCCATTGATGGTGAGAATGCACGCATTGTGGTTTGAGTGCCGGGGTTTGAATCCGGCCTTCCTCGCGTGGTTAGGACAGTCAGGCAGCGCGTGGCAGCCGGAGGTGCACACGGCTTTGGTGGGTTCATGGGGTGACCTTGAGGTCAGGGTGAGGTGTCAGCGAAGGGTGGGGGGCGGGGCGGTGTGTGTTGCTGATGTGGAGCACCTGCCTGGCTAGCGTGTGCCGGTTCCCGGCTCCGTCCTTAGAGCTGGGGAGGGGAAGACAGGAGAGAGAGAGAGAGAGAGCCTTGTGAAATTTGGTGCAGCTTGAAACGCGCAGCACTGCACAGAGCTCAGGCAGGCAGAAGCAGCCCGGGCTCGGACTCCGCAGCTGTCAGCTGGGCTTCCCTCATTTTTATATTGTGGTGAAATACATATAAAACACATCATCTTCAACGTTTTTGTTATTATTGTTGGGGCTGAGGTTTGAACTCAGAGCCTCTCGGTTGCTGGCTGAGCATTCTACCATGTAAGCCATGCTGCATACTTTTTTGTTAGCTGTTTTTACAATAGCCTCACGTTTTTTGCCTCCGCTGTGAACCTCCCCATCTGCCTCCTGCCTAGCTGGTGATACAGGCGTGCACCATCACACCGGGCTTGAGATCGAGCCTTGCTCACTTTTGCATTGGCTGGACTCAGGCTGCTATCCTCCTGTTTCTGCTTCCCTCCTAATTGGGATTACGAGCATGTACCACTGTGTCCGGCCTTCATCTTAACCGGCGTCAGATATGTGTGGGTGTGCGTAGCTCCAGCCGAGGGCTCCATCCTCACTGAGCATTGGTTTCCTAAGATGTGAGTGACAGATTTCACAGGCCAGTTGTCCTTTGATTGGCTAAGACGTCTCCCATTTGGGCCCTAGTGTGCATCCCCTTTCTGTTCTGTGTCTCAACATGTTCTGTATAATGATGCTTCCACCTGCTTCCCAGAGAAAAGTCCTTGGATATTTGCCTCTTTAAGGAGAAAGCACAATGATTTCTTTTTTTTTGTATTTTGTCTTCTTAAAATCTGTGGGTCACATGTAATGTGCCTGCGTGGTGCTTGTCAGGAAAGAAGTCGCATCTCACGGGAAGCGTCTGTGTTGGAGAGCGGGCTGGCCGTGAGTGAGGAGCTCCAAGTGTCCCAGCGCTGCCGCCGTGCTGCCCGGGCAGAGCTGGCGGGGCGGGAGCCGGCCACAAGCCATCGTGGATACCAGGAGCACTGTTATTCCAGCCATGGTCACTGGGCCTCCGGTGCGGCATGTGTCACGCGCTCTGCAGCCTCCTGGTGCTGCATGTGTCACACGCTCTGCAGCCTCCTGGTGCTGCATGTGTCACGCGCTCTGCAGCCTCCTGGTGCTGCATGAGGCACGCTCTGTGCAGCCTCCTGGTGCTGCATGTGTCACGCACTCTGCAGCCTCCTGGTGCTGCATGTGTCACGCGCTCTGCAGCCTCCTGGTGCTGCGTGTGTCACGCGCTCTGCAGCCTCCTGGTGCTGCATGTGGCACGCGCTCTGCAGCCTCCTGGTGCTGCGTGTGGCACGCGCTGTGCAGCCTCCGGTGCTGCGTGTGGCACGCGCTCTGCAGCCTCCTGGTGCTGCATGTGTCACACGCTCTGCAGCCTCCTGGTGCTGCATGTGTCACGCGCTCTGCAGCCTCCTGGTGCTGCATGAGGCACGCTCTGTGCAGCCTCCTGGTGCTGCATGTGTCACGCACTCTGCAGCCTCCTGGTGCTGCATGTGTCACGCGCTCTGCAGCCTCCTGGTGCTGCGTGTGTCACGCGCTCTGCAGCCTCCTGGTGCTGCATGTGGCACGCGCTCTGCAGCCTCCTGGTGCTGCGTGTGGCACGCGCTGTGCAGCCTCCGGTGCTGCGTGTGGCACGCGCTCTGCAGCCTCCTGGTGCTGCGTGTGGCACGCTCTGTGCAGCCTCCTGGTGCACGCGCTGTGCAGCCTCCGGTGCTGCGTGTGGCACGCGCTCTGCAGCCTCCTGGTGCTGCGTGTGGCACGCGCTCTGCAGCCTCCTGGTGCTGCATGTGGCACACTCTGTGCAGCCTCCTGGTGCTGCATGTGTCACGCGCTGTGCAGCCTCCTGGTGCTGCATGTGGCACGCGCTGTGCAGCGCCGAGGTGTCACGCAGCGACACGCTCTCCCTTTGCATCACCCTAGTGCCACTGTCACACTGACCTGTTGTCCTTTTAGCTGATGTCACCAAGCTGCCCAGGAGCTACGGGGGTGAGCCGGACCTGCCCTGCGCTTGTGGGGCCTTGAGTTCAAGCCCCAGACCACAAAGTCCAAAGTTAAAGGTGGAAGAAAGCACCAGGAACCCGCAGTGCCGGCGCTGGTGGTCGTGTGCGGTCGTGTGCGGCCCGCACGGAGGCCCGGCCCTTCCTGAGGGAGCGGGAGGCAGCCCCAGAGCCCTCCTGAGCTCCCCTCCCTGCGGCAGCGCCCCCCACCCTCCCCTCCCACAGGGGCGCAGCAGGTCAGAGTGCTTTTGTTCATGGCTATTCCCATTGGGTCTTAACTTTTGTGGATAGGAGTTTAGTTTTGTATGAGACACCCGCACTGTCCAGCTTGAAATCGGTCTTAGAAAGCTCACTGACCCTTCCCTGTGTGCAAACACGCGACGTCTCCCTCCCTCCCTCCCTTCCTCCCTCCCTCCTTCCTGAGTGGCTGGGATTATAGGCAGGAGCCACCAGCGCTGGCTTTGTGTGCTTTTATGTTCATCATTCGGGCGTTGGTATCCTGGCCTCACACCAGCTCTGCCTGTGGAGGGCGCACAGCCCACCCGCCTGTGCGTGTCAGTCTCTGGGCTAGCCCCCTGGTTGGACATTAGGTCATGCCCATGTTTCACACCGCAGTGCTGCCACAGCGGCCCGTGCTTTGTGACTTCCTGCGTGTTCGTGACAGAACAAGAGCTCTGGGCAGCGAGCGGTGGGCGGTGACTTGTGATGAGCTTGAGACCCAGTGTAGGCTGCTCGGGTCTGCGGAGGCCTCTGTGCTGGCGACTTGGGCAGCTGAAGCCGGTTTCACCTGCTAGATCCTGGGGCAGTGTGCCAGGGGGTGGGTGTGCAGTTGAACTGTGCAGACAGGGAGCTGAACTGGGTGCTCACTGGCCCTGTGCTGGGTACCTGGGATGTATCATCTCATTTAACCCAGGTCACACATGCAGCCCTTCATAACAGGTAGACACCTGTCTGTCCATGTATCTGTCTACCTTCCTTCCTGCCTGAGCAGATGTGGAGCGCTACCCCTGAGCCACCTTCCCAGCCTTTGGACTCACTTCACCAGGCGATAGTGACTGGCATCAGCGTTGAAGGGGCGCTGCGGTGCCTTGGTTCCCCTCCGTGGGGTCTGGGAGTGGCAGAGGATGGATCTCTTCCAGCTTCCTGCCGCCCCTGGCGGGGCGGGGGCGGGGCTGGCCTCGCCGTGCAGCCTCCGGGAGCTCCCAGTCTCCCCAGACCATGGATGGGTTGGTTTTAGTCACCTACGGACCTGGCGCAGGAGCGGAGCTGGAGTGTAGTGAGGGTTTGTCTTTTTCAAGCCCTGCCTCCAACGCACATGTCAAGGTGTCCGTCTGTTTCCCTCAAGGGGGCGTTAGGGGGAGCCAGGGTATTGTGAATGTTCCAGCAGGAGCTGCTCTGGGTGAGTCGTGAGCCCCAGCCCCACGGCCTCCCGTGTGCGGGTGGCTGGGCCTGTGCAGCCTGCACGGTGTGCACGGTGTGCGGGTAGCTGGGCCTGTGCAGTGTGCAGGTGGCTGGGCCTGTGCGGCCTGCACGGTGTGCGGGTGTGCGGCCTGCACGGTGTGTGGGTGGCTGGGCCTGTGCGGCCTGCACGGTGTGCAGGTGGCTGGGCTTGTGCGGGGGTGGCTGGGCCTGTGTGGCGTGTACAGTGTGCATGATGTGCAGGTAGCTGGGCCTGTGCAGTGTGCGGGTGGCTGGGCCTGTGCGGCCTGCACGGTGTGCGGGTGGCTGGGCCTGTGCGGCCTGCACGGTGTGCGGGTGGCTGGGCCTGTGCGGGGGTGGCTGGGCCTGTGCGGCGTGTACAGTGTGCATGGTGTGCAGGTAGCTGGGCCTGTGCAGTGTGCGGGTGGCTGGGCCTGGGCAGCCTGCACGGTGTGCGGCCTGCACGGTGTGCGGCCTGCGGCCTGCACGGTGTGCCGTGCCTGGGCTGTGGATGACACCTCTGGGATGTCCTGTGTGCTCTCTGCCACACCCGGGGATGTCCTGTGTGCTCTCTCTGATCTAGTCTTGAGGTGGAGGTTAAGATCAAGGCTGGAAATGCTCTTCCTCGTGGGGTGCCTGCTGGAGGTCACTGTCTGCAAGACGCTGGGTTGGGGGTCACTGCAGGACTTTGGGTTAGGGGGTCACTGTGCAGGGTGTTGGGTTGGGGGTCACTGTCTGCAGGGCTCTGGGTTGGGGTCACTGCAGGGTGCTGGGTTGGGGTCACTGCAGGGTGCTGGATTAGGGAGTCACTGCAGGATCCTGGGTTGGGGGGGTCACTGCAGGGCGCTGGGCTGGGGGTCGCTGTCTGCAGGGTGCTGGGTTAGGGGGTCACTGCAGGATGCTGGGTTAGGGCCGCTGTCTCCGTTCAGAATCTGAGGGAGCATCTCATTCCGTGTGGGAGCCCGTGGCGTCCCCGCGCTGTGGGGGCCCGCTCCACGTCTGTGCTTCCCAAGCCCAGCTCTCCTGAAAGGCCCCGGGCTGTCCGGCTGAGAGGACCTCACTCCATTCTCTTCATGTTGAGATCGCCGCTCAGACTGTCTCCAAAGCAGCGGGAGAATTTCCTGCTGCGGGGATGGGTTGAGCTGGGCCTGGCCGCTGCTGCCCGCTACCTGCTGCCCGCAGGACTGGGATCGGCCCCGGGACCCAGCCTTCCTGCGGGGCAGAGCCTGGGGCCCACGCCAGGACGGGGGGCTGGGCAGGAATCTTCCTCCTAGCTACCTCTTCCCTGCCCTTCTTAAGATGTGACTGAGAAGGCTGACTGTGGTGGCTCATGCCTATAATCCCAGCACTGTAGGAAGCCAGCCTGGGCCACAAACAAGTGAGAGAGGGAGGGAGGGAGGGAGGGAGGGAGGGAGGGAGGGAGGAAGGAAGGAAGGAAGGAAGGAAGGAAGGAAGGAAGGAAGGAAGGAAGGAAGGAAAGAAGGAAGGAAGGAAGGAAGGGTGGGTAATGGTTTCTCAAGGAAACCATCTCCAGAAACTGAATCAAAGCGGAGGAGGAAACTGGCAACTCGGTTACATCAGACTGTTCTGGAAGCGAGTCCTAGCACTGAGCTTGCTTTCTTCTCCGAAGCCATTGTGCAGGAAGAGAATGGGCTTTCTTACCTTTTGAAGTTTCCTGTGTGGAAACGTTTGGCCAGAGTTCCTCCCATGCAATTGGGTCTTGGATCTGTACAAAGTGGGTTGTGTCCCTCCAGATTCCATGCACACACCGCCGCGCCCCCCCCCCCCAGTATTTGGAGGTGATATGGGTTAGATGGGCTGGGGGGGGGGTGCTGCTCTGTGCACCCTTCCACGCCTTGCGAGCAAAGTGGCAATGGCTGACAGGCCAGGAAGAAAGCCAGCCCCGCCCCGGACGCCAGCCCCGCCCTGGACCTCAGTCCACCAGCACCCTGGTCTCAGGCCTCCAGCGCTTCAAGACACCGAAGCATCTGTGGTCTCCGCCGCTCCGCCTACCTGGTAAGATGGCTGGTGGTGTGGTCCGGCTGCCCTGCTCTCTGCGGCCTGCGCCCCACTTCCGTTACCCGTCAGCATTTTTAGTGCCGCTTCCCTCCCCACAGCCCCCCACTCCTCACAGGTTTGGGAACTTGCAATTCTAGAATGGCTTTGACTTTTTTTAAGCCGGGGTCCCCACATTTTCTAGGCCAGCCATCTACCACTCCTGTGTGTCTGTTTTCAGCTAGGGTTGACCTTGAACCAGGACCCTCCTTTCTGTGCTGAAGATCCAGGCTTACGGGCCAGCACCCTCACACTTGTTGACCTCTTTTCTTTGTTGTTAGTCATGGGGCTGGAACTCTGGGCCTGGGCTCCGTCCCTGATCTCCTTTTGCTCAAAGCAAGCGCTCTACCACTTTAAGCCACAAAGCCCCTTCTGATTTTCTGGTGGTTCATTGGAGGCCGGAGTCTCAGGCTTTCCTGTCCCCGCTGGCTTTGAGCTGTGATCCTCAGGTCTCAGCCTCCTGAGTAGTTAGGATGACAGGGTGAGCCTCCACACCGGCTGCCTCTTCTGTCCTAACAGCCCCTCCTCCTCGGTTCCCGCCACCCCTTTCTTGTGACATCTGTGGCTCCTGCCCCCGGGGTCTTTCGGATACTTGCTGCTCTCATCTATCTTCCAAGGCTGTAACGAAGTACTTGAGGCTAGGTTGTCTGCAGTGGAAAGGACAGGATGGGCGGGGCCAGGGTGGAGGGGCGGGGCCAGGGCTCACGCCTGGAGAACAGGGGAGTTCCTCAGTCTCCACTTTGCTTCCAGGACAGAATCCTGGTTAGAACTCCACTCTCCCGCACCACTACCCCACAGATGTCCGATGGAGGCAAATGATGCCCCCCTGCTGCTCTCTGGGGCAAACTTCTGCCTGTGTGCCCCACTTCTGGGGTTCTTCAGATTTGGTGTCAGGGCCTCAAAGTCTAAATGTTGTGCAGCTACTGTCTTAGTAGATTCCTTCTTGTGGGTTTTCTGTGTGGTTTGGCAGTACTGGGGGCTAGGGTTTGAACTCGGGCCTTGGGCCTGCTGAGCCGGCACTCCAGCCGCTCCGCTGCGTTTTTTGTGTACCTTCTTGAGCACGGGTCTTGCTTGCGCCCACACCAGCCTGCGCCGCAGCCTCCTGCTTGTGCTTCCTGGCCAGCATCGCCGAGGAGAGGCATGTGCCTCCCAGCAGCCACGGCTTACATGCCAGGCTTAGGAACCCTTGAACTCTGGGCCTGGGCGCTGTCCCTCAGCTCTTCAGCTCAAGGCGAGCGCTCTACCACTTGAGCCACAGCACCACTTCCGGTTTACTGGTGGTTCATTGGAGGTAAGAGACTCGTGTTCTTTTCTGCCTGAGCTGGCTTTCAACTGTGATCCTCAGATCTCAGCCTCCTGAGTAGCTGGGATGACAGGCGTGAGGCACCTGTTTTTGTTTGTTTGTTTGTTAATTGGGTGTTCATCTCCTGTTGCTGTTACAGCTGACCAGACTAAGAAAGCAGTCAGGTGTGCAAGACGTTTGTGATTGGCTTTCTGAAATGCGGTTGTTTTCTGTCAGGCTGAGCTCATCACTGAGCCTTGCCTTTGATGGAAAAGCCTTCTAGAAAGGACTGGATGACCAGGGCAGACCTTATTCTGTGCTTGGGGCGGGGCGGGGCTCGGAGCTACGGTTCCATGTCCCAGGATTGCTGAGAGAGGGATAGAGGGAGAGAGAGAAGGGAGGGAGGGAGGGAAAGGACATTTCACTTACCCCACCTTTCCTGCATACCTGCTGCTTTCAGGGCTTGGGGGGTGTGGGGGAGGGGTGCTGCGCTGTCCGGAGGGATTGAGGTGTACCCCGCCCGCCCCGGCCACCCGCCGGGCCTGTGGCTGCATCCTGGCTTCTGGGTCTTTCTCTGTCCACACTTCCTCTGCAGGATGTTCACACTGACCTTCCACTGTGCGCTACTTGTCTGATTGTTAGTAATCAAAAGATTACATTCGGCTTCTACTTAGCCATTTCCCCAGATGTTTCCTGGGCTGGAGAGACGAGGCGTGCACGCGCGTTCCCTCCCATGACTGTGTTGTGGACACGGGTGCTGTGGACAGTGCTGTTGGGGAGACTGAAAAGTAACCCCCCCCCCCGTCAGAAATGCCCTTGCCATCGCGTGCTGTTACAATTCAGACGTGTAAGACGTTAGCCGAGCGGCTGCTTCTAGGCCGGTGAACAAAGCCCCGAAGCCTCGGCAGCTGTGTGGCTGCGAGCGCGGGCAACACGGCCGGCGGGGAGGATGCAGCCCGGCCCGGGCGCTGGGCTGCCCGCGTGGGGCGCAGCGCGGAATCTGCAGACAGGGCAGAGTTCTCGCGCCCACCTAAAGCAGCGGCACCCACGGGGGCCTCGGATGGCGGCAGTCAGCACGTGTGCTTCTCAGAGCAGCCTCTCATCCGGGCTCGAGGGCGGAGAGCGGAGGGGGCCGAGGGAGCAGAACCGCTGCCACCAGGCCTGGGCATTTTTGACATTCCTTCTGCAGAGCGGAGGCCTGCCCTCCCCTCCCCTCCCCTCCCCAGAGTTTCTGTCCTCTGAGGGAGGGGCCCCTTCCCCCGCCCCTCGGGTGCAGGGCCTGTGCACCCAGCCGCATGGGAGAGCTGCGCTCTAGTGTCGCTTAGAGGATGTGAGGAGCGCAGCGTCTGTGGCTGACACGCCGCAGGGCTGCAGCTGAGCAATCTCTGCTGTGTGCAGCTGTGTGTGTGTGTGGGTGCAACATGTGTTTCTGCCACAAATGGCTCCGGACGCTGTGTCCGTGCCCCCACTACTGGGCCAGCAGTCAGGAAAAACCCCATTTCCCACCTGGTAGGGGTTCTGGGGTCCCGGAGTCTAGCCTGAAAACGTTGTCATCTGACTTTGTCGGACTGTGGGTAGGAGGAGTCAAGGGGGCTGCGTGCGTGTGTGCGTGTGTTGGGTCCTGAGTCCTCACGCGGCCTGTGTTCTGTGTCCCTCGTCCACACCCCCCTCGGAAGGTGGCCGCAGCTGCCCTGCTGGCCCTGAACAGAGCCGGAGCCGGTGGGGCAGCGGAGGTTCCTGCCAGGGACACTCAGGGCCCCTCCTCTGCCGCCTAGAGGGGAGGCCGAGGCTGAGGCCGAGGCCGAGGGAGGGAACCTCCTGTCAGCTCAGTTTGGTCAAGCCAGGCATGGCGGTGCTGGCCTAGGGCCATGGTGCCGGGGGAGGCTGAGCAGGGTTTCTAGTTCTAGGCCAGCCTAGAGACCCCGTCTAAACACGGACAACCCCGACGCATGAAAACAATGATCAGATGGGCTTTATTTTTGCGCACATTTGGAGGCTAGCCTCCCCTCGGGTGAGGTGTGAGGCTGGCAAACCTCACAGGTGAGCCCATGCTCCCGGGCTGGCCTCCGGGGTGTCGGAACTGGGGCCGCAGGTGCTCTGAGAGATGGCAGCGCGGGGTCGGCCAGGTCCGCGGGCGGGCTGCGCACGGCACGTCACCGTGACTGAAAAGGGTCACCCCTGTGCTCTCCAGCCCCGCCCTGCGAACCTCCCCCCCCCCCCCCCCGCAAGGGAGCAACCTGTGGGCCGGCCTGGGTGGAGGGGCCTGGGCCTCGTGGGGGGGTGGGAGTGGCCTGGGCGGGCCCTGGGCTCCTAGGGGAGACCCAGGCGGCCGCGGCCCCAGCACGGGTTGCTGTGGAAGTGGTCAGGGCTGGAGGCCATGGGAGGCGGGCGGCGCTGGGTGGCCGAGCTTCCAGGGGGGCTGGCGGGGGTCGGGTTTGCCTTCTGAAGAGGCGGCCCTGCCTGGAACAAACACAAGTGGGGCGGGGTCTGGCTCGGCGTCCGCCGGGAGGGATTGCACAGTCCTGAGGAAGGGGCGCGGGACCGCCTTCCACGGCACCGCTTCCGTGGCCGCACGTGTCCGTGCTGCGCAGTGGGGTCGCTGCGGCTGCTCAGGAGGGGTGCCGCCGCCGCTGGCTGGCTGACCGCTCGGTGCCCGGTACGGTCCGAACATCTACGAGTCTTGAGTCGCTGTCCCCAAGCCCTGCTCTCCAAGGAGGGAAGGCAGGCAGCCCGCAAGGCCAGGGGCTGTCTGGAACTGACTCCTCCAGGCTCTGTGGCCTGTGGAGGTCTGCTCAGGGCCCTGGGGCCCCGGTGGGCATGGGTGCTGTGTGGGTGCAGGGGCCACACGCTGGCTGCCCGCCCCGCACCCCGGCCCCGGGGCAGTGGCAGCATCTCCCGCTTAGGGCTGCCGTGGACCGAGCCGCTGCCGGTGGTCTCAGGCAGCCCTGAACGCCCTCACCCCGCCCCGGCGCCCGATCCCGGTGGTCCTGCGCCCATGGCTGGGGCTCCAGGTTGGGCTGGGCGCCCTCAGCCCCGGCGGGCACAGGCCTGAACCCTACAGCAGAACATGCGGGGAACCCCGGGGAAGCCCCCCCGGCCCGTCTGAGTGCACACTGCTTTTCAGGAACAAGACCGCCAACGGAGACTGCCGCCGGGGGCCCCGGGACCGCAGCCGCAGCCCCGTGGACAGGGCCGCAGCGCCCGCCGTGAGCCTGCACAGCAGCCACCTGTACGCGTCCCTCCCCGGCCTCATGGAGCAGCCGCTCGCGCTGACCAAGAACTGCGGGGACGCCGGCAGGGCGGCCGGCCTCTCCCCCACCCTGACCCCCACCGAGCGGCAGCAGGTACGTGTGCCCGGGCCCACGGGGAATGGCAGCCTCTGCCCGGGGCGGCAGAGCAGGCGCCGGCGCCGTGTCCCTGGCTTGGCTTTCGCACCATGCGGTGGTCAGGTTTCTTGTGCCCACCACAGCTGAGCTCACGCCGATTCACACGTCCCAGACACCTGCGAGCTGCTTGTTAATTAAAAACCAACGCAGGGATCCCCGCACCCCTTCACGCCCTTGGCCCGCGCAGGAAATGCATCTCTTCGAGAAGTGCGGTTTCTGGAGTGCGCGTGGGCACAGGGCGCACTGGGCCTCTGGGGGCCGTGACTGCCAGGCGCCCTGCCGGCCTTTGCTCAGACCGCCTCAGGCGAGCGGGAGCCAGGGCTGGCACCCCGGGGGTCCTCCCCGAGGGTGGGGCTGCCGCTCTGCTCTCCCAGAACTTGGAGGGCAGGTGTCATGGGGGAGGGGGCAGCACACCGCGCTGAGCCTGGGTGTTGCCGCAATGGCAGCCGAGGGGCCTGGGGCAGTGTGTGGGTGCGCGGTGTGCCCACAGCGCTGCCCTGGTGGGGGGCAGGGCACAGCAGGAACCGGCCCGAGCTGGCTCTGGTGTGGATGGGAGCCTGAGAACATGGGGCGGGGTCTTCCGGGTCCTCCGTGACTCAGTTCCCGGGCTATCCTCATGCAGACCGGAGAGGGGGCCGGACCAGTGCCGCACAGCGGAGCCTCTGCCCCCGCCCCTCACTGACCCTGGAGTCCCAGCCGCCTGCAGGTCCCCTGCAGCGCAGAGCGCTCAGCTCTGTCAGATCAGAGTAGGAGGTGGGTCTCACCGCCATCCCTAATCCTCCCCTTTCCTCCCCTTCCCCCTTCCTCCCGCAGAACCGGCCCTCTGTGATCACCTGCGCGTCCGCCGGTGCCCGCAACTGCAACCTCTCACACTGCCCGATCGCGCACAGCGGCTGCGCCACGCCGGGGCCTGCCAGCTACCGGAGGCCGCCCAGTGGTGAGTGTCCGTGCCCCTAGCTGAAGCCCCGAGTGGCCACCCTTCACCCTAAAAGCTGCCTGGTGTTGGCACCCCTGTGGTCCGGTGTGTCTGAGGGGAGCCGGTGGGCACAGGTGGGCCCTGGGCCTGTGCCCAGCCCCGGGCAGCAGGGACAGCACTGGGTCTCAGGCTCAGAGACGTGCCCGCCCCGTGACCCCGGCCTCTGATCGCTCCCTTGCAGCCGCTGCCAGCTGCGACCCTGTTGTGGAAGAGCACTTCCGCCGGAGCCTGGGCAAGAACTACAAAGAGCCCGAGCCAGCGCCCAACTCCGTGTCCATCACGGGCTCCGTGGATGACCACTTCGCCAAGGCTCTGGGCGACACGTGGCTTCAGATCAAAGCCGCCAAGGACGGCGCGGCCAGCAGCCCCGAGTCCGCCTCACGCAGGGGCCAGCCGGCCAGCCCCTCCGCCCACATGGTCAGCCATGGCCACTCCCCGTCGGTCGTCTCCTGAGCAACACCCCCTCTGGGGACGTGGGGACCTGCATGGTTTGCTGAGCTTTGAACAGTCCGTGCTTAAACACAAACACAAAAAAACGACAGGGGCAGGGGGGGTTCTGTTGTTTTGTACTCGCTTGGTATTTGTACAAGGGGCCTCCAGTGTGGCGGCAGGAAAGCGTGCGACACCGGCCCAATGTAGCAGCCTCACTTCCTGCCTCGCTCACCAAAGAAACCTCGGCGCAGGCCCGTGGCCGGGCCGGGTCCGCAGCGCGCCCGCTCACAAGCCATGGCCCCCGGCCAGCCACATCTTCCTGCTTTTCCCATTTGCTTCTTGAGACCTGGGCCCGCGTGTCCCATTCAACCAGCGTGTGCATGCGTGTGCGTGCGTGGGTGCGTGTGTATACTTGAAGAGAGCTGTCGTGTCTGATTTGCACTATTGGAGGGGACAGGGGCTGTCTGCGAGATGCGTCCTCTGAGGGCAAACTGCTGAGAAAACCAAGGGCTCAAGACTGATACCTGGACCATTCCCGCGCTTCTGCTAGCCGAAGCCGCCTCGGGAGGGAGCCGAGTACAGCTTACGTAGGTCATTTTAGATTTCAGGTGCTGGCAACCGGACTGCAGCCCCGGCCGGCCCCCGCGGGCATCTCCCTGCTCTAACACTGCCGCTGCTGAGACTAGCGCAGAGCCGGAGGACGCTGGACTGCTTCAGAGGTCACTGTGTGTTCATAGGAAGAGCTGTTTCTAGGCTGTACGGACGCCCTTGCCTACGCACTGCTGGTACAGTTGTGTATTGGACGTTCACTCTGCTCACCGAGCGCCGCGGAGGAGTCGGTGGACGTCTGTCCGTCTGTCGTCACTGAGGTCCACATCCCAGGCTGCGTTCCTGCCAGCTCCCCCGGGAGCTGGTCTCCAACTTGCCTGGATGCATGGACTGCTTCCTTTTAATCCTGGCCAAGCAAGCAGATTGCTGGCGATGTGCACGAAGGTATTCGTACGCTGGGGCCAAGTATACATTCCTGACAATACAGTTATGACTACACTCACTCTCACCTGGCTGTGTTGATAGCTACTAACTAGAAAGTAGAGGCACGCAGGGCAGACAGGCTGGGCTGCCCTGAGCGGGGTCTCCTGTCCAGCCCCTCAGCTGTGCTACATCTAGCCCGGCCAGGGCGGCGTGGGTGTCTGGGCCACAGAGCATTGTGGACTCCTGGAAATGGAAGTCCACGGCGCCGGCTTCCAGAGGGAGGGAGTACAGGGGAGCTGTGGAACTGTGGAAACCGGCAGCGCAGCGCAGGCTGGGGGCTGGCCCCTGTAGTCATGGGGTGGCGGCAGGCCTTGGAGCGCAGAAAGGCTGCTGCTGCCTCCCCCACTTCTCCCACCTTCCTTCCCCCTTCCTCTCCCCTCCCCCCTCCTCCCCCGCAGCCCCCCTGCGGCCCGCCACACTTCACTCTCACTCTGGGCTTCCAGACTTTGGCATTCGGGCCCCTATATTTCTGTAGGAAGAAAACTGTTGAACACTTTTTTATATAGGTAACTTTAAGACCATCATTACGCTGTGCGTAAAGAATGTACAGAGAAATTTGTAGGTATTTTTTGAAGAACAATTAATTTGTTAATGATATGTAGCTATTTAATTTTTCCCTTTCCTATCATAATCATTCTTTTTGTTGTTGTTGTTGCTTGGGGAAAAAAAAGTTGATCTTTTTTTGTGTGTGTGTAGACGTCTGTAAACGTGCAGGAACACAGTCACCGTGAGAAAGCGGCGTCCATGTCAATAGCCACTAGTTTGTTATCTGCAGGCTACGGGCATCGCGACAGGAAAACCATTCTGCGACTCCTGTCCCTGCGGGGGGGGGGGGGGGGGGGG
>NW_012267228.1:2470149-2595341 GCF_000151885.1 Dipodomys ordii
GGGCGTTGCACGGGGCCCCTGGTGAGTTAGGAATGCTTGTTTCTGTGTCTCCTGTAGTCTTTCCTACGGCAGTTCTGCTGCTGGTCAGCCCCACACTCCACTTTGGCATCAGATCTGGGCCAGAGACAGAAGCTGAGCCTCTGGGTCACGTGTGCTGCTGGGCAGGGTGGCCCCAGGCTCCAAGGACATGCCAGCTTCCCTGCTCCCATGCCAGGGAGAAGGGGAGAGGAGGAGAAGTGGCTTTTGCCTCGGTGACTAGCCCGGGGGGCCCGCCTGTCCCCAGGCCGGGGTCCCTCCGGTGCCCACCGCTGCAGAGACAGCTAGGGGCTCCCGTCTCCATGGTGCCCGGGGTGAGGTGGGGCCCGCGGCGGGGTGCAGCTCCTGGCTGGAGCTGGCTGCTCACTGCCCTGTTTAGTCTTGGGGACCAAGATGGGAGGAGTGTGGGAGCTTGACCACTGTGGCGCGGGAGACCATCACTGTGCGTGGATCATGGGCATGGCCAAGCCAAGGTTATTATTGAACCCAAACCCAGCGGGGGTGCAGAGCGGGGGCCTCCTGTCCTGGCTCAGGAGTCTTGGGCACAGGCCTGCTCCGACAGCCGGCAGCCGGGGTGGCGCGGACCCTGCGGAGGGGTGGTTGGCTCACACGGTCTCGTCGTCGCTCATGTCCCAGATCTGTGGGGAGAAGGGGAGACACTCAGCCCAGGGCTCCCCCCACCCGTGGGTGTGCTCACCAGGCTGCAGCTGTGGCAAGAAGCACATCCCCATGCATGGGGGGGGAGGGGAGGGGAGGCTAGGCCCCGCCCCCTCGCTCAGCAGATCAAGGCCCCGCAGGAGTGAAGCCAGCGTGAAGCCCTCCCACCTCAGGCCGCACAGCCACCCCAGCTTGCTCCTGTCATCACCACCCACCGGTCCTGCCTGCCCCCACCCCTCGCCACCTCCCACTCTGCACGTGGGCTGACAGTCCCCAGGGAAGCTCAGGGAGCGGCCCACCCCCCTCCCTGCAGAGGGTCCCAGGGCCCCTTGCCCCAGGGCTGACTAGAAGGCCATTCCTGAAGCCCTGCCCTCTGAACAGTGTTCTGGTGGACTGCCCGGGTGGCGGGGGCCCAGCCAGGGTAAACATGGCTGCCAGCTTGGCTTCCACAGCCAAGGGTGAGGAAAGCCTTCCGGAGAGCCATTTCTACAGGGGCTGCAGCCTGTGGGCACGAGGGTGGGCTGTCAAAGCGGCTCCGAAGCCAGCATGCACAGTGCGGCCTGCTGGGCTTTCTGTCCCCAGCCTTCTGGCCAGGTGTCAGCAGCTCGTGGCACACACTAGCTCTCAGACACGTTTATGGGTTCGAACCGTGAGCCAACTCTCCCTCCAAACATCTGCCTGCTGCCCCCCCTCCCATCACAGGGACAGGCGTGCGAGGCTGAGCCAGGCGGGCGGGAAGGGGAGGCCTGGGGAGACCCCAGCGCCCACCCTCCTCACTGTCAGAAACGCCCTGTGAAGGTGCCCTGGCCTGTGAAGGTGCCCTGGCCTGTGAAGGTGCCCTGCCCTGGCCACTCACAGCATTTGGCCCCAGCAGTTCCCTACTCTAGGTGATCTCGCAAGAAATGAAAATGTGACCACATGCGTGTGCACGCACACACGTTCAAAGCATCACACACGGCTTACAAGTGAACAGGGAAGGCTCTCCAGATGTCCACTGCAGCGAGGCTGGGCAGGATGCACACTCTTATTTAGACCCCTGGGAGTGGAGGCGCTGGGCGCGCCGGGGCCTCTCCACCTTACTTGATCATCATGAGCCTTGTTAGAGTCCCTGCTCCCGTGTCTGGACTCTCCCGGGCCCACACTGGCTCTCCACAGCACATACAGGATCACCACTCAACACAGAGATGGAGATGGCCCGCCCCCGCCCCATGCTGAGTGGCTTCGTTCTGCGTGGGTCTTGGTCACCCCACCATGGGCCTGGCCCAGTCCCTCTGACACAGCCCCAGCACAGAAAGTGGTGGGCGAGGCGGCCGGGCCGCGCTGAGCTGCAGAGGAGGGGCAGGGGAGGGCCCTGGCGGCGGGAGGGGCTGGGCCGCGCCCAGTGGGCCTCGTTCTGTATCACCAGAGACGGACCCCTGAGCCCAGACCACCCCAGGCTGTCTCTGGACCTCACTTCTGGGGGCTGCCACAAACCAAGGTTCTATCAACACCGTAATTACCCTGTGAATGGCACAATTATGTGTTGGCGGGTGTGGGTGTGTTAAAAGTGTTCCTTTGGTAAGTGTAAACATTTCCAATAGCGCACCGCGGGGAGCGCGTGGGAGGAGGGACCGGAGCTCCCGCCACCCCAGCTGCGCTTCTCCATGGGAGGGGCAAGCCCTGCCTGAGGATCCCCCCCAAGCACGCTGCAGAATCTGGGGGAGCAGTGAAGGCCTGGGGTGTGTCTCCGGGCACAGCAGCCCCTGCCTGGCCCCTATGGGCGTCTACTCCTTCCTGCGGTGTTCATGGGGTGGCGCAGTCCTGGGTGTGAGGTGCGTGTGCATCCCCCCCCTGCACATTACCCTCGTGCTCAGGGTGGGGTCCGGCAGCCGGCACTCAGAGCACTGCTAGCCTCAGGCTGGGGCGAGGCAGACGGAATGGGAGGAAGCCCTTGTGGGTGTTGAGCTGAGGGGCAAGGCCAGCGCCAAGCGCTGTGCACGCTGACCCACACATGCTGGGAAGCTGGGGCTGTGGGTCTTCCGACCCTCAGATCCTGCTCACCACGTCCCCGCAGGACCACGCAGATTCCACCCACACCACGTCCCCACAGAACCACAGATTCCACCCACACCACGTCCCCACAGAACCACAGATTCTACCCACACCACGTCCCCACAGAACCACAGATTCCACCCACACCACATCCCCACAGAACCACGCGGATTCCACCCACACCACGTCCCCACAGAACCACAGATTCCACCCACACCACGTCCCCACAGAACCACGCGGGTTCCACCCACACCACGTCCCCACAGAACCACAGATTCCACCCACACCACGTCCCCACAGAACCATGCGGATTCCACCCACACCACGTCCCCACAGAACCACGGATTCCACCCACACCACGTCCCCATAGAACCACGCGGGTTCCACCCACACCACGTCCCCACAGAACCACGGATTCCACCCACACCACGTCCCCACAGAACCACAGATTCCACCCACACCACGTCCCCACAGAACCACGCGGATTCCACCCACACCACGTCCCCATAGAACCACGGATTCCACCCACACCACGTCCCCATAGAACCACGCGGATTCCACCCACACCACGTCCCCACAGAACCACGGATTCCACCCACACCACGTCCCCACAGAACCACACGGGTTCCACCTGTGCCCACACAGCACCCCAGATTCTAGCCCTGCGCCTGCAGTTTCCAGTGGCACAGGGAGGCTGAGACCCGAGCTTCCTGTGCGTAGGGGCGGGGGGGGGGGCGCTGGCTCTCTGTGCCCTGGCCCTGCTGACTTCAAGCTTTCCACCCACAGCTGGCCCTGACCAGAATCTGCCAGACACTGCCACCTCTGACTCCCCAGGCATGGGGAGCCCTGGCTGTCCCTGACCTCTGCACTGCCCCCTGGGCACCGAGGACTTGGCCCAGATGGCAGCTTCCTTGACTTTGCCCTGGACTTTTTCCTCT
Organism: Dipodomys ordii; assembly: GCF_000151885.1. Lineage (NCBI taxonomy): Eukaryota > Metazoa > Chordata > Mammalia > Rodentia > Heteromyidae > Dipodomys > Dipodomys ordii. The sequence continues at coordinate 2,473,812 of NW_012267228.1, forward strand.
CCCTCCAGCTCTGCTCCTCCTGTCCCCCCAACAGCGTTGCCCTGCCTTCTCCTTGGGTATCCTACTGACCCCCCTCACACCCCCAGCTCAGCTCCTGATGCAGCTGTTTCTGAACGGTTCCGTGGAGGACGGAAAGGATTTGTGGCATGGACATGAAAGTCACAGAGGGCACTTGGTGCCCCAGGCCAGGAGGACAGCGGGAGGGCGGGCAGGCAGGCAGCAGACCCCTCCGCCATGGCTCAGCCTGGCAGGGGCGTGGGACGTGGGAGCTCTGCACACAGTCTGGGACCCAATGGGCGGCCCGGGCAAGGCCTCAGGCAGGGGCTGGTCTGAGCTCTTGGCCTCTTGTCGGCGCAACACAGAATCTTGGGGTGCTAGGGCACTCCTAGCACTGTGCTGTTGTTTGCAATGGGGTCTCACCAACTTTATTTTGCCCTGGCTGGCCTCAAACCATGATCTTCCCAATCTCTGCCTCCTGAGCGGCTAGGATCGCAGGCATGAGCCATGGACGCCCACCTGGCACCTTTTAAAGGATGGCTGCTTGCCTCCCTACCAGCCTGGAGGAGTAAAGACCACCTCTCTCCTTTGGGGTATCCTGTCCACAAGGCCAGCGTGGCAGGCATGGACTTCAGGGCCAGCCTCCAGTTCCAGAGGGTTCTGTGGAGCGTCTCCCTAGCCACAGGGTGCTAGGTGAGGAGGTGTGCACAGAGTCCTGGCCTCCGCCATTGGAGTGCCACAGTGACCAGCCACAGCCAGCCAGGCCAGCGGGCACGACAGGAGGCACGTGACAGCAAGCTGGGCCAGCCAAGGCCGAGGAGAGGAAAGGGAGGGGAGACACCGCCTTGGCAGGACTGGGTGCATGGCGGAGAGCCGGGACACATGGCGGGGGAGCCGGGGCGCATGGCAGGGGAGCCGGGGCGCATGGCAGGACTGGGTGCATGGTGGGGAGCCGGGGTGCATGGCGGGGAGCCGGGGTGCATGGCGGGGAGCCGGGATGCATGGCGGGGAGCTGGGGTGCATGGCAGGGAGCCGGGGTGCATGGCGGGACTGGGTGCATGGCAGGACTGGGTGCATGGCAGGGAGCCGGGGTGCATGGCGGGGAGCCGGGGTGCATGGTGCGACTGGGTACATGGCAGGGAGTTGGGGTGCATGGCGGGACTGGGCGCATGGCAGGGAGTTGGGGTGCATGGCAGGGAGTTGGGGTGCATGGCGGGGAGCCGGGGTGCATGGCGGGACAGGGTGCATGGCAGGGAGTTGGGGTGCATGGTGGGGAGTTGGGGTGCATGGCGGGGAGCTAGGTGCATGGCAGGGCTGGGTGCATGGCGGGGAGTTGGGGTGCATGGTGGGGACTGAGGAGAGGGAAGGCATGAGTGGAGGAGCAGGGCAGTGTACACGTGGCAGCCCGGTCCCGCCACACCCCACCCGAAGATGTTCTGTGCTGATGCGGCCAGGCTGGAGGGCGGGCCGGGCCTAGGCACAGGTCAAGCAAAGGAGGGCAGACACCCAGCCTGCACACTCGGTGCTGAGATCTGGGCCACAAGTCCAAATCTGCTACCCCAAGCAACCAAGGTAAGGCTGGATACAGGAAGGAGGCTGGGGGTATCCTGGAGGGGGTGCAGGAGGGAAACAGAGGCTGGGGAGAGCAGGGGCTGAGCAGCCGGGGAAACTCATCTCACCTCCAGCCAGAAAGGCACAGGACTCCCAGACAGCCCACCGGTGGGGAGACCCTGAGGTACCGCAAGAGGGGTGCCACTGTGTCCCAGGGAGTGAGCAGCAGTCCCCCACACACACACAGGGGAGAAGGCCGGGGGGGCCTGCGCTTGTGCGGCTGGCACAGGCCGGAGCGCCGGAGGCCTTACGCCTGCTGACAAGCAGGTCTGAGGTGGTAGGGAACACACAGAAAACAAGGCTTGCACGGCTCTGGTTGGCCTCCTGAGGGTCTTTGCAGCGCTTCTGGCGCGGCGGGGAGTGGGGTCTTGGTGTCTGGGGACCTGGGGGACACACTGGCTGCAGGCAGGGCAGCAGCGGCTTCCTAGGGGAAGGCTGGCCTTGCCCTGGGAATCCCCACCGAAATTTCCAGACAGGAGGCCCTGGGGTCCCACCCAGCAGGCTCTGCATCTGAAAACAGGCCTCAGGGACCGAGGTGTCTGGAAGCCTCCAGGAGGCATCACTAAAACACGGCCACCTCCAAGGCCTGGCTGCACCGAGGTGGGCACAAGGCCGGCGTGTGGTGGTGGGACTGAGGGCTCGAGTCTTCCTTATCCCTGACTCTGTTGAATGTCAGGAACCACAGGATGCCGCACGGGCAGCGCCAGCCTCCCGTGGAGCTGGGGATGGTGTGGATTTAACCCGGGGCCGCATGCCCGGCCTGCTCGCCAGCGCCCGGGCTTAGGTGGAGAACACGGCCATTGCTGCGGCCCAGACGTTTGGCCTGCACTTTAACTGCAGCGGTTAGAGACGGAGGGCCGGGCCAGGTCCTGACTCGGGGTAGACGCCTTTGCGCCTTTGTTCTCCACCTGCAGGGGCAGCGGCAGGCAGCCTGCTGCAGCCTGGTGGGGGTGGGGGGGAGCACCGGACCGCAGCACATGGGGACACCCCTCATGAGAAGGCGATGCAGGCGCCCCGGGGTCCCCGCGAATGCCAGGACCGTCACACGTGAGCAGCTTCCTGCCCCCCGCAAGGCCAACCACTGTGATCTGGTCACCACACAGACCCTGACCCCAACTTCCCAAGGCAGAGGTGAGGCAGCGCGGGCTGGGTGCAGCTCGGGGCAGCGCTGGCCTCGCTGGCGCCGCCATGGGTTCCACCCGGCACGATCAAAACAAGAACCGGCGAGGCAGAGACACGGCGAAGGGGACTTGAGCACAGGAGCCCTGGGGCGGTGACGGGCGGCAGTCACCCCACCTGTGGACACCAGCGCTTTCACATGGGAAACCAGAGGGTGAGAACGAAACGAGAGGAGGAAGGGAGCCCAAAAGCAGGAAGGACAGCAAACTGCACCTACTCTGTCTCAGACACACTGGGAACACGAAAGGCCGAGCCCAAGAGCCGGGGAAGCCGGGCACAGAGCAGGCAGGCACGCACGCGGGCAGGCACGCACGCGGGCATGCGGGCAGGCGGGCAGGCACGCACGCGGGCAGGCACGCACGCGGGCAGGCACACACGCGGGCAGGCAGGCAGGTGGGCCGTGCTGTGGGGCCGCCGTGAGAGCAGCGTGGCTTTATAAGGAGAGTGGCCCGCTGGTCCCCGCGATGTCCTGCCCCGGGCCGTGATGCGTGCCGTGACGCGGCAGCCCCTGGCTGGGCGCTTGGACTTCCCAGCCTCCACACCACGAGCCCAACCAAATCCACCTGTCTTCTCTAGAAAGTACTCAGCCCACGCATTCAGCCATAGCTTCAGGATTCACGCCAAGACAAGCGCCGCTCTGGACGCACCCAGCGTGGCTCCACAGCCGGGAGGGCCACGACAGCGCGCGGCAGCAGCGGACGCGCTGCTGACGCAGGCCAGGAGGCCGAGCGCTGGCGCCTGCGGACGGCTCCGCGAACACGGGCCCTCCAGACCCCGTCCCACCCGGCCGGCGGCGCCTGGGGCCGCAGAGACCCAGCTCCTCCTGAGAGGTGAGAGGGGGGGGGACAGTGGCTGGGGGGGGGGCTCCCCGGGCTGGTGGCCCGGAGGGAAAGCAGGTGGAGGAGAGGGGCGCTGGAGAGACGGGCAGGGCAAGTCCGACGCTGCGCTGCGGGCGGAGCGGGGGGGCCGTGTGCGGGAGGGGGCAGTAGAGGCCTCAAGCCGGACAGGCAGAGGCCAGGTGTGCCTGAGCCACGGAACGGAAGCAGGAGACGTGAAGCCAGGGGTGATGGCAAATCGGATCAGAATCCCAGAACTTCAGCTCGGGACAGGGACGGGATCTCCCGCTGTGGCCCGCGCCTTCCCCGCTGTTACTGTGCTGGGGCCGAGGCCAGGGAGGGGCCCGGAGACACGGCGGGGCCCACGAAGGCGGACACCCACAGGTGTGCGCGAGCTGGGCCTCACACACAGGAAGAGGGGAGCTTTGCCACTCCACGGCAGCCTGGCCTGCCTGAGCCCCAGGCTCCGCCCAGCGCAAAGCACGGGGGTCAGGGAGCAGCCGCCAGAGCGGGCACCGGGTGGGCGGCGGAGCGATGTGAGCGGCCGGCTCACAGCGCTTCTGAGCCGCTAGGACGTGGCCCCCCGAGGGCCGCCTGGCAGGGTGCGTGTCCCCAGGCCACACAGAACCCATGTTTCCCTGAGGAGGACAATGCGCTTTGGGGCTCGCTTTTTCTGGGATCTGTGGGAATTTTTAAAGAAAAGGACATGGGGCTGGGAAGGTGGCTCAGTGGCAGAGCGCGTGCCTTGCATGCCTGAGGCCCTGGGTTCGACTCCTCAACACCACATAAGCAGAAAAAAGAAAAAGCCGGGAGTGGCGCTGTGGCTCAAGTGGTAGAGCGCTAGCCTTGAACTGAAGAGCGGAGGGACAGCGCCCAGGCCCAGAGTTCAGGCCCCATGACTGACCGAAAAGAAAAGAAAAAAAAAAGGACTGAAATGGCTAACTGTGGCAGCAGGGCAAAAATGAGCAAGAGTCCCGGGCACCGTAGCTCTGGAAGGTTCCTGGACAGTCAGGAGTGGAGAACAGCTCTCAGTGGGCCACAGCACAGGGCGCCTCTCCCTATGTCCGACCCCACCACAGGGGCTGCTCTCGGGCTCAGGCGGGGAGCCCTGAGAACCTGGCCGGGCTGCTCCCCACGGTCACACCCTCCCCACGCACCATCTCCACCTGCTGTGGGAGGAGCAGTGCTCCACACAGAAACAAGCCCCGCCCTCCCTGCGGCCGAGGGAGAAAACGATGACCAACGGTGGGCAGCCTTTCCCCCTGGAAGTCTCTCACCCAGATGAGGAACGGGCTTCCTGGGACAGCCAGCGGAAATGTCCATGGGTGCGTACAGGAGGGGCTGAGCTAGAGGGGCAAAGGCCGGGCTCTGTGCTGGAGAGACCGGCAGAGGCAGGACGAGGAGACTGGGGTGGGGGGGGGCGCGGGGAGTGTGTGGGCTGAGCACAGGAGAAAGGCGCTTCCCGGGCTGTCAGGTGGTGAGCCGAGCTGGCCCCGCAAGCAGGGAGCAGCTGCCCACTGTGGTTCGAGAGCGGGGAGCCGGTGGGCATGCCTGGCTGCGGAGGCTCTGTGTGCCTCTTGCTCCCACGGACCACACAGCAGTGTTGGGGGTGGGCACGCAGCCGCTGGCTGGACAGCAAGTGCCCCGCTGCCTTCCAAGCTATGTGGCTGTGTCCCCAGGCCACTGCTGTGAGCAGAGGTGAGGCGTGGTCTTGGATCCCAGGGCAACCGTGTTCGGAGGCCATGCGGACGGCATCTTGCTTTACCTCGGCTGTCTCGTGCCAATGCCCAACAATAGTGCTTTGCTGGGACCGGCATCTATGCGGCTAGCGCAGTGGTAAGTCTCCGGGGCTTGTCTTATTCAGAGTGGGCATCCTCTGCTGTGGGTGACCAGGACGAAGGCCTGGCAGGGGGGAACAGGCCTGCCCCAGGCTTCTCCATGGCAGACGCAGCATGGGCAGGCTCCGCTGGGCAGGCACGGACCGCACACCCTGCCCTCCTCCCTTCAGCCCTGCAACTTAACTGCGTTGGGAAGCCAGGGCTCAAGATGAGCTCCGAGTTTTTTTTTAAATTGGCGTAACTTGAAAGTGTGCAATATTTTAGGAGCTTAAGAAAGTAAGGATAGTTCTTTCCCTGAATCAATCTTTTTCAGCCTTTTTATAACCAGACTGCCTCTCTGCTTGCAGTTTCTTTCCTTTTCTTCCTTCTCTTTGTTGAGGTGATGCACAGCAGCCCAGAGCTCAGAGGGCTATGTTTTGGGGAGGAACAAAGAAAGAGCAACTGTGGCTTCAAGAAATAACATCTTTAAAGAATCAGCTCCATGTATTCCAACTTCTCGAGAGCAGCCTTAATGACAGTCTTCAGTCGTCTGCAGAAAGGGGCCTTGGCTTTCATGTGTCTGGGCAGACGGCTGTGCAGCACGGGGCTTTCTCCATCATGCCGCCTGCCCTGAGAGGCAGGTACGTGAAGCCCTCGTTCTGAGCAACATCAAACCCAGACAGGAGAGAAACTGAAAACAAGCTCACACATGGGGCTCCTCTTCAACGTTACTGGATCCTTCTTCCCAAGTTAGCGAGGGCTGGACTGGCAGCTATCCAGTCCAGAAGAGGTTTACGATATAAATAACTACTCGGCTCATTTCCCTCATCTCAGTTTGTTGGCCCAGGTCTTGCTGAGTTTAAACGAACACTCACAGTGGTGGTGAACTGCAGCCAGGGATGGAGGTTAGGGTCAAGCAGCTTTGCCACCCCAAGAAAGCTCATGCCAAACAGGCCCCCCAAGGCTCAGACGGCTTTCAGAGCAGCACCAGGATGAAGATGCTGCCCACCGCACCCCCCATCCCCTGCTCTGCCCAGAGGCTGCCCACCAAGCTCTGCCCATCCCTGTCAGGCTGGGGCCTACCCGTGTGCCTGGCCCCTCAGTGAGGCTCTGCAGGTTAGCACCCAAACAGCTGCACCATGTGCTCAGAGCCAGCACTTTGGCCAGCCCTGGGGTGGGGGCCTCAGGACAGGAGTACCTTCAGGCCTTCCCCATGGTGCAAGGACCCCCTTTCATAAAACGGCTCATTTTCACCAGTGACGGGCTGCCTCGGACAGGCTACACATGCGCTCTGGTCTTGTCTTTTGACCCGGGTGGATGGTGTGATGCTGCCTCCACCGTGTGGCTGATTCGCCGGCCTCGTGGCACCTCCCTTGGACATGGAGCTGGGGCTGCCCTCCCCAACCTCTCTGCACACCGCTTTACCTCCTGCCATTGGTGACCGCACTGCTGCATCACACGGAACCCAGCTCCAGCATACGCTTGGAAACTCCCAAGTCATGCATAAGTCAATAAATCACGCTCCATAAATGCTTGTTTAACAAGCAGCTAAAAGAGCAAGCCTGCTCGGCACTGAACCACACGGTGTACGTTTTCTTCTCACCTTTGGAAACACAAACACTCAGAGGGCAGGAGAGGCCGCTGGGTGCTGTGCTGCCTGCTTCCCTCCCAGTGCCTGAGGCGGCGGCAGGGAGGTGGGGACGGGCCTGCTGCCATTCCTCAGTCTCAGGGATAGTTCTGGAGAAGGCGGCAGGAAACGACAGCAGGCAAGGGTTTAGGATGGTTCTCGGAGTGAACATTCAGTCCGTCTGTGTACTCACGATGATTAGGATGCTCGTGGTGAGCTTCCCGTGCTGTCAGGACAGTTTCCTATAGGCTGCGCGACGCTCCCGTGAGCCTGTGGATGCCCCTGGGTGCCAGCAGGCTCTGGGCTGGTGGATCTCTGAGGAAGGGGCTTTGCCCCGCCTCCCAGGCTCGTGGACAGGACAACTGGGCTTGGATCTCAGCTCACAACCCACGGGCTGGGTGGGGTCCACAAGGGCTTCCTTACGACCCGGTGGCACCCTGCCGACCTCGTCTGGTGGACGGAGACCCTCAGGAGCATGGTGGGGGGAGGGGGAAGCCTTACTTCTCTTCTTTTTGTTTTTGTCAGGGCAGCCTTGTGACAGCAACACCAACACAAAGAATGACACATCACTAAGAGAAGGTACAAAGGAAGCGCCGGGCTCAGCGGGAGCCCCGATGCGGGGGAAGCAAAACACTCAGCAACAGCGCACATTGCACCTGAGGTCAGGCCAGGGCACAGGCCGGGAAGAAACTGGGTTTCTCCGTGGAGCATGTCTTTCATGAAAAACAAAAGGGTCCTGGAAGTTATTTCTGCCCTGTGAGGTAGCTCATTAGGGCTTTTTGAATGCGAAGGTGGAACTTCCGGAAGCTTCCCATGGAACAGGGCCCGGCCACATGTTCGGCGGCAGGAGGACTGCGGATGCGCAGGGCAGGCGGGGCTCCTCTGCCAGGACCCAGGGGGCGTGCTGCTGCATGCAGGGCCTTGCTCCCGCTGAGCCGGAGCCGCTCCAGGCAGACAGCGGCTTGGTCATGTCTGCGGAGGCAGGTGGATCGGAACACATCTGTGCTCGCCGCCCCGTTCCCACCACCCTCCCACCACAGGCCCGGCCTGTATGGGAGAGCTGCGGGCCCCTGCTTCCAGGAAAGACATCCACCTCAGCGCACACAGACTTTCCAGTGCAAAGAGCAGCAGAAGAGAGAAGTTTCTGGGCTCTTCGTGTGGAGAAGGGTGGTACGCCTGGGGCAGGGTGAAGGAGCCAGAGGTGACACAGTGGCTGAAAGTGACTGAGGGGTTTAGAGCCACCTCAGCCTCCCTGGGCCAAACTCAAGCTCCTGCTCCTCCTGCTCCGCCACCGAAATGGAATGGGGGTGCTCCTGCCAGCCGGCTCGCCATGCCTGAGACTCAGGACGTGACCTCCAGGTGAGACTACAAGTGAAGAGAAATAAGGGCCCCTAATTTTAAAGACTGTGAGGCTTGAGGGGGCAGTGCCAGGCTGCGCTGACGGCGGCAAGGCAGCACCTGTGAGGATTCATGAGTCTCCCTCCCGGAAGCAACCCGTGACAGTCCCTGAAATATCACACCAACAAAGCCAGGCACAATGTATCTCTCATTCCTGACTTTCAATGATTTCCCTTTTTGTGACAAAAGCAGATGTTTAACATGATTTTCTGTTGTCTGTGAGCATGCCTTCATAGTGTAAAATAAGCTCTTCGCTGGGTGTGTCCTTTGGTGGGGGAACACTTGTGTGGCATGTGCAAGGCCCTGAGGTCAATCCTAGCACCATAAAAGAAAAAAAAAAAGAGGTGATGGAAAGAGATCAGATTAGAAGAATCTATCATGTTCACTTCATGCTCAAGAACATTTTGATAACACAGAAGTGATTAGTTTCTGAAGAGACAAAGAAAGGGAGAGAATCAAGAACCAAGAAGCAAAGGGCAGGAAGAGAGAAAACAACACAGAGAAATCAGACCAACAGAAAAAGAGTGACACGGTCCAAAAAGAAATGTACTTGTTACCTGACTTATGTAACCACCACCCCCTTCTGTACATCCAGTATATAGTAACAATTGAAAGCAACAACAACCAGAACAGTGAGAAGTTCCAAGCCTGGCCAGGCACTCCAGCACGGGGAAGGGAAGCTGAATTCCACTTTAAGATAATAAAGATACGTCTTTGCTTCAATATTCATCTAAAGATAGGTCTTCATTAGGGATTGCTAGAAACACAAGGTTTTTGTTCATGCACTACCCTAGCCTGTGTAGCTAAGACTCCTCACCCTAAATGGAGAAGAGGTCTAGCACAGTGCCTTATGCATTGAAACTGAATGTTAGACTACTGAGCCACACTTCTGGTATTTTCCTGGTAACAGGAAAATACACCGAAACCTGCCAATTACCCAACATTAACTAAATCTACAATATAAACATGGAAGCATAGCTCCTTCAAAAGCTGACAAGATTCACAATAAATTATTTAAGTGATCATAGAAAGAAATTTCAAACAATGAACTAAAAATGTGACAAGAATGAGCCATAAAATGTAGAGAAGACAGATAATCAGATGGAGGAATTCAAAGATACAAACAATGAGCTCAAAGAGAATTCAAGCAAACAGCTAAATAAAAAAAAATTAAAAATGAAGAATATGACAGAGGAATGTAAAAATCTTGAAAAAAAATTAAATTCTTGGAACAAAGAACTGAATAGTCGCATAAAAACTCAATTATAGCTGGGTGCCGGTGGTTCACGCCTGTAATCCTAGCTATGCAGGAGGCTGAGATCTGAGGATCATGGATCAAAGCCAGCCGGGGCAGGAAACTCTGTGAGACTCTTATCTCCAATAAACCGGAAAATCAGAAGTGGCGCTGTGGCTTAAGTGGTAGAGCACTAGTCTTGAGCTGAAGAGCTGAGGGATAGCGCCCAGGCCCAGAGTTCAAGCCCTATGACTGATAAAAACAAATAAACAAACAAAAACTCAAAAGCCTAGCTGGGTCCTGTAGCTCATGCCTGTAACCCTAGCTACTTATGAGGCTGAGATCTGAGGATCACGGGTCTAGCCATCAGAACAGAACAAGCTGGAAATGCAACATCAGCGACCGAAGATACAATAAAGGGATCGGACCAATTGAAGACATCGAAAAATCTAAAAAAATAAGGATGGAATGTGCAACACTTCTAAGACAGCATCAAAAGACCAAACTTAAGAATTGTGGGCATAGAAAAAGGAGAAGAGATACAGAGAGCAAGGATAACATTCAATAAAATAGTAACAGGGCTGGGAAGGTGGCTCAGTGGTAGAGCGCTTGCCTTGCATGCATGAGGCCCTGGGTTCGATTCCTCGGCACCACATAACCAAAAAGAAAAAAAGCCGGAAGTGGTGCTGTGGCTCAAGTGGTAGAGTGCTAGCCTTGAGCTGAAGAGCTGAGGGACAGCGCCCAGGCCCAGAGTTCAGGCCCCACGACCAGACCCAAAAAACAAACAAAAATAAATAAAATAATAAAATCTCCCTAATCTTGACAAAAAAAACATCATCAACTGAACGTGCCCACAGAACTAGACATATTATGGTTACAACACTAAACAAAAAAAAAAATTATGAAAGTTGCAAAGGAGAAGTGGCAATCCCATTAGAGTAACACAAACTGTAAATGCAAGGAAGGTATAAAAGACTTGAAAGACAGAAACTGCCAGATCAGTGTATCCTGCAAAGATACCCTTTATACTTGCAGGAGAAATGAAAAGCTCTCATGATAAGCCAAAGCTAAAGAAATTCATGACCATAAAACCAGCACTGCAGAAAATGTTTGAAATCCTACAAATGAAAACAGAGACATTCTACTAGATGAGATACCATAGCAATGGAGAAACAGAAAAGAAATAAAATTCATAACAACCACAGAGACAGCGAATATGTCATACTTTTTCAGTTTTAACATTGAGTAATAATCTCAACTCCCCACTCAGAAAACACAGAATGGCAAGTTGAATTAAAAAGCAAAGGCTCTGTTAGGGAAATGAACCCTAAGATATGTATTCAATTTTTTTTTCTTTCATGCGATTGTTTCTAACACATTTATAAGATTTTTTTGTTGTTGTTGCTTTGTATGTCCTTCCCCCACAGTATAACCCCTGCTTTCACTGTATTTGATGTCGGTATAATTTGTGGAGGGGAAGGGGAAAAACAAATCATTTAAATAGGGATACAGGTGGACCCATTGCAACAATGAGATGTACAAGTCGTTATGTCGAAAACAAACTTTACAACTTTGGTGGGGGGGGGGAGCAGGGAGGATTGGGTCGGGGGGCAGGGGGAGGATGGGAAGGGATGGGAAGGGGAAACAAAGGAGGAGGCTACAATGCTTGATAAGAAATGTACTCATTAACTTGCCCATGTAATTGTAACCCCTCTGTACAGTATTTTCACAATAAAAAACAACAACAACAAAAAAGCAAAGGCTCAAAGCTGGGTGCTGGTGGCTCATACCTGTAATCCTAGCTATTTAGGAGGCTGAGATCTGAGGATCACAGTTCAAAGACAACCTAGGCAGGAAAGTCTGGGAGACTCTTATCTCCAATAAACCACTAGAAAACCGGAAGTGGCGCTGTGGCTCAAGTGGTAGAGTGCTTGCCTTGAGCTGAAGAGCTGAGGGACAGCGCCCAGGCCCAGAGTTCAAGCCCCACGACCAACCAAAACAAAAACAAAAAACAAACAAAAGCAAAGGCCCAGCCCCTTGTTGTCTACAAAAAACACATCTCACGAGGAACATAAATACAGGGTAAAGGATGGAAAACAATTTTCCAAGTAAGTGGACCCCCCCAAAAAAACAGGCAGTTGTTATATGTGACAAAATAGATTCAAAACTAAAATTAGTCAAAAATGACAAAGAAGATTACTTCATATAAATAAAAGGAAAAGTCCAAACAGAGGAAGTTAAAATTGTAAAAATACACAAACCAAATATTGGTGTACCCAAGTTCAGTAAACAGATATTCCTGGACTTAAGACTACATACAGACCCTGTCACTGTAACCGCGAGGCTTCAGTGTCTCACCCTTACTGATGGATGGACCATCTAAATTATAAAAAAAAAAAGTCAACAAATCTCAGAATTAAGCTGGACACTGGTGATTCACATCTGTAATCCTAGCTACTCAGGAGGCTGAGAACTGAGGACCATAGTTCAATGCCAACTCAGGCAGAAAAGTCTGTGAGACTTTTGTCTCCAGTTAAGCACCAGAAAACCAGAAGTGGCTCAAAGTGGTAGAGAGCTAGCAAAAGGAGATCAGAGATAACACCCAGGCTGGGAGTTCAAGCCCCATGACTGACTGCCCCCCCAACCCTCCTCCAAAAAAAAAAGAAATTGCAGAATTAAATGATACTCTAAGCCAAATGAACTTGTCAGATATTTAGATAGTATTTCACCCAGCAGCTGCATAAATCACATTTCTTCTCAGCACCCTATGGAACTTTTTCCAAATTAAGGTGCATTTTAGAACATAAAGGAAGTCTTGGCAAATACAAATGAAACTTAAATAATTTCCTGTGCTTTATCAAACCATAATGGAATTAAACTAGAATCCAACATTGAACTTACAGAAAATAGTTATGGAGATTGACTAGCACATTGTTGAATGTGGTCACTGAAGCATTAAGGGGAGAACTAAGAAAGTTCCTAGAATCTAGTGAAAATGAAAGCATATGTGACCAGAAGCTTGGGGATACCTCAAAAGCAGTACTGAGTGGAACCTGCAGCTCTGAGTGCCTACGTCAAAACCACAGACAGATCACAAACAGCCCCAATGATGCATCTGAAGCTCCTAGAAAAATAAGAACAGGACAACTCAAAAATTAGAAAGAATTGCTACAGGTGAGAGACGTTAATAAAACTGACAGTAAACAAAAAACTACACACCAAAATCAATGAAACAAAAAGCTGTTTTTCTGAAAAAATAAGTATGACTGATAAACCCTTAGAAGATCTAACCTGTAAGTAGGAGGGAAGACCCAAATTTATAAGATGAGAGATATAAAAAGGGACCTCACAACAAATACCAATGAAATCCAGATGATCACAAAGAAACATGTGAACAACTATATTCAAATAAACTGGAAAATCTAGAAAAAAAAATGGGCACATTTCTAGATGTATTTGATCTACCAAAACTAAGCCAACAGGGAATAGACCACTGACACAGACCTATAATAAGCAAACAAGAATTCAAAGAGTCCACAGAAAGGAATTATAGTGAATGCCATTTGGCTGAGTTGGTCACTCAGGCTACTGAGGAGGAAGGGGACCTTGTGTCTACTTTTCAGGACACAGGTAATAGGAGATTTGCATAGAGAAACAAGTGTCCTTAAATTTCATACCAAAATCTGAAGAAGCTAGGGAAAATGCAGAGGTGTGAGGCTTGTCCGTGGCGCTGGTTTAAACCTTTGCTGGCGGATGATAGGCCCTGTTTCTAATGATCTCTCAGGAGCCAGGACAAAGGTGGATGTCTAACCCTGGTGCTCCTTATGTGCATCCCAGACAGACTGTCCCCTCGTTCCTCGGAGTCTTCTCCTCCCTGAGGAACATGGAGTGGCTGCCCTCACCCTGCACGGCACTCCTGGCTTTCTGTAACATGCTGTGGTTTTGGAGGGGGCGCAGCTGAATGTGCTGGCTGGCTGCTGGCGGCCGGAAGGCCAGGCCTCACTTCCTGTGCTCCCAGCGAACCTCGGCTGGGCCCCAACTCAGTTGAGGATGGGGCAGCCGGAAAGGGAGGGACTGGGGGGGTCCCCTCTGAGGGAGAGAACAGTGAAGAGAAAAACAAAGTCTCAAGCTGCTTTGAACTGAGACTTTTAAAACCGGTCTTGTCTGTTTTGGCCTGGGGCTCCCCACTTGGAATGATACAAGCAGTTCTTTCCAGTCAGCTTTCGATCACAGTTTCCCACACCGGGGCGGGCAGCAGAGTGCTGTGGCTGGGGGCTGCGGCCGCTCAGCGCCGTCAGGACGGCAGGAAGCACAAGGCTCGCCAGCCTTCCGAGCCGCCCTCCAGTCCCTTGCCCTGCCTTGGCTTGGCTTTTCCGCGTTAGCTGGGCGGATCGAGCTGTGTTCTGGCTGCAAGCGGAGATCACGTGGGGCACAAGCACTCTGACGTCACTAAGTAAACTTCTGTTTGCAGAGCCTGCGTGGCTCTGTGCCAGTATCAGCAGGGCACTTCCGCTCGAGGGTGGAGGGAAATCGGGCAGTGCACACACCGGGTTCCTGCGGAAGCCCAGCTGGCCCCCCAGTGGCAGGCGGACATGCAGGGCTCCCTATGTAAGGAGGTGGTGCAGACCCCCCTTCTGGGGCCTCTGAACCCCACTTCCTATGTTGCTCTTCTGCCTACTGGAGCACAGGGCTGCAAAGGACAATGCTAGAAGTAGTCCTCCTGTGTCCTCCCTCCAGGCCCAGAGACAGGCTCGGAGGACGAAGTTCACACGGGGTGGGCACTGAGAGGAGGGAGCATCTCTGGCTGAGAGTTTTCAGAGAAAATTCAGGCAGATTTTCAGATCCTTGGTGAGTCTCATTTTCAGAGAACTGGACATTCCCGTCACCAGTCCCCACAAACAGGGAGATAGAAAAGAAAACCAGCCAACATTTACAAACCCAGTACCACACCAGGGGGTCTCTGGGACCGGCTTGGGGTGGACTGCATTAGAAGCACCCAAGGCTGTACCTGGAAACAGGACTTCATCCCCGCCCAGCAGGCACTGCACAGCCGCGCCCATAGACACGTTCTCCTCAGTCCCTCCAGAAGCCCCTCAAGGGGCCAGCGAATCCATTCCACAGTCAAAGACGCGAGGCTGAGAGGAGAAGAGTGGGGGGCTGGAGGCCTCACAGCTGGCTAGTGGCAGGATGGGTTCGACCCCGGGCCTGCTCCATGTAGAGCCACAGCTGTCTAGTAACTTGAGCACAGGTACCTTCTAACACTGAGTGCAAACAGTCCAATCACAGCCACCTCAGGCTCCGCAGCCAGGGCGGTGCACGCCGCAGACTGGTCTGAAGGCTGCGGCTGGCTGATTGTTGACAGTCGTGTAAAATAGCCACCAACCAACTTTAAAGCTGGATGCACCTCTTGGGTATGAATGAGCCCTGGAAGTGGAGACTAGACCTCATGACTGATGGGGTCTCCCCTTCCCAGCTCCCCAGCTTCGAGGAGAGGCGTCCCGGGGCCCAGCCCTAGCCTGGGCAGCTTCCCCGCACTGCGGATGCCCCGTCAGTCAGTTCAGAGCACCACCAGCACCCCCCCTCACACACGGGGCATTCCCAATCGCCTCAGCTATGAGAAAGGAGGGGACACAGAGACCTTGGCAAGGTCCAAACAGGCTCTGCTCTGGGTTTCAGTGTCTGAGCGCTAGGTGCTCCAGCAAGGAGACTCTTCCTGTTCTAGCAACTTCCCATGCCAGGCACATCTCTAGGCAGAGGACAACCGAATGAAAACCGGTGAGACAGAAAGCTTCTCCCAGAAGAACCCTGAGCGCATGGGCTCCCAAGCTCAGGGAGGCAAGCTCCGACCGAGTGCGCAGGGGCCGGCAGAGGCTGTGCAGGGCCCGGGCGGGCCTGTGCGTGCAGGGCCGGGGCGCAGGCCCGTCTCGCTTGCTGGCTTGCTGTGGTTAGTGACTGCCCCTCAGCTCGCAAGGAGGCTTCCTCATTCCCATTGTCCTGCCCGAGGGGCTGTGCACCTGTGCGGTCCCGGCTCAGATAATGAGGACATTTCTCTTTGAACAGTACCACCCTTGCCGCGCTCTCCCACAGTTTTTCCCTGGCCTCCCCACCCGCAAGCTGTACAGTTCATTTTTCACCCGGTGTCTACTGAGCACATCTGCTGCCTCTGTTTGCCCTTTGTCCTGCCTGGTCTGCCCCCCTTTGCCCTCCCAAAGACAGAGAAACTGAGCTTTATGACATTTTTTGTTTTTGGGTTTTTTTTTTTGGGTCCGGTTGTGGGGCTTGAACTCTGGGCCTGGGCGCTGCCCCTCAGCTCTTCAGCTCAAGGCTAGCGCTCTACCACTTGAGCCACAGCGCCACTTCCGGCTTTTTTCTTTTTGCTTATGTGGTGCTGAGGAATTGAACCCAGGGCCTCAGGCATGCAAGGCAAGCCCCGCTTTATGACATTTTTTATGATACCAGACCTGCAGAGCTGGGAAGAAACCTTATAACCAGCAGATTTTTTTTTAATTGCCAGATGAGAAATGTGGAGTCAAGAAAAATGAGGTTTGTTTCTGTTACTTACCTTTGCCACTTGAAATGAACAATTGTTCAAAGCCCCGTGAAAGCTACTCTCTTATTTAACTACGTTGGTTTTCTGGCTCATTTCAAGTTTTTCTGTATGTTTCAGTGAGCTCAGCTGTCAACTGGGCGTGGGCTACTGTTGAGATGGGAAGGCGGTCAAATGCTCATTCTAGAATCTAACCGTTCCCAGGCCCTGGTCAGCGACTGGCCAGACTCTCCAGAGGGCCACGCCTGCCTTGCGTCTGGCAGCCCTGGCTCCAGTCGCCCCCTCCTCTGACTGCTCCAGCCCCGGTGTGTGTGTGTGGAGCAGGGGTAGCACCAGAGGCCTTTCCTCACCCGCCTGCCACGCGCCCGCCATCCGGCCTGCGCAGCCCTGCGGCCCTCCTTGCCCCTGGCCAGACCGCTGTCAGCTCTGTCCTCCACACTGGGGGCAGCTCTCACTCTCCCCCGATCTTTTCTGAAGCTGGAGCCTTGTGCATGCTAAGCACAGGCTGAACCACTGGAGCTATCTGCCGCACAGGACCCCGACGGTGCCGCCCTGCTCCAAGCGCCCGTCAAGCAGCTTCTGTACTGGAGCTGCGGTGAGGGCCGCAGCACCTGCCCGGGCCTGGGCTTGCTGCTCGCCCTCGTGTTCCAGTCACACATGGCTTCTGCTTCACTCATCACCTCTCCACACGTCGTCTCTGTGGCTCAGAATGTGCTTCCTGCCACACCTCAGGGGTGCTCTCTGGCTGGCCCGAGCCCTCCATAGCTTCCTCTGGGAGAGGAAGGAGCCGGATGCCTCCCCCCGACCCCAGTCCTCCACCCCACGTCTGCCGTCCAGCCACATCAGGGGTCCCCTGGCTGCCTAGGTTTTGTTTAAACTAGGTTTCCTAATTTAAACTGCCTGTGGACTGCCTCCTCTTCCCTCCTTCCCTCCCAACAAGCCCCCAGCAAGCAAGGATCCTTTCACTGACTCCATAATTTTGCTTTTTGCAGAATGTCATGGGGTTGGAATGATATAATACATAACCTTTTCTGACTTCATCAGGTCTTGTCTTCTTTGACTTAGTAAAACATGCCTGAAGTTTCTCTTTAGCTTTTCACAGCTTGGTAAGTCTTGCCCCTCTTGTTAGCTCACCTGTCTGGAGGCCTTTAAAAGCAGAGCCAATAAAAATGCCCTAAGAGCACTGGGCCACCATGGACCACAGGGAGAGAAAGGCGGCAGACACTTCCTGGCTACAGAATTGTCAGTGCTTGAGATGGGAGACCCGGAGGAACAAGAGCATTTCCTGAACACACAGTCTAGCTCCTGTCTCCCTGACCCAGTGTGAATCACATGAGCACAGGAAACTGCTTGCCGGCCCCAAATGGACAGGAAGACAGGACCCCAAAGGTCCCAACTGCAACTCAAAGTGAATGACTTTTGTCTTGCAAATCCTGCGGTGGCTTCACACATGAGAAGCCGGGCTTTCACCTCCTACTGGCCAACAGCACCATTGCAGCCTTACCCGTTTCCACACTGGGGCCAATTCATCTTTTTTTTTTTTTTTTTTGTCAATTATGGGCTTGAACTCAGGGCCTGGGCTCTGTCCCTGAGCCTCTTGGTGCTCAACACTAGTGCTCTACCACTTCTGGATTCTGACTAGGTTACTAGAGATAAGAGTCTCATGAGGACTTTTCTGCCTGGGCTGGCTTTGAACTGTGATCCTCAGATCTCAGCCTCGTGAGTAGCTAGGATTCCAGGCGTGAGCCACCGGTGCTGAGTCAATTCATGTGTTTGGCCTGGCTTTGCTAACACGCTGGAGGAGCTGCAGGCTCACAGGGGGCTGTCACCTGGTGCTGGTGCCTGCGACACAATGGATGCCCGCAAGAGCAGCCGCTGCTTTGCACTCCTGCTGCCGCCCCGAGCTCTGTGCCCGCACTCACTCTCACTCACTTCCTCCGGTGGAAGGCAGTTCTGGCCACAGCAGAACTGAAGCTCAGGACTGACACGATTGGTGACCTGGCTTTTTTTTTCTTTTTGTTTTTTGAGACAGGGTCTTTCTGTGTACACCCAGGCTGGCCTTGAACTCAAGAGTCCTCCTGTTTTTGTCTCCGAGATGCTGGATCACAGGAGAAGTGAGGCTGGGCTACAGCTCCCAGCCCCGGGGCCTGTGGAGAGTGGAGGTAGGGTGACTCAGAGTCTACAAAAGGTCTCCTTGATTGTTGGTAGTCAGGGGGGGCAGAGGTCAGGGGACAATGGAAAAGCAAGCTGGATGTCAAGTTAGGGAGACACTCAGGACCCGGGGGGGTGGGTGACGCCACAGCTGCTGGCAAGTGGCAGACGCTGGCCAACGTAAACGTTTACACTTCACACTATCAGCCTCCCGTCCCCCCAGCCGACAAGTCTGACTGCCAAGGACAGTGTGGTCAGAAAAACACAAGGTGAAAAAGAGAGCAGAATCAGCTGGTTTCCTGTCGAGAATGTGCTGTTTTCAGCAAGAAAACCTGGGAAAGTTTTGAAGGAAGGGCCCCTCCCGGGCCCCTTCCAGGCGCCTCTCGGTGCTGGGGGGGGGGGGGCGGTGGAGCTTGGAGCCAGCCGGCTGGGTGGGGCTGGCCAGGGCCTCTAGGAGCCCTTGTCCTGGGGGAGTCAGGCCCGCCGGCTCCCTGGCAGCCACACCACTTAGAAGTTATTTTTCACTGCAGCGGGGCACACTTACAGAGACTGAGGAGAGGAGATGCTGTGAAACACACATTCAGATCGGAAGGTAGACGGTCCCCGATTAGGAACTGGTACAGGTCTACTTTAGACAAAGCTGCCCCGCTCAGATCCCGCCGCCCATCGGGCGGGGTGTGTGCCATTTTCAGGGTGGATGCGAGAAAGATGATACCCAGCGGGGTGAAGATACGAGATTCCATGGAACTCCCCCAGGCACTCACCTTCCTTCTAATTTCTGCAGACACCAGCTGGCTGGGGGAGGGGAAAGGCAGACCAACAAAGGGTGGGGGGGAGATTCTTTGTGTGGAGGAAAACAGCAGAAGCTGCTGGGAAGAAATCCGTCTGGGTTCAGAGAAATCAACTTAGAAAGCCCTGGTCATAAAAATAGCCAGTGGTGAATCCTAGCCTATTTATATCAGCCCGCGGTCACTATCAGAGCCCTGGCAAGAATCACCAGACCCGGTAAGTAATCCTCACAGGCAGAGGGCCTGATTTATGGGGGGACAACTGAAAGGCCACTGGAGCAACTGAGTCAGGGAAAAGCTGAGTGCTGGCACCAAACAGGACATTTATACATGGCTCTCGCTTTACAGAAATAGATGGGTTCCTGAAAAGTTGGCTCTTAAATGAATTTGATTAATGCAATCATATTTTCCTAGTGAATCACATTTTTAAATTAGAGATGGATGTGGGGGGGGGGTTGCCAAGAGCAAAGGCACAGAACAACTGTGGCCCTATGACTAAATAAAAAGCATCCATAATTCAGCAAACCCTACAATGTCACTTATTTTAAGGCCATTAGTAAGGCTCATAAAATGCAAAAAATGTGTCAGCAAACTTGGCTATTCTGTGGTATGTGAAGGAATCTGTAGAGGATTTGAGGGGCTATGAAGACCTGGGGTCTGCTGCTCAGCACACTCTGGCCACCCAAAGAAAAAGGCCACACTCGGGGCTGGGAAGGAAGCTCAGTGTAGAGCGCTTGCCTCGCATGCATGAGGCCCTGGGTTCCATTCCTCAGCACCACATAAGCAGCAAAGGCTGGAAGTGGCGCTGTGGCTCCAGTGGTAGAGTGTGAACCTTGAGCTGAAGAGCTGAGGGACAGCACCCAGGCCTAGACTTCAGGCCCCATTACCTCCAAAAAAAAAAAAAAGAAAAGAAAGAAAAAAAGAAAACAGAAGAAAAAGGCAACACTCATGTTACATCAGAAAAATGTCTTCATGGAAGTAGCCGGCTGCCCAGGCGGCCTTGCCTATCCCTTTAAGCGCTCTCTGAGTTTGGAACAGCTCTGTCTGCCTCCTGCCAGCAGAAGCAAACCACACTGGCCCGTAGGTACTGCTGTTCAAACCCTATGGTTACCGGCTAAACGCTGCCGGCCATGTGGAGCTGTGTCACAACTGCTTATTTATTTAACTAACTTGGGAAGAAGAAGAAGAAAAAAACCACACCAAAAAACCCCCCAAAAACCAAACCAAATAACCTATGGCCTGAGCTTTTTATTAAAACAGAGTTAAGGTACTTAAAGCACTCTGAAAAAGTTGAAGGCCGATACAATGCACAGGCTTGTTGTTTTAAACTTTAAAGGGCATTTGTTCAAGGCTCTGTTTATTTGGAAAACCTGTCTCCTACTTTCATACTCACACGCAGAGCACTGGCCATTGGGAACAGGATCACACACCTAGCTTCATGTTTTTGCTGAGCTCTACACGTGCAGATCCTGGCACACTGAGTTCACTTTTAGAAGAAATAAACACATTTTGGTTGCTCACCAGAATGCTCCGTGTTAACAAGTTAGTGCGGCAGGGCACTCCATGCACACGTAAGAACTGGGGGAATATTAGCTCAGATACAGCATATGTCATCATTACTGGTGGGGGCCTGTTCACAGCGAATGAGACTCTTCTATTGATCCCAGCTTTAGTTTCGAAGGTTTACAAAGCACCTGAGAGTAAATAGCATGTTTGGAAAAAACAACAACAACAACAACAACAACAACAATTTTTTGTGATGAACCAAGCAGTGGCAGAGATAGTTTTTTTTTTTTTTTTTGCCAGTCCCAGTGCTTGAGCTCATGGCCTGGGAACTTTTCCTGAGCTTCTTTGTGCTCAACGCTGGTGCATGGCTGAAAGGTTGACTAAAACCATAGTAACCAAAACAGTATGGCATTGGAACAAAAATAGGCACAGAGACCACAGAAAGAAAACTCAGAAGTGAGCCTAGACTATGGGAAAGTCCTTTGATTTTTCAACAGGGTGTCAAAGATATACATTGGAAAAAAAGATGTCCTTTTCAACAAATGATGTCAGGGAACTTGATAACAAAATATATGAGACTCAACCTAGATGCCCGTGTTTTACCCTGTAGAACCATCAGTTTAAAATGAAACAAAGACGTTAATGCAAGAACTGAAACTACAGAATTACTGCAAATAAGGAAAGCATGAAGCTAAAAGCAGACTCAATGGGACTCCTACAGGACAGCATGAATTGACACGAGGGGTGAATGTGGTGGCACATGCCTGTAATCCCAGCTACTAGGTAGGAAAAAGGAGCAGGATTGCAGTCTGAGGCAGGCCAGAACAAAAATGCAATACACTACCTGAATTAAAAAAAACAACAACCAAAAACCCAAAGCAAAAGAAAACAAAAAACATTAAAAGCAAAAATACTGAAGGCCTGGCTCAAGTGACAGAATGCCTTCTAAGCAAACTCCAGAACATGAGTTCAAGCCCCAGTACAACAGAAATGACAACAACAAAAGCCAGATGCAACAGCATCAAATTATAAATTTCTGTACATCAAAGGAAACAATGATCACAGAATGGGAAAAAAATATTTGCCAGCTAACCATCTGACAAGGAATTAATATGCAGAATGTTTAAAGAACACAGGAAATTATAAACATCTAAAACAATCCAATTAATAAATGGCCAAATAAAGAGGTCTCAAAAAGTACAAATGTCCACTAAATACATGGAGAAATATTCAATTTCTTTAGCCACAAGGAAATAAAAATCAAAACAACATTAAGCATCCTTCTCATCCCAGTAAAAATGGGGAAACAAGAAAACAAGAATTAAGAAAACAAGATCAAATTCTAAGAGGATGTGGGGTATGTGTGGGAAGACACTATTCACTGTTGTGAGATGCGAACTAGGGCAGACATATGGAAATCAATATGGCGGCTCCTCAAGAAACTACGAATATAATGAGCATATGACCTGCTGTCCCACTCCTGGGCATGTATCTGAGGGAAGGTAAGTCAGCATACAATATAGATAAGTCAGCATACAATATAGATACCGTACATCCACGTTTACCGTGACATAATCACAATAACTAAACTGTGCAACCAGCCTAGGTGCCCTGTGACTGATGAATGGGGAAAGAAAATGTGGTCATAGACACAATGGAGTACTATTCAGCCACAAAGAAGAATCCAATGATAGTGTCTGCAGGAAAATGGGTGAAAATCATCCACCATTTTAAGTAAAATAAGCCAGAATCAGAAAGGCAAATATTGCATGTTTCTGTCACAGTGGAATCTAGACACTAAAAAAAAAAAAAAAGAAGAAGAAGAAGAAGAGGGCTGGGAAGGTGGCTCAGTGGTAGAGCGCTTGCCTCGCATGCATGAGGCCCTGGGTTCGATTCCTCAGCACATAAGCAGACAAAAACTGGAAGTGGAAGTGGCTCAGGCAGTGGAGCACTAGACTAGAGCCGAAGAGCTGAGGGACAGCGCCCAGGCCCAGAGTTCAAGCCCCAGGACTGACAAAAAAGAATAATAAAATTAAAAATTTAAAAAAAGAAGAAAAGAAATGAAATGAATGTGAAGGGGATTGCTTCTTTGGTGGGGAGAGGGGGAACCAATGAGAGGAGGAGAGCGGAAAGACAGGGAGGTGGGGGGAATGTGATCAAAGTACCTGACACGTATGTGTGGAAAAGGGGTAGGAGAGATAGAAGGAGTAACCCAGGAGGTGAACAGGATCAAAGTGCATTAATTACAATGCATGCATGGAAATACCACAATGAAACCTTTTGTAAAACTGATAGGTGCTAATAAAATGTTAAGTGAGAAAGAGTTAATTATCTGAAGTACTTTCTTATGGTAACAGAAAGCTGGCTGCTGTTGCCAAAAACAAATGGTATTCTTCACAGAACTAGAAGAAGCAATTCAAATCTTCATGTGGAACCACAAAAAGCCCAGCAGCCAAAGCCATCTTGAGCAAAACCAGCAAAACAGCAAGCATTAATACCACCCAACTTCAAAACCAGAAATCACAACAGCATGGTACACACACACACACACACACACACACACACACACACACACACACACACACACACACACACACACACACACACAGCCAACAGAACAGAACAGCCAGACTAGAAGTAAACCTACCAACTGCAACCAACCACAGATTTCAAAGGTGCTAACATGCAGTAGAGATCAGCTCTCTGATCAATTGATCCTGAGAAAGTTGAGTAGAAGAATGCAGAAGAATAAAACTAGCTCTTTAGTTATAAAATCAACTCAAGGGCTGGGAAGATGGCTCAGTGGTAGAGCGCTTGCCTTGCATGCATGAGGCCCTGGGTTCAATTCCTCAGCACCACGTAAGCAAAAAGAAAAAAAGCTGGAAGTGGCACTGTGGCTTAAGTGGTAGAGCACTAGCCTTGAGCTGAAGAGCTGAGGGACAGCGCCCAGACCCAGAGTTCAGGCCCACGACTGGACCCAAAAATAAATAAATAAAATAAACTCAAAATGGATTAAAGACCATAGGGAAGACACTGCAGGGCATAGGAGTAGATGAACAAAGCATTGGAAACAAAAGCAAAAAGAGGCAGATGAGATCTCATCAAATGGAAAAGCATCTACTAGCCAGGGAAGTATGCCGCAGAAGGCAGAGCAGTGTCCAGGACAGGAGAAACTATTTGACAAGGGACTGATATCCACGATCTTTTTTTGGGGATCCGGTCGTGGGGCTTGAACTCTGGGCCTGGGCGCTGTCCCTCAGCTCTTCAGCTCAAGGCTAGTGCTCTACCACTTGAGCCACAGCGCCACTTCCGGCTTTTTTCTTTTTCTTTTTTTATTGTGAGAATACAGTACAGAGGAGTTACAATTACATGGGCAAGATAATGAGTACACTTCTTATCAAGCATTGTTGCCTCCTCGCTGTTTCCCCTTCCCATCCCTTCCCATACTCCTCCCCCTCCCCATACCCGATCCTCCCCCCACTACCCCCAAAGTTGTTAAGTTCGTTTTTCAACATAACAACTTGTACATCATTGTTGCAATGGGTCCACCTGTATTCCTAGTTAAACGATTTGTTTTTTTCTCTTACCCTCCACAAATTATACCAACATCAAATACAGTGAAAGCAGGGGTTATACTGTGGGGGAGGGACACACAAAGCAACACAGAAATAATCTTATAAATATGATAGAAACAATTGCATGAAAGGAAAAAAACCAAAAAAACATTTGAATACTTATCTTGGGGTTCATTCTCCTAACATCAACTTATCTGAATTTTTCTGCTTGACTCGGACATATACTAGTTATTGTAAATAAGGGAAACCATGGGACCTATGTTTCTTTGGGCCTGGCTTACTTTACTTAATATAATTTTTTTCCAAGTTTTTTTCTTTTTTACATATGTGGTGCTGAGGAATCGAACCCAGGGCATCATGCATGCAAGGCAAGCGCTCTACCACTGAGCCACCTTCCCAGCCCCTATCCAGGATCTTATCAGGGGCTTTTTCTTTTTCTTTTAATTTTTTTTTTTTTGCCATTCCTGGGGCTTGAACTCAGGACCTGGGCACTGTGTCTGAGCTTCTTTTACTCAAGGCTAGTAAGTACTCTTACCACTTGAGCCACAGTGCTACTTCTGACTTTTCTATTTATATGGTATCGAGGAATGGAACCCAGGGCTTCATGCATGCAAGACAAGCGCTCTACCACTACGCCACATTCCCAGCCCTATCAGAGGCTTCTTGGGCTGAATTTCAGCCCCAGTGCTGGACACTCTGGTGGCAGGAGAAACAAGTTATTTATAAAGAGGATTCCACAGACATGCTCTCTCCGACACCAGCACCGACAGGAAGCCTGCACCAGCACCGACAGGAAGCCTGCACTGTTTTCTTCTCAGGACCATCCTACATGCCACTGCCTTCATCCATGTGTAAAACGCACTCCTTCACCTCCTGCTGCCAGAGACCGCTCCCAGCGGGAATCCCACCCTCCACTTTGCTGGGAAAATGACTGGTTTCAAGTTCTCTTTACCTGGAGCACACAGAAATCAAGTTTGTAGAAACTCTGCCTGGAGATCACAGCCCTGATTCCAGGAAGGTACATTAAAAAAAAAAAAAAGGTGTGCATGTGTTTATGTGTATGCACGGAGAGGCTTGTCATGGAATGGGAAAAAGTACCGAATCAGTCGGGACATAGGGTGTTGAGTCCCAACTTGAACTCAAAGAGTGGTCCTAAGCCTCAACTTCATTCTAAAAATGAGGGTTTGATGACAAGAAGCAAAGAATCCTAACACTGAAGGTGCCCGCCTACCTGATGAGTCAGATCAAATCATTCTACGCACCGATAAGTAGAGCCAAGACTGTGGTTTTCATATCTCATGCCAATATTTTCACTTAGGTCAACAAAGGGCTGTGTGTTATTAAGATATCATAATCTGAGTCCTGTAGGCTATTAGGACTAAAATAGTAGTGAATATATACAACAGACAGGAATAGCGAGAGAGACTTGCGAGAACTAAAGGGGCCTGTGAATCAAGGCTGTCTCTCAGCCACAGCCCGCAGACAGCCCCCCGGGGAGGAAATCCTCACTCCCGCTTCACTTCACGAGGAATGGCGCAGCTCTGGGCAACCAGAATCGAGAAAGAGTATCGAAATGCAGCGATCAGGCGAGTCAGTGGAGAGGATAACACATTTAGAACTTTATATATTATGAAGACAAGAAATAAGAGATTGCATCAGATATCACATTAGAAATCTCCTAGGAATTAATTTTTTTTTTTGCACCTGAGATTCGGTCTTGCTATGTAGTCCAGGCTGGCGTCTAACTCCTGGGCTCACGAAGCCCTCCTGTCTGCCTCCCAAGTGGCTGGAACAACAGGTATCTTGCCATCATGCATGGCCCAGGATTGTTTTGTTTTAAATGCCAGTGACTACTGTTTTTCCGTTCCCAGCTTCCTGAGACATGTTAATGCAATCCACAGTACTAGCCTGAGGATTCGAGGCACCCCCAACGCAGTGAGACCAAAGAAGGGTTCTCTTAGGGGAGAAACACAAAAGGCACAACGCGTGTGTGCCCCTGATCACAGAAAGTAGTGATCAAAATGAACTCCAAGGAATAGAAGCAGGAAGGCTTTTTTGGTGTTGTTTTCTTTCCTTCTTGTCTTGTTTGCTCATTTATCTGTCTTTGGGAGGGTAAGGGGAGGCACAGACATGGAGGGACAAAGGGTGAACAGAACGCAGCCGTGGTACTCGCTAGACACTATGTTATAGCAAATGAACCACGCAACTTGTGGGTGGGGCTGGGAGGGAAAAGCCGGGAGTGAGGCCAGGGATAGCACTGTCCAAAAATAAATGTAGTCTTTACCTGACTTATGTAACCGAAACTTCTCTGTACATCACCTTTATGATCACAATAAAAAATAAAAAACTAAAAAAAGAAGTAGCCTATGAAATCCCCATGACTCTTTCCCCACACTGGGTTTGAGATCAAACAAGCCAGTATTTAGACTCCTACTGCGACGGGTTACAAAATGTCAGGGTTTAATGAAGAGTTGTGTGAGCTTTAAAAAAAAAAAGTCACTTATTTGTTTTGTGGTGCTGAGGACCAAAATGAGGGCCGTGCCCGGCCAGGCAAGCACGCCACCCATTTCTGGGCCCTCAGGAGTCTAAGCCCCGGCGAGCAGTCTCTGACAGGCCCTGGTGCCTTTGGGTGGCAGCCCCGGGTAGGGATGAGCTGGTGGGCAGAGGCCAGCCCGCGGCACAGCTTTTCTGCAGCAGGTGGGCTGTGCTTGGTCTGCTGCGGCAGGATGTGGGGAAGGGGTGGGGGGGAGGGAAAGGGGCTTTCTCTTTTCCCTGGGAAACTTGCAGGATCATTTCCCTCCGTGAGCTTGTTCAAACACTGCCGTGCCTCCCGCCCTCCTCACAGGTCAGCAACCCATTCAGGATCAGGAAGTGACCCCCGCCCGCACCGGGGTGGGGAGGCGCTGCATCCTGTTTGCCTTGGCCTGGCCGGGGCCCAGCCCTTTCTCTATGAAGGCTGGAAGGGGGGGCGGCGGGAGCCTGGGCATCCTCCTGCCCAGAGCCCAGCTCTGCCCTCACCCCATGCCACGGGCCCCCCTTCCCTCAGCCTCCAGCCCACATTTAGGCCATGGAAGATGGCTGGAGATGCACACCTGTGCTGCACTAGCAAAAACCATGACACGGTGAGGGTCCCCGAGCTGCCGGCCAGCCGCCCAGCCGTGTGCACACGGAGGGTTGCGTGGAGCGTTGAAGATGTGCTCGGAGCACACGGAGGGCAGGGGCTGAGCCCACCGTGCGAGTGGAAGATGGTACAGTGGAAGCGTGGCACCGGAGGCCATGAGGGACGCAGAGGAAGAGAGGCACGCCCCGACGCCGCGGGGCCCGCTGAGGCTCTGATTCCTTGGGAAACCGCCTGGGCCTCCCGCGGCGGGAGCGGTTACTGAGGGGCTTGACCTAGGGGCTGGCATCCCCCGGGGTCTCCGCCACTCAGGTCCCTCTTGGGAGACTGCCTGAGTGGAGTGCCAGGGTGAGAGAGCTTCAGAGCCTCATCTCTCCCCACCCCGGAAAACCTGCATTGGTCCCGGCTGACAGAGGCTGCGGCTCCGTCCACCAGCTCCCGCGCAGGGTCTGCCCACCGCTTGTGGTGTGCTCCACGCTCATGTCCCTCTCATTACTACCTGTCAATCCCTACCCTCTGGCCCCCAACATCCCTACCTTCCACCCTGCAATCATCCGTGCTGCTTAGTTCCCCTGAGTTTAAGACCTGGGCCCATGCTGGCCTCCACCCAGGCCACAGTCACTTGACCAGAGCCCCACCAGGCCAGCACCGCCTGCTTTGTCCACCTGAGCACCTAAAAACAGAGACTTCAGGACTGGGAGGCCCCTTCCAGCCATCTGCTCCAAACCTCCCCTCGTGAAGTATTCTGATGATGATGTTCAAATTATAATGCCATTGCTATTGACTTTTTTTTTTTTTTTTGGTGAGGGGGCTTGAACTCTGGGCCTGGAGCTGTCCCTGAGCCCTGCAGCTCAAGGCGAGCGCTCTAACCACTTGAGCCACAGCGCCACGTCTGGTTTTCTGGTGGATTATTGGAGAAAGTCTCACGGACTTTCCTGCCTGGGCTGGGTTTGAACAGCCATCCTCAGATCTCAGCCTCCTGGGTAGCTAGGATGATAGGCGTGAGCCACCGGCGCCCGGCATTACGACTTTTACCACAATTATTATGTTCAGACAGCAGTCTATGGAAATCTGTAGTCTGAAAGACGGAGGCGTCCGTGCACATGGGCATTGAGGGGAAGGGCTGTGTCTGCGCTCGGTCTGGTAAAGCCCAAGGCTGTGTCTCCCTGTGACCCTCCAGGCCCTGCATTGCCTTCTCTGGCCTCCGCTCTGAGTGGGAGAGAACCCTCCATGGTCCTGTGGGCAGACACCGGCTTCCCTTTGGTCTTCTCTTCTCCACCAGACGACCATTCTTACACGCGAGAACGTCCCTCCGGTCCTGCTTCTCCACGGCCCCTACCAACTTCAGGTGAGGTTGCTGGCGCCGAAGCTACCTGCCAAGGTTCTGGTTACCCAGACTACCCTTCACCCCATGGCCATCCACACCCTCTCCTCACAGGGCGGCTCAGGCCTGTGTGACCACCGGCACTCCTGCGCACGTCTGAGGGCAGAGCTACCTACCCTGTGCCTGCGGCATGCTGCCCGTTTGGACTCTGCTCTGCAAGGCCTCTGTGGATGTCATTTTAGTAATCCTCTTTCAGGCTTGGTATCATCCCTGCGTTTTTCCTATGTGCCAGTTCTGTGCTCATCAAAAGCTTGGATTTTAAAAAAAAGCCCAGAACAACAGTTTTAAGACATAATCAGGGCTGGGAAGGTGGCTCAGTGGGAGAGTGCTTGCCACGCATGCACGAGGCCCTGGGTTCAAATTCCTCAGCACCACATAAGCAGAAAAATCCAGAAGTGGCACTGTAGCTCAAGTGGTAGAGCGCTGAGGGAGAGCACCCAGGCCCAGAGTTCAAGCCCCACGACCGACAAACAAACAAAAAAAGACCATCATTTTGGCCAATCTCCTTTCCTTCTGGCTGCAACTTGTGCTTTGTGCAATACAATGCACAATGGGTAAAATCTGGAGTTTCACCCAATTCTACCCCCTGTCTAGAAATGCTTTGACAACAACTCCAAAGCAGTGACACAGTCTGTGTGCTGCTGTATACACTTTCTTTCTCTTTCCCTCAACCCCCTTTCTTTGGCCCTCAGAACTCTGGGAAGACAATGCAGGAATAAACATGTCTGTAACAAGTTCTTCCTACTCTACTGGAGAGTCCGTCCTGCTTGGCCACAGAGTGGTGTGTAGAAACCACTGCATCAAGGCAGATAGCATCTGTGGGTCCTCTGATTTCCTGTCTAGCTTCAGTGTCAGTATAATTGCTCCTTGCAGATATGTTTACTGTAGGATAAACAGTAAACTCTTCTTTCTTTTTCTCTCTCTCTTTCTTTCTTTCCTCCTCGTCCTCCTCCTCCTTCCTCTAATTCTTCTTGTCTTGGGGCTTGAACTCAGGGCCTGCGCACCGTCCCTGAGCCTCTCTGTGTTCAAGACTAGCACTCTACCATTTAAATCACAGTGCCACTTCCAGCTTTTTCTGTGTATGTGATACTGAAGAGTGGAAACCAGGGCTTCATGCCTGCTAGACAAGCACTCCACCAGTAAGCCGCATTCTCAGCCCTGTAAACTCCACTTGTAACAGGAGGACTTGAGGTCAGTGTAATCCAAGGTGGGCTTCTGTGCACCTCCTGCTGAGCTTCCCATCGCTCCCCTGGGGCGGTGCGGCCTGGCCCCAGGACCGGTTGTGAGGGAGCACTGTGGGACAAGTCTTCTGCCCCAGGAACATCTAACACCACCTGGGTTTTGTGGCAGGCAGAGGAGAACAGGCCAGGCGTGCCGGGAGAACTCTCAACCACACTCCTCGCTGTGGCAAACCTCGGCATGAGGCGGGGGCCCTGGAACACAGGACCCAGGTGCCCCGGTGTTGGTTTCTCTCTTTTCTCCAATTCTGGAGCCGAACATGGCTGAGCAGAGACGAGAGGCGACATCCTGGGAGCAGGGTGGGGAGAGGAAGGGCAGGAAAGGCGCTTCTGTGATACCACTATGGTTTTTGTCACAACAGCCACAGATTGATGTTAGATCTTTATGTCAGCACTGATGTTTGAGTCCAGGGCCTTCTACATGCTGGGCAGGAGGGCTACCACTGAGCCATGCCCCAGCCTTCACATGGACTTGAGCTGTAACGCATCTGAGAGGTGGGCATTCGGTGAGAGAAGTAGCTCCATGGGGCCCGCCTAGAGGTGAGAGGTTAGCTCTGGAGGACCGGCCACGCGCTGCGGAGTCACACAGCAGACAGGCAGGCTTAGGGTGGAGGCAGAGGGCTCCATCACTCGCTGTGCTAGAAAAGGGAGCTGTGGAACCCTGGGCTTCGAGCTCGAGAGAGCACTGGGCAGGTTCAGCTCTGTGCACAGACAAGGGTTACAGAGCTCACTGAAGCTTCGTATTCTTAGCAGCGTGTAATGACACAGCCTCAGAAGGTCAGCAAGAGGGGGTGGAGAGCCGGGCTCGCAGCTCTGGCCTTCTGCTGTGTGTCCAGGGCTGGCAGGGAGGGGTGGCATCTCCCCAGAACTCAGCTGTTGGCAGGAATCCAGGATGTGGCTGCCTTGGGGCCAGTGAGCAAACCTCACAGCAACGAGGGTCTTCCCTTTCAGGCCGGCCTGATGCGCGGCCCGCCCACCCCTCTGGCCCTGAGGGACGGGGCAGCATGGGGAAGGAGAGGCCATGTGGCCCCCCTGAGCTGGAGAAGCCGCGCAGAGAGACCCAGGTCTGTGTCCACGAGGAGAGGGGTGGGGTGGGGACCCAGCGGAAGAGGTTGGGTCCCAGAGAGAGGTGGCAAGCCCTGGGGGAGCCAGGGAGGGCTTGGGCCTCAAGTGCAAACAGAGAGCCGGCTGTTTCCACAGCTGTCCCGGGCGCCCGGCCAGGGGTCTAGGGCAGGCCACACCCCTCACCGCATCAACAATCCCCTCACGAACTTCCCGGTGCTGGTGTGTGTATGTCTGCACAAGCGCGTGTGCGGGGCCCAGGCACTTCTCCACATGCTTCTCTGTCACAGCATCCCAGGGCCTGGGGGGCATCAACTCGAAGCCTTCTAGGCCCCCATTACCAAACTACAGTTATCACAGCCCATGCCCTCCCTCCTGTCCTGCAAAGATAACAAACCCACACGGTCAACAGCCCTAGGCAGAGGCTGAAGCCAAGGCAGAGGCAGGCATTTGGGCCCAAGGGAGAGGGCGCCATCACTCACTGGGCTAGAAAAGGGAGCTGTGAACCCTGGGCTGCCAGGCAGTTTTAGCTCTGTGCGCAGACCAGGGTTACAGAGTTCACTGGCAGGAGTTCTTTCTGTTGTTGGTAACAAAAAGACATTCTACAGCATGGAGTGGTAGCGCGTACCTGTAATTCCAGCTACCCGGGAGAGGGGGGTGGGAGGATGGTAGACTTTAGTGAGGCAAGAGCTGGAAGCTCTACAGGGAAAATAGAGTAAACACTAGAGGAGTAGCTCAAGTGACAGAACATCTGCCCTGAGTTCAAATCCCAGTACACCCAAAAAACAAATAGAACAAGAGAGAACAAAAACATCCAAACAAACCTTATATAATACCATTGTAGGAGAAATCTAAAATAATAATAACCTGCTTATCAAATAGTATTAGAAATCCAGGCATCTGTGGTAAGACACGTATGCCTCTGTTTTGCTAAGAGGTGTATGTAAGACAACGTGCAGTAAATATGTAATTAATGTCCAGTTAAACAATGGAAAGGAGGGCTGGGAAGGTGGCTCAGTGGTAGAGCGCTTGCCTTGCATGCATGAGGCCCTGGGTTTTGATTCCTCAGCACCACATAAGCAAAAAAGAAAAAAGCCGGAAGTGGCGCTGAGGCTCAAGTGGTAGAGCACTAGCCTTGAGCTGAAGAGCTGAGGGACAGCGCCCAGGCCCAGAGTTCAGGCCCCACGACCGGACCCCCCCACCAAAAAAAAAATAAAAAAAAATGGAAAGGACTAACTTAAAAAAAATCGTGGTGAATTATACTTGAGAGAAGCTTCTTTCTTTTTCTTCCTTCTTTTCGGTAGCTTTGGGGTTTGAGTTTGTGGCCTTCTGTCGGATAGGTTGGTCCAGCGCTGCTCCTTCACCCCTCCAGCCCTGCCTTGCTATCCACTGCAAACTTTTAGCTTTCTGCTGTTTGCTGGGATCACAGCTGCCCAGGCCCCCGTCTCCTGCCCCCTGGCCCCCGGCCCGCCCAGTCCAGCTCCCCTGTGTGAAGACAGAGTGTCTCAGACTTTTAACCACCCTCGATCCTTCCATCTCACGTTTCCCATGTTAGAGACGATTACAGCTGTGAGCACCGCCACTCGGCTTCCTTTTAACCAGCGTGGAGCCCAGCGGCGCTGTGCACATTCACCCCGCTGCGCAAACATTACACCCATCTTCATAGCTCCATTTCCCTCCTCACTGGACCTTGGCACCTGCTGACCTCCAGATCTTGCCTGCTCTCGGTGGTCACGGGCACGTGGCACAAGGCTTGGTGAGGAGAACTGAAATTTATGTCACTCAAGAGGATCACAGACTCACACACACAGAGAAGATCAACGGTCGTGTAATATAAATAAGACAGATTAAAAAGATATATTTTTCCATAACTAAAGACTGATGGCAGCCGCTGCCAAGAAGAACTAAGAGTAATTTATGACTTGTTTACACGCCTGGCATGAGCTGCGGTCATCTGCTGTGACCCAGACCTCGCTCTTTTTGGAGAGCAGGTGTTAGCACCAGGGGGGGAGGGCAGGGGCCTGGCCAGCAGCTCTGCAGGCCACTGGTGGAGCTCTCCCCAGGGACAGGCCCTCTCTCCCAGGAGAGCTTGCTTTGACTGTGTGGTGGCGCTTGGCAGTGACCTTGTGATGGAAATTCACTGTGAAGTCTGGATTGTGTGTCTTCTTTCTCTCCTCCCCCACGGTGGTCCTGGGGCTTGAGCTCAGGGCCCACACTTGCTGGGCAGGCATGCTACCCACCTGAGCCATTCTCCCCCCTTCTTTCTTTTCTTTTGTTGGTCGTGGGGCCTGAACTCTGGGCCTGGGCGCTGTCCCTCAGCTCTTTAGCTTAAGGCTAGCGCTCTACCACTTGAGCCATAGCGCCACTTCTGGCTTTTTCTGCTTATGTGGTGC
Organism: Dipodomys ordii; assembly: GCF_000151885.1. Taxonomy (NCBI): domain Eukaryota; kingdom Metazoa; phylum Chordata; class Mammalia; order Rodentia; family Heteromyidae; genus Dipodomys; species Dipodomys ordii. The sequence goes on from NW_012267228.1 coordinate 2,507,273, forward strand.
TGAGGAATCGAACACAGGGCCTCAGGCATGTAAGGCAAGTACTCTACCACTGAGCCACCTTTCCCAGCCCATCCCCTCCCCCCTTTTTTCTTTAGTTAATTTTTTTGGACAAGGTCTCACATTTTTTGCCCAGGTGGTCCTGGGATCATAATCTATCTACCTCCACTTCCCCATGTTGCTGGGATTACAGGCATGAACCATTATGCCTGGCTTATTGTTGATGTGAGATTCTAACTCACCACCCCTTGGCTGGACTCAAGCTATAATATTCCCACTGGCTGCCTCCCAAGTAGCTGGGATTACAGGCATGATCCACACACACCTGAATTCCATCCAAGTCCTGGTGAGCAAGATTTCACAGGTCTTCTGCATCACTTCCAGGCTAGAGGAGAGGCAAGGTTCCTCGGTATTTTCAGGACAGCATGGCTTCTAAGGCTTGTGGCAGATTCCGTGGCACTACAGAAAACCTACACAAATGGCCCCTCTGCTTTTTATCCTATAATCTGGCAAAGAGAGCCCTAAATGGGCCAGGCGAGACGGAGGCCACCGTCAGAGGGGGCTGGCCGAGCTGTCGGACAGAGGCCATTGTCTGGGAAGGTAGCTGAGCTGTTAGAGGCCGACAGAGGGACCATGCCAGCCTCCCTTAGCTTTCTCTTACTGAGCCTCCTTCACTGGGGATGGTGTTGCTGTCTTGGTCTGTTTTACGGTATCCATTCTACAGCTTTTCCTTTCCTTCTCTGGGGACATGCGTGAGTCTGGGCTGGCAGGGAGGTGCTTCACCAGGAGCCATGTGGGCTCTGGGAGGGGCATCACAGGGCTGGGTTTTGTGCTGGGTCAGCTCTTGGTTTTAAGCATGCTGCTGTCATTCACTGTTCAGCCTTTCCAAGAACAACTCTATAAAATGAAAATACTTGACTGCCAAGCCTTTGACTTCGGAGATTCATATAAACATGGCCATCTCTTGCAACATTTAATTTAATTTAAGCTCAGATCACCTGAAGAAAACTTAGTTCTGAGCCTAGCCATTTCGCTTTGTGAAAGGCAGCAGCCTTTTTTGTGGATCAGGTGTTTTGTTTGCTGGATGCTGAACTGCTCTTTCAAGTACATGAAAAGAAAACTGGCACCGAGTGTATATGAGCTAAGCCGTGGGTCAGGCAACGTTGGAGCTGGCCATTGAGAAGATTAGATTCCCAAGCAATGCTGGGCCGCAGCCAACACCCACGGCCGAAAATGAGTGCGTGTGCAAATACCTACACACAAATCCACAGAAGCTGTTTTCTCCCTAAGACTTCAGTCATTTAAGATACTTGGAGGGGCTGGGAAGGTGGCTCAATGGTAGAATGCTTGCCTCGCATGCATGAGGCCCTGAGTTCGATTCCTTAGCACCACATAAACAGAAAAAGCCGGAAGTGGCGATGTGGCTCAAGTGGTAAAGAGCTAGCCTTGAGCTGAAGAAATAAGGGACAGTGCCGAGGCCCAGAGTTCAAGCCCCACACGGACCAAAAAAAAAAAAAGATACTTGGAACTAAAATAGCTCAGGTGCATACAATAAATACTATAAGAAACGATAGTCATAAGAGAAGCAGGACATTGGGATTTACTTTATTTGTACAAAAGTTCAAAATTGTGCTCAATAAGTTAGATGATTCATAACTTCCATATAAGACTGATTAGATCACCACCAGTGTGTGTGTGTGTGTGTGTGTGTGTGTGTGTGTGACTCATTTTCTTAACTTTTTCTGCACTTTTCAGATCTTTAGATTTCGGTCTGTTGTTTAGCACTTTTTGCACTCACAGATTCAAACATGGAAACAAATCAAGAATGAAGTGAGAATTTTATCATCCAGGCTGTTGCCAGTGTTTAATACCCAAGAGCCGTGCCCGGGGAAGGGGACCAGCAGTCACCAGCGCTAACCCAGCTCTGCCTCACCTCTGCTGGACCCAGCCCTGAGACCACACTGGGAACGCCCACGGGTAAGGTGCCCAGCCATCTGAATTTAGAAGGGCACTTTTAACCTTGGTTTTACAAGGTGGAATATTTCTAAAGGAAAGATGGAGATTCTCTTTAGAAAAACGTTTTAGCAGTTTTTGTTTATTTGTAATTTGGATACTTAAATCTTCCTAGTCACTTCTGCATGTAATCATGAGTTTTTCTCAGCCCCTGGGGTACCATCCATGAGGACCAATCAGCGTCTCTAACTCTCCAGCTTCTCACTCCAGTTCTTTCCCTGCCCTCAGGGATAAGACAGGAGCCAGGCTTAGCTAATCACATAGGACCATGGCCTAGAAACCAGGCATCAGTCCAGGGTATGTATAAGACCTAGGAAGGGCCAATCAGAGTCCTTTCCGGACACTGACTTATGAAGGTAGAGGACACATGTTTTTGCTAGAGGTGCTGGGCGAGGAAGCTGGGGATCTGCAGCTGGACAGCCACGTTTACTGCCACAGGGAAAAGGCTGAACAATGTCTTCTCAGAATGACGCCATACCACAGGGAGGCTAACCTGAGAGGCCGACAGAGAACGGTCTAGGAGATCCTGAGTTCTAATTTCAGTTGTAAGCCCTGGCTTCTGCAGTTTTTCCTTTAGTCCTATGTGCAGTTCTAGTAACATTTCAGCTCCCTAAGTAAGAAACCCCTTCTCTGCTGAGATGGTGAGAGGTCTGTGTTCAGCAGGCAGCATCTCAACTGGAGAGAGGGCTGCTAGGCTCTGCCATCCCAGCTTCCGGCGGGGCTAGTGAGCGCCACTCCCTTCCTCCCACAGCGTGGTGAGTGGCATCTCTCCCATGCTTGCAATTTATTTAAAGCAGAAACAGAATTATAAAATATACGATCTCCCTGGCATTTCTCAGTATACGGTGAAACTTACATTCATCACTGAATGCATTTACTGACTCAGGAGTATGTAGCACAAGAATTCTTATCCACATCTTGTTCTGTCCCCCCAAATGTCTACCTTATGGAACAGATGAGAGAGGCCAAGAACCAGACTAGCAAATAGGAAAAGGAAAGCCGCCATTTGGGGACATGTTCCAGTCTTCTGGCCATGTTTATGATACAGCCTCTCCCCCTTCACCCAGGGCTGAAGATCTCAGAGATGCTGGCAGGTACAAACACGCTCCCTTTTAATTACACCACCAAATTGCTGCTATAACTGATTGCCAGTTAAGTAATTATAATCAAGTGCCCATTGTGCATAACAATCATTTAATGACTGCCATCCGAAAACACTGTAATAAAGAGCGCTTTAATGAAGAAAACTGGCCAGTGGCCAAGGTTTTATCGTGTGCGGTTTGCTTAAAGGGAAAAAGAACCATAATCTGTATTTAAGATTCAAAGAAGCCTTTAATCCAGATGCTCAACATTAAATAAGGAGTGGAGTAGTGTTTTGATCAAAAGTTACTGCACGCATAAAAGAAAGTAACGTAAATGTTCTTTCAGAAAAAAAGTCCAGTAAATTATATTAAGTAAGTGTTTGTAACCATTTGCTTTGGGAAAAAAAATGAAAAAGAAAACCATCTGATTTTCATTTTGGACAAGAAGACTTGGCTAAAATCAAATGCATGGGGATAGGATTTGATTTGATTTGTATAATATCATTGCAAATAAAGTGAGTGGCCATCCGTCTACCTTGTCACAGTAATTATTCTCCTGTGGACCCTATTTATTGTATTTCTCTGTCCTTACTTGGCAGGGCCAGAACTCTATCTCTGGGAAGTGTAATTATATTCTGACACAAAGGCCTAATTGAAATGGTTTTGATGATCTCAGCTCTAGCAAGAAGCAGTTCTCCTCTAAGGGAAAAACAAAAACTGACGAAACTTGTCATGTAGAGCTCAGACGCTCTGCAGCCGGGGCCTGATGCAGCCCCAGTGTCTGGCGAAGGCAGGGATGGCAGCTTCTGGAAGGGCAGCCATTTTATGCACAGATATGTGGCTGGCTGGTGGGGAGTCGCACAACTCGGGATTAGATAAGAAAACCCAGCCGGCACCAGCACTCACCCTGTCATCCTAGCGACTCAGGAAGCTGAGATCTGAGGCTTGCGGTTCAAAGCCAGGCAGTGCAGGAAAGTTTGTGAGCCTCTTATCTCCAGCTAAGTACCAGACAAACTAAAGTGGCACTGAGGCTCTAAGTGGTGGACCACTGGCCTTGAGTGAAAAAGCACAGGGACAGTGCCCAGGCCCCGAGTTCAAGACCAGTGACCACTACCAACACCAAAAGAAAAAAAAGGAAAAGAAAGAGAAAGAAAGAAAGAAAGAAAGAAAGAAAGAAAGAAAGAAAGAAAGAAAGAAAGAAAGAAAGGCAGACAGGCAGGCAGGCAGGCAGGCAGGAAGGAAGGAAGAAAGGAAGGAAGGAAGGAAGGAAGGGCGAATAAAAGAAAAAAGAAACCCCACAGAGACAACAAGTGCTTGAGAGGAGGAACAGGAAAAGAAAACACACCACCAAAAGCTTCCTACATGAGAGACAGACCAAAGCCCACACGTGAGATCAGATGTGGGATCCGGCATTCTCTATGTGTCAGGGTGGGAAGGAGCAGATGGCCTGAGCTCTGCTGGGGGTGTCTGTGCTACCCACCCCAGAGTCCTCAGGACGTCACCAAGGAAACCATCTACAGCGGTGCGGTTTTGCCCCAAGGTGGATCTCTAGGACAGAATGAGTTGCCCTGGAGCTTCTGAGACAACCACAATCCCAAGGCCTGGTATCAGGAGCTATGAATAAGAGAGATGGACAGATGGACACAGCCTTGCTACCCAGGGTGGACACAGATAGGTCAGAACCAATTGTCCAAGACTACATTAGCATGACACGGACCTAGGAAAATGTTCAGGATTTCAGTTTCGGCAGCAGCATGTTTTCCTGACAGTCTAACTTGTCAATTCTGTTGAAAAGATAGAGATGCTGTCTCAACAAGGAGATTTTACATGGGAATAATGAGTAGGATTGCAGTCTGAGACATGCACACCCAGGCTGGTGCGTGCGTGTGTGTGTGCGCGCGCGTGCATGTGTGTGCGCGCGTGCGTGTGTGCGCGCGCGAGCGGGCTCTGGCATATGCGGGCAGCAAGGGGTTGTTTTAGCACTGTGAAGTCCCTGGCATGGATACCTAAAAAGAGTCCAGGACTGAATATTTTCCCTTTCTCCCTATAGCTCCTCAGTTCTGGTTTGTGGTGCATGCGTGCATGTGTGTACCAGTCCTGGGGTTTGAACTCAGGGCCCGAGTGCTGTCTCTAAGCTTCTTTTCTCAAAGCTAGTGCTCTACCACTTGAGCCACAGCTCCATTTCCAGTTTTTTTCTGAGCAGTTGATTGGTGATAGGAATCTCACAGACTTTCCTGCGGGCTTTGAACTGTGATCCTCGGATCACAGCCTCCTCAGTGGCTAGGAAGACAGGCGTGAGCCACTGGTGCCTGGCCCTCATTTCCATGCTAATGGACTCTGCAAGGAGTGACCTCACTTTGGGTATGGGGTTTTCATGAAGCTAAGTGAGTCCACAAACTCTCCTCCAGGGTATCACCTTTCCTGTGTGGGCCAGGGGCCTCACCATGGGCCTCCTGGTCCGCAGGCCGCAGGGGCAGCCCTAGCCAGCCCCCTCCAGTCTCTCCACAGCACGCAGACCTCACGTCTGTGTTCCTGACACAGGTCTTCACCGCTCAAGGCCTCTGCCCACTGCAGGGCTTGCCCCTGGTGATCCCCTCTCCTTGCCACCGGTGCCCAGCGCCTCGGTTCCCACCACCCACCTCCGGTGCTCCTCTATGGGAGGAGAGCTGACGGGTGGGGGCGGGGTGCTGGACAGCAGCTCGGTCACTCCCCGTGCACGGCCACGCTATGGGCCGGCGGGCGGGCGGGCCTGGGAGCCACAGGGCTCGCTCTGCCTCCAGACCTGCCTCACCTTGCTGCTGTCCGCCCCCATTTGGGCCCTCGCACGGAGGCTCTGCCCCCGCCTGCCCCCACTCCAGCTCCTTCCGCAGCACCTCCCCTGCACCTCTCACGCGTGGCCCCCTCTGCATTTGGGGCTCAGCTAAGAAGACACCTTCTCACAGGGACCTGACCGACCTGTCCATTTAACACCTAACCCAGGCTGTCACCCGCTCTCCACTCCAGCTCACGCCACGCCCGCATCACGTGCGCACCCCAGGCGCCAGTGTCCTCTGGGCTTGTTTATGGGAGGGGACTGGGCACACAGCACCATCGCCGTGCTCCTCACAGAGTTTATGGGAAGGGACTCGACGCTCAGAGGCACTGAGCTCCCACAGCAGCTTGCACGCCGGCAGCCCCCACCGCAGCTCAGCAGGCCTCCGCTGAACTGGCCTGAACGCAACCGAGTGGCACGGGTCCAGACATCTTCCCCGGGCCACCGTCTAGCCATGAGTATTTTAGAAGGTGTTCAGTAAGCAGCTCCTGACCGGGTCCTGTGCCTGAGCAGCAGGCCACAGGCTCTGCAAGGCAGGGACACAAGGACCCCTGGGGCTCTTGGATGTTTGGGGAGTCCATGGAAGTCTGAGGAGATACTAAAGACAAGTCCACAGCACAACACGTTAAAGATAAACTCTTCATTGAGTATTTCCATGTATTCCCCCGTTTTTTTTGGCAGTACTCAGATCTGGACTCAAGGCTTTGAGTTTTCTCCACTTGCTTGTCTGGTATTCTACCACTTGAGTCATGCCTCCCGCTCTGCTTGTGTGTGTGTGTGAGAGATAGTCTAGCAACTTGTCTGCCCAGGCTGGCTTTGACTGGTGATCTTCCAGCTCTCAGCCTCTTGTGTAGTCAAGATTAGAGGCGCAAGCCTCTGGCGAGGAACGGCCCACCTAAACTCACACTCACTGCCCCAGCTCTATTCTTACCGCTTTGACTTAGGTGCGAAACGGGACCTCATTCTTTCCAGTACCCCAGGGCCTCTACCTTATTCTTGGAGGATGGCCTTTCGAAACTAGCAGTGTCAGCACAGGACCCCAGTTTCCTATCTGTTCTGAGACCTCTGTTCTCTTCTAGCCTGGTTTCTATGTCTCTTAAGTGGTGGTGCTGCCCATCTCCCAAAGGGGGTACTGGGAGAAATAATGAGAATCATCTTGACAGAAAACTACAGATGTTCTCATCCTTCCTGGGTGGGTAGCAAGAGCTCAGACACCCTGCGGCTGATGAACTGGAGAGGAAACTGTAATGGATGCTGTAGTTTGGTTTTTGAATGTCCCTTAAAAGGCCAAATGTGAGAAACCTGGTCCCAAGTCTGTGGTGCTACTGGGAGGCAAGCCTAGGGGCCTAAAGAGAATCAAGAATTAAAGTTTGTCAGAAGCACTATGCTGAAGAAAGAGCTCTGGTCAGGATGCTGTAGCAGCACTGGGCAAAGGAGAACTGTCAATATCCTTGATGCACAAGAGCAGCACTGGGCCTGGGACTGTGGCTTAGTGGTAAAGTGTTTGCTAGCATGCATGAAGCCCTGGGTTCGATTCCTCAGTGCCACATAAACAGAAAAAACCAGAAGTGGTGCTGTAGCTCAAGTGGTAGTTTGAGCACAAAGAGGCTCAGGGACAGTGCCCAGGCCCTGAGTTCAAGGCCAGGACTGGCAAAAAAAAAAAAAAAGCCACCCCCGGCTTGTCCTCAGGTGATGAGGCTGGGCCTGCCGTCCTCCAGCCTCAGAGTGTGGGAATGGCTGGGGGACAGTTTGTGACAGAAGGAAGAAAATCAGCGAGCTGAAAGGTAGGTTTGCAGGTGGCTTGCCTTTATTTTATTTTTATTGTGAAAGCTACAGGGACATCTTGTTTCTAGAATTTCCTGCTACCATCTTCTACCAAGCTGCCTTCTGCTGACAAGTCGGGACTTGATTACCAATGGGCCTGGCCTAATTGTGCAAATGAGCAAAGTCAGGAAGAGACGAGAGAGCCATGGGCAAAGCCCAACAGGCCGGGGCAGCTGCACCCCGTTCCAGCACGTCCACCCTCCACCCACCCACCGCGCTGGTGTGCGCGGGTGCCAGGGCAAATGTGCAGAGCCTGCAAACGGCACAGGAGCAGTAGGTCCACTCAGGAGAGGCGCTGAGCTGATTTTAGGCCAAAGATGGTATCTGTGGACTGCCTCCGACCATACACTACACAGTAGCATTTGCAGAGTCCTTGCTCCGTAAGGCCGCCTGGGATCTCACGGGAGTTAAGAGGAGCAGCAGGGAAGGCCTGAGAGGGGGAGGCAGGTGGATGGAGAGTGCTTCCTGTTTTCTCTGACTATTCATGCCATGAATGCCAGCGCTTCCCAGAGAAAGGGCTAATGAGTAACGTGAATGGAGACCAAATGCTCATCTGCTTGTCTGGAGCAGCCCGTTGCCGAACTCCGAGTGGCTGTGGACACCCTTGGAATCTTCGTGATTCCCAAGGCACTGAAGAGGAGGCGGAGGGGTCGTGGGTTCAGGCCAGGGCTTCCCCTCAGCCCTGCTCACTCCTCCTCCTTTTCATCCTCCCTTATGCGGAGTCGGCAGATTGCTTGGCCGATTTATCTCAGATCCAAATGGTTAAAAATTTGCTAAATACCTTCCTAGATCAAGTGAAACCCAAGGACTTTCTGAGCCCTGTCCAGCCATACCTCAAAGGGAGAGCGGGGGGGGGGGGGAGCAAAGTCTTTTCTTCCCTTGCTGGATTCCTGAGTCAGACTCTGCCTGTCATTCTTCTGCTGGCGCAGGTCTACCCGTGTCATGGAAGGCTGCACAAGCATCTTCAGGAAACAAACCCATGGCAGGAGCCCCACTGTTCCTCCAGTGGACTTCCCTGTCCCGCCTCTCACTCAGCTACTTAACATTATAAACCGTGTGATAGCACAGAGGAAGGATAAAAACACAACAACTCTGCATTGTTTTGGCAATACAGAGTTGCAAAGACTAAGTGACAACAATGCACCAGTTACTACTGTGGGAAAGGTATATACAGCAGTAGAATAAGCCAAAAGAATAGGCTTTGCTCTCTTGGGGATAAGAGTGGAACAGGGGATGGAGACAGAACATAAACACTAATAAATAATTTGCCACATAACAAATAAAGAGCCCCAGAGCAAATAAAACTGGATAGAGTGGTCAGGTAGGCAGAGGACGTGGCTCAGTGGTGGAGCACTTTCCCAGCGCGTATGAGTGAGGCCCTGGACTTGACACCCCCAACCCCTGTTCCCCCTCCTTCCCCCTCCCCCCAGCACCACAGAAAAGAAGGGAAAAAGGTTGTCTCATATCCATATTCCGGACAAGAAAATGGAGGGTAGCAGTTGGGCGAGTTCTCCCAGGTTTCATCACTGTGAATGCAAACCAGCATTTACATTTACACGTTTCAGGGACTTCAAAGCAGTCCCTGACTACAGCTCAGTGCTCTTGCTTCAGCTTCCAGAGAAATCAAGAGGTGTGCAGAGAGGTGGGGTCAGGGATGGTTTGTTTTGCTTTGTTTTTGTTTTCTGGGGCTTGAATCTGGGCCTGGGTGCTGTCCCTCAGCTCTTCAGCTCAAGGTGAGCGCTTATACCACTACAGCCACAGCACCACATCTGGTTTTTGGTGGTTCACTGGAGATAAGAGTCTCACATACGTTCCTGCCTGGGCTGGCTTTGAATAGATCCTCCAGTCTCGGCTTCCTGAGTAGCCAGGATTACAGGCGTGAGCTACCAGTGCCCAGCTCAGGGATGTTGTTAAAGTCCTGTCCTTTGAGACAGCTGCAAGCTTCTGAGATCTCTGGATTAAACATGTGTTCTACAAGCTGCTACTCTGCTGATAGTACAACTAACTGCCTGAACTTGTCCATGTGACATGGAACCCACGGTTATCCTGGACGCAACCCTCAGAGGTGGGACTTCTCTGTGCCCCCAAAACACGGCTGAGCACCCAGCTGCAAGCAGGAAAGCTGAGGGCAGGCTTTACAATCTGAGCACACTGTTTGCTTCTGCACTGTGCTGCCTTCCGGAAGATTCCCCACAGAGCTACAGCTGCCTCCCACTGGGAGACGAGGGAGTAAGTAGCTTGGCCGTGCTCACAGAAATGAAGGCTGCTTTGCGTTTCTGCCAAGCCATGATTCCACACCCTGTGCAATAGGTTTGGACACACAAGTCCACTGATCTCCAGCAGCTAAGCATTCGAGAATTCGCTGAAGAATGTTCTCACCTTATCTATATATAGGGTCAAGTTTAAGAGGGGGGAAAAAGGCTTTGTGTCTCATTCAGAATTCAAAGGTCATAAATCCTTCAGGCCGCTGGCAAGTGTCTATAATCCACTGTAATCAGGGGCCTTGTACAACAAGTCTTGTGATGTCTGTAGCCGCCCTCGCTACAGCACAGCAGCCGGAGCGCCTGCCACAGCTCTGTCTCGTGCCTGGGGATTATTCTATTTTCCACATTAGGAATGAGCCGCAGACTTTAGGTTCTAAAACGGAGCCAGAAACGCTGACTAGAATCCAGATGCCCTAAATATAATTAGAGCTAAATTTTACTGCCCTCTGTGAAAGACACAAATGAAAAGAATGTAGGAGCTTCTAGAATACAATCCAGACAGCACAGCTATGAATAGAGCCGGCCGGGGCTCTGATGCCCTCAGAGGCCCACGGAACTCTCTGGAGACTTCCAAGCATCTTCCTTCCCATTCTCTGGCTTCCAGGAGTTTTACTTCTACAAAAGCCAAACGCACTAGGGTAGCAGGGAGTGCTGTAAGCTCACATTAATAAACCAGGTTTTTGCTTAGCTCTAGAACTTTCTGGCAGTGTCCTTCCCCTCCCCTCCCAGACCCCGTTTTCTCACAGACACACAAGTTTCACATTCTCAGGTACTGATCCGCAAACCATATTATGTCCACTGTGGTCAATCACTTCTTTATCATTGTTACAGAAAGAAGTGAATTCTTCAATCCGACAGGGATAGCAACCCCCTCCAGCACAGAGCTACAACGAACAGTGCAGGCCAGCTCTGATGGGGCGGGGCGTGCCCGTTAGTTCTGGTGACAATGACGACGATGACAGATGTAGCATTTTAGAGCTTCATGCCAGGCACTGCAGCAAGTACTTTCACCACGTGACCTTACATAACCCTCACGGTGCCTCAACAAGGCAACTGTTTCTGTTTTCCTGAAAGAGGCTCCGTCTCAGGGACGACTTGCCAAGTCCTCTCACCCAGCTCCCGAGCAGTGGAGCTGGGGTCTGCCCTCCGGCCGGCCCCACAACCGCACCACAGTAGGAGGGCGAGGCCTGTCCCAGCCACGAGTCACGGTCCACAGACACCTGTCACCAGCAGAGCTTCCCCGACGAGACCTGGGTTTCACAGAAACGGCTTGATTTCTGCCTTCATTTTTCTTGGGGGAATAATTAAAGGATGTAATGACAACAATGCATCCGCCTGGCATTCTCAGGTCTGGCAGGGAACAATGGTTCCTGGACGGTGGCTGGGCTGGCGGGAGCAGGAGTGTGCGGTGTCCCAGCCGCAGCTGGCCAGCTGAGCGCTCCAGCGTGGTGGGGCACCTGGGCATGTGCTTGCAGGGCGGGCGAATCAGGGGCTGGTTAAGAACAGTCCGCATGTATGCATGCAGCGCTAGCACATTGCTCGTGTTCTTTTTCTGCTTATCCTTCTAACTCATCTCTCTCCTGATGGAGCCTCTGGTTTGTCACTGATAGCTTTTTTGGTTTTTTGTTTTGCCAAGTACCATCCTATCTTTCGGGAGCTGGTTCATTCTTAATGCTAAGACTAAGTATGTTCCTCCCAGGATCCTGGGCTTGGGCCTCACCCTGGCTGGGCCTGGAGGTGAGAAGATGTGGACCGTTCCTTGTCTGGCAGCAGGCATCCGGAGCCGCTGGCAGCTGCGTCCCATCCTCGCGAGAGAGGACCTGGTCCAAGAGCACACTCTCCAGCTGACCCTACAATGAGCATGGCTAAACGGTTCTTTCAGACCTGTACCGGGCTGTGCATTCACAGTTGCCTATGATAACCCAAGGTAGTTTTATGTCACCTGAAGCCAACAGAGTCCTGGACAATAGCACCAGGAAGGCAGTGGAAAGTGACCATGCTGAAATGCAGAAAAGAGTGGGAGGAAGTAGCTGGGAGAAGCACTCCATCAGGTGGAGGGGTGTCCACGCGTGAACATCGGGAACTGAACAGCGAGGTGAACCAGGTGAAGGGTGGTGTCTGATCACCCGGGGCAGAGCCTCGTTTTTACAGCACCCCAGAAGGGGCAGGGCCACACCCATGCCAGCTCACGGCTTGCGCTTCTGGTTTCCCTTTTGGCAGTCTACCCACCATCCTCTTCTTATGCCTGGGGCTTCCAGACCTTGGCACAGCCCTCGCCTTCCTCAGTGCTCCAGTGCACAGCTAAACTTGTAACGTACCGGGGCAACTGTGACAAATCAGTTACACACTCTTATCCCGGGGGTATGAGGAGATGACACTGTATGTATCCTACCTATCACAGTCGGGGGCGGGGGGGGGGTGAGTTAACTGGCCACGCTGGGCGACTCCCTTCCTCCCCACAGATGGGTTTAGAGCATGGGCACCTCCCCCTGCAGCTGACCTGTCCTCCCCACACCCAGTCCGTGGCTCGTGCCCACTGCACAGAACACATTTAAAATGTGTGTGTTCTTGTCCAGGACAAAACCGAGGTGGGTGGCGCTTGAACTCATTTCTCTAATCTGAGTGAGGCCACGGCCAAGAGAGGCCTGGTGCCCCTCCTCCCTTGCCCATGGCAGGCACTGCTCTTCAGCCCGGACCTTGTCTCTCACTGCAGTATGGCCAAGCCCAGGAGCCCTTCTCGTGCACTCTACTGCACAACTGCTCCACTGGGCACTGCGGGAAGGTCCCAAGGTAAACCGCAGAAGCAGAGAGGACAAGAGGGCACATGGGTCTTGCTACGGGGCCTAGGCTGGCTGGGAACTCACAATCCTCATACTCCATGTGCTGGGGTGACAGATGTGCCCCATTATTCCTGACAACGTGATCTTCTCCCCACTACGGAAAGCTGCAAAAGGATACTTAGCAGAACTTATGTTGTTCCTCAAAAGCTCTAGATGTTCTTTAACACAGAGCTAAAAGAATCATGAACTCTTAGCTGGGTGCTGGTGGCTTACACTTTGTAGTCATAGCTACTCAGAAGGCTGAGATCTGAGGACTGTGGTTCAAAGCCAGCCTGGGCTCCTAGGAATGTCCAGGAGACTCTTATCTCCCCAATTAATCACAGAAAAAGCCAGAAGTGGTGCTATGGCTGAAGTGGTGGAAAGCTAGCCTTGAGCAAAAGGAGCTTAGGGACAATACCCAAGCCCAGAGTTCAAGGCAGAGGACTGGCAAAAAATTAAAAAACAAAAAAACCAAGAACTCCCTGAGTAAACAGCTGATTGCCTAGATGGGTGCTTTGCACTGCTTACATGTCCCCCAGCTTTTGGGTCTGAATGAGGTATTTTGTCCTGAGATGGCTCAGAGCTGGTATGCTGAGCTGGGGTCAGCAGTGGGTTAAATCCCTGCATGATCAGACAGCACAGGCAGGGAGGAAGATCACAGACCCCAGAACATGGCTCCTGGGCCAAGTATGTCAACATACATGTGGTGGTTAGGAGAGGGCCTAAACTAAGCATCAGTGACTACAACAGTCCCTCCCTGTAGGGACATGCTCCAAGACCCCCAGCTGGGGCATGAAGCCAAAGACAGTCTCAGCTCTTATATAAATACACACATATATATACTACATAAGTATCTAAGTACAGGATACAGTTCTGTTTGCAAATCAGACACAGCAGGAGCTGGACAAGAACTGAAGATAAAATATAACAAAGGGGTTCAATAAACCGGCCAGGGCACTGATCTCGTGTGGTGGGGCCTACGTGGAGTGCCAGCAGGGGCACCCAACAGCTGAGCTCTCTACCAGCTAACCCCGGGCAGGCAGCATCCATGGCGTCAATGTGATGCACCGGAGGGTGGCTTGCGTCCCAGGCAGGACGAGCGGACTGCGAGGTTTCACGGTGCTTCTCAGAACAGCACACAGTTTCAAACTGTTTATTTCTGGACTTTTTACTTAATAACTTTGCGCCACGGTAACCATGGGTAATGAAAACCACTGAAAGTGAAACCGTGGGTAAGATGGAAACACTGTATTATGCAAGGCCTGGATGGTGTGCACTAAACAACCAGCCACACAGCCACGACCGCTTAGATGAGGCATGGTCTACGACACCATGCTGGTTTGTGAATTCATGATGCATTATTAGCTAAACACTACTGCTTTCACAAAAGTCTAGTGAGGTAACGTATTGTTCCTGTACCCCCCACCCCCCAGGCTACTGTTCTGACTGCTATCTGACTGAGAGAGAATGCTAGGTTACTTACTGTGTCCCTCTGTGTTTCGGCTGCCAGAAACCAAGTTATATGTACATTTCACATTGAACTTTGGAAGTTGTCTGCGATTCAGTCCCCTGACATAATCACTTCAAAAAACAGACTTTTTTCACTCTCTTCCTAAAGGCTTTTAGGCTCACTGGAGCATAACCATCTTAAGTCTCTAAAAAACAGGGCAGAACGTATATAAATATAAAGGCATGCATTTATCAGACTCTTGGTGCTGACTGTCAGCCAGGACGTGTCTGAGATGACACATGGTATTTTTATGGATGACACAGGTCGTGATCATGCAGGAATACAGGGCAGGTCTCAGGTAATGAGCTGTACAGACATCAAAAAAGGCTCTCAGCATGCACCAATCGCCGGTTAGTCACCCCCTCCTTGCTTGGGATCCTTGTTCTGGGTCAAAGAAATACCCCGCCAGGAGGTAGACAGACGACCCTGCTGGAATCATTCCTCTCCGCCCTTCGCCCCGGCCTTCACTTGCTTCCGTTCTCTGATTTCATAGAAGGAAGCAGCCCCCCGCCCCCAGGGCGCAGAAATGACAAGCCATGTGTGTGAATGGCTGGGCCAGCGGCTAGTAACGCGCAGACCTGACTCCCACGCCCAGGCGCTTCCCCAAATGCCAAGAAGCCTCCATAGCCATGAAAGGACAGACTGAGGACAGCAGCCTGGAGGGACCAATCTCACTTCAATACTCTTCAAGCATATTATTTTGTATGGCATCATGGCAGCTGTCCCATAAAGGTCAAAGAATCTCAGAAACGCCAGGCACGGGTGGTCACGCCTGTAATCCTAGCTGGGGGACAGCACCCAAACTCAGAGTTCAAGCCCCATGACCGACAAAAAAAAAAAGAAAAAGAAAAAAGAATCTCAGAAACATCTCTGCAGCAGTTCATTCTGTGGGAGCCTCAGTGTGAGCGAGCATGCCTAGTAAAGCATGTGCTAGTTGCTAGTGCAGGTGCTTGTCTGTGTGGAGTCACGCCCAAACTCCAGAATGAGAACAGCCAATCATCCGCCCAGCTGATATACACGCACTACTGACTTAACTCACACTCTGCTGACTTGCTCACACATTGCTGACACACACTCAATACTTACACACACGCACTGCTGACACATACACTACTGACTTGCTCACACACTGCTGACACACACGCAATACTGACATACACACACTACTGACTTACACACTACTTACTCACACACTGCTGACATACACACAATACTGACATACATGCAAAACTGACACACACGCACTGCTGACTTGTTCACGCACTACTGACACACACGCACTGCTGACTTGTTCACACACTGCTGACACACACACACTGCTGATATACATGCACTGATGACTTGCTCATGTACTGCTGACACACACACAATACTGACACACATGCACTGCTGACACACACACAATACTGATACACACTCAATACTGACATACATGTACTGCTGACTTGCTCATGCACTGCTGACTTGCTCACACATTGCTGACACACAGGCACTGCTGACACACAGGCACTGCTGACACACAGGCACTGCTGACACACAGGCACTGCTGACACAAGGCACTGCTGACACACAGGCACTGCTGACACACACGCACTGCTGACACAAGGCACTGCTGACTTGCTCACGCACTGCTGACACACACGCACACAGGCACTGCTGACACAAGGCACTGCTGACACACATGCACTGCTGACACACACGCACTGCTGACTTGCTCACGCACTGCTGACACACACGCACTGCTGACTTGCTCACGCACTGCTGACACACACAGGCACTGCTGACTTGCTCATGCACTGCTGACACACACAGGCACTGCTGACACACACGCACTGCTGACACAAGGCACTGCTGACACACACGCACCACTGACACACACGCACTGCTGACTTGCTCATGCACTGCTGACACACACAGGCACTGCTGACTTGCTCACGCACTGCTGACACATAGAACTGCTGACACACACATACTGCTGACACACACGCACTGCTGACTTGCTCACGCACTGCTGACACACAGAACTGCTGACACACACACACTGCTGACACACACGCACCACTAACACACACGCACTGCTGACTTGCTCACGCACTGCTGACACACAGACACTGCTGACTTGCTCACGCACTGCTGACACACACAGGCACTGCTGACTTGCTCACGCACTGCTGACACACAGAACTGCTGACACACATGCACTGCTGACACACACGCACTGCTACTTGCTCACGTACTGCTGACACACGGGCACTGCTGACACACAGGCACTGCTGACACAAGGCACTGCTGACACACACGCACTGCTGACTTGCTCACGCACTGCTGACACACACGCACTGCTGACACACAGGCACTGCTGACACAAGGCACTGCTGACACACACGCACTGCTGACACACACGCACTGCTGACTTGCTCACGCACTGCTGACTTGCTCACGCACTGCTGACACACAGACACTGCTGACTTGCTCACGCACTGCTGACACACACAGGCACTGCTGACTTGCTCACGCACTGCTGACACACAGAACTGCTGACACACACACACTGCTGACACACACGCACTGCTGACTTGCTCACGTACTGCTGACACACACAGGCACTGCTGACTTGCTCACGCACTGCTGACACACACAGGCACTGCTCACTTGCTCACGCACTGCTGACACACACACACTGCTGACACACACGCACTGCTGACACACATGCACTGCTGACTTGCTCACGCACTGCTGACTTGCTCATGCACTGCTGACACACACGCACTGCTGACTTGCTCACGCACTGCTGACACACACGCACTGCCAGGGCCCCGGCTCTCCAGGTGCTCTCGGTTCAGGGAGGAGTGCATGCAAACATCCCACCGTGTCATCACAGACCTTGCCAAGGTGTCATACGACCATCTTCCAGGCTCGGCCAGAACGTGGCCTCAGGACCTTTCCCAAGTAACTGGGCACACACACTGAATCGGATACCCACAAGCGAGTGCAGTTACTCTGTAGCTACTAAGTGCCACGCAGCTTGAGGTATGCTGGTTTTCATGTGGTGTCCTGCCATATTCCCAGGGTGGTCAGGAATGCCTGGGATCATGTGATCCTACCACCTCCACCTCCCAAGCGGCTGGGTCTACAGCTGTATACCATGGCACCAGGCTGAACTGCTGATGTATATACAGAAGAGAAGGTGAGTGTAAGTCTTCATTCATCTAAGGCTACTGGTGAAATGCAACTCTTTTAGGCACTATGAGAACCCTGGATAGCAGCTCATGAATTACACCCAGTAAGTGTCCAGCCAGCCCGTGCTTCCCTCGGTAGCTGGGTTGCTGTCTACTGGAGAGCCAAAACCCAGGGTCACTGCTCACTTCCGAGCAGCTGCTTCCCGCTGACAGAGCGCAAGCTGCTGCCTAAGGGTGCCTCCTCGTAGTGTTCCTCCGGTTGGCAAGTACGGGGTAACCCACATGGACCAGAGACGGGCTGGTGTCCATTTTATAAAGTTGGCCTCTCCCCTCCGGTGGCTGAAGCTGTCCCATTAGGTTTGATGGAGGGAAAAATAGTCCTTCTCAGGCCAGAGCTATGTGCAGCCATTTTAGTTACCAGTGATGAGTGGTTAGAGTGGGGAGGGGCTCTGTGCCGAGGCCCACACTCTCCCCCCGTGGAGCATCCTGCGGTCCGCTGTGCCACGGAAGGAGTCCTGTTGGAAGCCGACCTTCCTGTACATCCCAAAGTGTATCTCCTTGTAGCGCTCAGGTCCACGCATTTGCACAGCCCATGACACCCACACCTGGGCCTCAGAGAGGCCAAACACTTTTACAAACATAGCCAGGTACTGTGAATGGCTTACCCAGCAACCTCAGCCGCTTGGGAGGGTACAGATTAGCTTCTAGGCTAGGCAGGACAAAAAGTTAGTCAGATCTCCATCTCAACAAAGAATAAGCCGGGCATGGTGAATATGGTGGAGTATGTCTGTAATCCCAGCTATGAGACAGGCCGTAGGTAGGAAGAGCTCATCTGAAACTGGCCTGGAGGAAAAATTCAAGACAGTATAGGGGAAGAAAGTTGGAGGCATGACTCAAGTGGCAGAGCACTTGCCCAGCAAATACAAGGCCCTGAGTTCAATCCCCAGCACCTCAACAACGGCCTTCTGAAAAACCTTCACTTATTAGGCCCAGTCAGGTCTAAAACCTGTTAATGGAAGAGCATGTGTATGTGTGGGGGTATAGTAATGCCTTCTTTGGTGTGGTATGTGGCTCTGTCCACGTAGTAACTTTTCATTAGAATTTTCATGTGAATAATATACTTGGGAAAGAAACCTGACTATTTATGTTATGCTCTCACTTAGGTAACGTCCAAACAGATGACGGCGAGCACACCTCTATGTGGCCTCGGGCAATCGGAGTGCTGGCACACTCGTCTCCTCAGACACGGGTCCCAGGGACAAGGGGCCAATCCACACTCAGTGCCCGCCACCAAGCACCTGAAACATGGAACCGGAGTTTTCATTTCCTTACGGCTCATTCACTGAAACTGAGATTGGCGGCCCCCACACGGGGCCGTGTCACCCTCGGCCGCCCTGGTGCACTAGGTCCCAAGGCAGACCCCCGCCAACCCCTCAGCGGCTCTGGTGGGTGAGGAGTGGGTCCTTTCTGAGTCTATGACTCTGGCCAGGGAAATGGATGTGTTCAACTACTGTGCTCCAACCCTGAGCAAAGGGTGGGCCAAGACCACCGAAGAGCACACAGGAAGAAGTGTAGTTTCGGATGGCCTCTCTGGGGTGAATTTAATGTGTTCACTGGGCAGAACTTTAAATGTACCTAGAAAGGAGAAACCAGAGATCCATTCTCTTGTTGCAAGGTTGTTTCATGCTGTTATTTTTTCCCAGGGCTGAGCTGCACCCCTAGCCCGGACATTCACCTCGGCTAGATCTGCTAGTCAAATAGTAAAGAAAATGTGATGTAGAGGCCAGAGCTCAACTTAGCCAGATCTGGGTTGGAATGACAATAACATCTATCTACCCAGTATCCTCTGATGCTATTCACCTCCTTCTAGACAAGTCTCATCAACCATGTAAAGAACTGCATTGAGACCTGTGAAATCTAGAAACCTGCCTGATGGAGCATCGGCTGAACCAGGGCCAGCTGTTGGTAGGCTTCTGTAGGACGCACTGCTCGCACATGGACTATTTTAAGCAGATGTTGTCTGAGAACAGCGGCCACACAAGGGGCCCTGGGAGCTGCCCTTCCCTCTCTTAACGCAGCCACGAAATCTCCGTGATGAGGACGCCTCCCAGGGCGAAGGCCAGGAAACAGCCTCCTCACAGTGACTGGTGCTCATTCTGCTGGACCCGTCTGAGTGGCGAACCATGACAAACCTCACCTTTCCCCACTGACTTCCTCAGGATGTGGCGCCCAGCCCAGGCCTCTGTCTTGCCATTCCTTCACAAGTTCAGCCTTTGTTGAAAAGGTCTCAAGACTTTCTGCTTAGGTTCTCTCTTCAGAACACATACATATGACAATGAAACTTGCATGCTTTTCTCCTGTTCATATGTCTGGTTCTCAGCCCAGCTGAAACTCCCAATCAGGCCGGGCAGATGTGGGGCCTTAGTCTTCCCCAAGCCCGCCTCCCTCCACTTCAAACCCCAGAGGCTCCCCCTCTGGCTCTCTGCGGCTGAGGGTGAGCCCACACCTTAGAAGTCCTGACATGTGTGGATGGAGCAGATGCAGCCCAGCCCACCCAGGGAAGGCACACACAACTCCCGATTCACACAATGCAATGGGAACTGTCTATTTTTGCAAGGGCTTCTCCAAGAGGGACCATTTGTGGGCAGGATGACTCATGACAGCGTCAAACGAACTCACCCCACATAGAAGACAAAGGGCTTGGAACAACACTGCAAGGAGGGAAATTAGCCCCAACAGCTGCAGTTCTTCAGGGTCTTTTAAACAGCCTCCTCATCCTGCCCACTTCTCCACTGAAATGCTAACCAAAGCTCTGCTATTGTTGGCGCCAAGGGACGGTGGGGGCTGAGAAATATTCTTCTTTAGCAAGTACATATCTTATAATCCTTCTAGCATTCTGGCATAATGTTTTGCAAAGATGGCTCTGGATTTACTAAGCATTGCTCTTCAACATTTTGGTTGTTTCTAGGCAGAAAGAAAAGTGAATCGTGCCGGGCGCTGGTGGCTCACACCTGTAATCCTAGCTACTCAGGAGGCTGAGATCTGAGGATCACGGTTCAAAGCCAGCCCGGGCAAGAGAGACCATGAGACTCTTATCTCTAATAAACCACCAGAAAACCGGAAGTGGTGCTGTAGCTCAAGTGGTAGAGCGCTAGCCTTGAGCTGAAGAGCTGAGGGACAGTGCCCAGGCCCAGAGTTCAAGCCCCATGACCGACCAAAAAAAAAAAAAGAAAAGTGAATGGTGTGGACAGCCCTTTCCACACAGTGAGACCGTTCAGTGCTGGGGCCACTGAGCAAGAAGCAGCCCCCTCCTGTTCTCTTCCAGCTGCCTGAGCACCAGGCCGACCACTCCCTCTTCTGTTAACCTGGCAGGAAACCTCCGAGTTCAGGGTGGCTCTCTTCTAGGAATGGCGGGCAAAGCTCTAAGTACTCCATGCCTGGTCAGAGATGGCTCATTCCTCTCCATTCCCTGTAGGGTTTACCACACTCTCAGGTCAGAGGTGGCTGGGGCTGGCCTCCCCTGGATCTACGATGGTCCATGCACTTCCCACCGAAAAGAACCCGGGATGCCCTCCCTATGGGTGCTCAGCGAGTGCCGGCCAGATAGGGGGGATTGTGGGCAATGTGGAGATGTGCTATGCAGGAAAAACACAAAATGAGAACAGTTTGTAACACTCACTCACATCTGTCTCCTACCCAGACAAGCTGATTTGGTTTGCTCTGCTCTGTAAACTCTGGTTTACGTGCCTTTATTGTGGTCTTTATAATGGCCGATGGAAACTTGTTCCTTTAACTGACTTTCCAGCCCTGAAGGACTCTAGTTGAGGTGAGTGAGAGGAAAGGTCCTGGCCGAGCCCCTGGCCTTCCCCATCATATTGTCCTCTTACATGCCTGGTGTGCCTTTCTATGGGGTTCACCTTCTCTTTCTGTTTAATCTGTAATTCCTGTTTCATAAATTCACCCATTAAAAGCACACAGTTCAGTGCTTCTTAGTAAAGATTCAGAGTCGTGCAAGCATCACCCCATTTTAGGCATTTCTCATCTGGGGAATCTCACTCACTGTTCAGCTTCCATGCTCCAGCCCAGCTTTCTGCTGGTTATTTTGGACATGGATTTTTCCAGGCTTTGCTGCCCAGGTTGGCTGTAAACAATGATCCTCCAGATTTTAGGCTAGGACTCGTAGCTAGGACTATGAGACTGAGACACGAGGACAAGGATCGAAATTCATTGTGTTTTCTATGAGTGCCAGTTCTTGTGCCAGGAGCTGCAGTCACAGACTGGAGTCAAGGCTGGCGCTCACCTCACGGTTCAACCATACAAAGTTGCTGGAAGCTCCTATGTACAGACTGCCTGGTGCCAGGCATACTCAACGCCACTGATACCAGCAGGCCAAGAGGTTCATGCTCCTTCTGTCACTCTCTCAAGAAGACGCCACTGAACACCAGTGTGTGGCCGTACACTGATGTCACCTTTGCCTCCCATGTTACCAAGTACTTGCACCTGACCTGTCCTTTCCAAAAAAACACCCTCCTGGGGAAAGGTCAGAGGTTCTGGGTTGTTTTAAATACATGTGTCCAGCCGGGCCCTGGTGGAGCACGCCTGTAATCCTAGCTACTCAGGAGGCTGAGATCTGAGGATCTCGGTTCAAAGCCAGCCTGGGCAGGAAAGTCTGTGAGACTCTTCTCTCCAATAAACTACTAGAAAACTGGAAGTGGCGCTGTGGTTCAAGCAGTAGACGCTCGCCTTGAGCTGAGGAGCGCAGGGACAGCACCCAAGCCCAGAGTTCAAGCCCCACGACTGACAAAAAACAAAAAAACCCCAAAAAACAAAACACATGTGTCCAATTTGTTTTTTCCATTCCATAGGATCAAAGTAATTGTTCCCGGTCAGGTATGTGAAATTTTCCTGGCCATGATGATCCTACTTCACATATCCAAGAAGTACCAAGGCCACATGTACCAAAGTCAGCCTTGGAAGATGAAATTAATGAGAATGGGAGACTGAAGAGGACAACACTGACTACAGTGAAGAGACAGTGGGAAGGTAGGTGTTAGGTCTATGAACCTCCTTGCCATTAGAGTGACAGGAAGTGTGATTTTAACTCAAAAAGCTATTGGCTTTGTAGGTATAGAAGACTGCTCACAGACGGGCAGACACACAGACTGTAGGTATAGAAGACTGCTCACAGACTCCCTTGGAAAGAGGGAGTCAATGTGCAGGTGCGGTCACCGTCTAAGATAAGCAACGCCTCCCCCCTCCCCCCAAGAGTGATGTGGTGAATGAGTTATCACAGCTCCCTCCGGTGAGTGCCGAACCTTCCTGTTATCAAGTGTCTCACGGATGCGTGAGGAGGGGCAGGCAGACAACCCCACTGCCCAGTGCACCTGTCAGTCACATGGTTTGGGTGAATTAGTCCCATGCATTTGGTCTTCATGCATTTGGCAGAACTGAGTTTCTAACCTGAAGAGGTGGGAGCCAAGGGACGCAATAATCCACTAACAATGGATCAGGAACAGGTCTGTCCATAAGAGGAGGAACTCCACTAGCTATAGGCTTGGAGGCCCATTCTTGCTCCAAGGATTTTTGGCTGGTGTTTCTGTCATCATATGGCACAGGGCAGGCTTTCAAGCTCTCCCTGGTGACACAGTCTCTTCCTACAGCCATCCTTCCACCTCCACCTTGCAACACTTTCTTTCAGGCTTCTTTTGGTTCTGATGGGTGCGACATCAGAAGTCTGTCACACTGGTGGTATACAAGGTGAGGTCATGGAGAAAGACTGGGGGCTGCCTTGCACTCTGGGCATGAGCGTGTGGGGGACAGGGACCACCAGGAGGCTCTAGCAGACTGGAACCAGCTCCGGTTTACTGAGCGCTCCATTGCCTCAAGAAATTTCTAGCACCTTGGGCAGGAGAACAACAGTATGGTGTTTATTGAAATCTACATCTGGTAGCAATTTGTTCAACAGCAACCAGCTTCTCCACTCCCCCACCCCCTGCTTCTTCTTTGAGGCCAAATACTCCACAGGGGCCCATAATACCCACAACGGTTCATTTGTGTGAGGCCTGTATTGTGCTGTTCGTATTCCTAATTACAGATCGGGGTCTGTCAACGAGCTGCAGCGTGGGGAGTAATTTTTCAGATTGCCAAGGAGACTAAAGCGCTTATCCTGAGGCAGAGACAGCCATCTTGACCTTGGCCATCTGGGCTGGGATGAAGCTGCTCGGGCTGACCTGCCCCGAAGTCCACAGTGGGTCAGCAGAAGCCAGAGCACCGCCCTTCATTCCAGAGTTGCGAGCACATGATGGTGCACGGGAGCACACAAAAGCAGAGCACCTCAGCACACCGGAAACGTCTGCGGGCTGTGGGGAAGGGAAGATGCACCAAGCTCCAAACTGAGAGACAGGTGGTGGTGAGGGATGCTGGTATCTTTGGTTAGGCAAATGCACAGTGGTAAACCCAGAAAGAAGAATAACTCAAGCTTGGGCAAATCTAAGGACTGGAGTTTCATGGTTTTACAATGAACTTAAGTGGACCACTCCTACAAAAGCAGAGTTGTTTAGCAGGGGCAAGAAAGACATAGGAGCAGAGTTACAGGTAGACTAGCTTTATAATGGACTGTTGCCCTGTATGTGCAGTACCTACAAACCGTATCAGCATCTCCTTTGTGGGTCTGACTAGAACCCTCTCTAAGCAAAACTACATGGTTCTGAAGGAAGGCGCCAACTACCACACCTGTGCCTAGCCCAAGATGGCCCACGATGGCCAATCAGGGCAGCTTGTCCATGCCTATAGCAATTGGCCCAGAGAAGTCATGTGACCAAAGCCTGAACAACCACAGTCACTGTGAAAGATTTTTTTCTATAGGAAGAAATAGATTTTGGAGCTGTCTGAGGCCATGTTTTTTGCTATCTAGTTAGAACAAGAAGAAGAAGAGGAGGAGGAAAAGAAAGAGAAGATAGAGAAGTGGAAGCAGCAGCAGCAGCAGCAGTAAGTAGCAGCAGCTGCTATTTCCAGTGAGAAAAGAAAGTCAGTAATAACAACAAAAAAGAACAGATGGTCTTGACAGGAAGTCCTGCCTGTCTAGAATCCTTGGGCCAAAATTCTGAAGCCTGGCTCCACAGAATAATAAACTACTTTCATAGTAAACTCAGGTTAAGCTTTTGGCTTCTATCATTCACCACAGGCTTAGATAGCTACACTGAGTTTTTGTTTTTGTTTTTTTCAGTCATGGGGTTTGAACTCTGGGCCTGGGTGCTGTCCCTGAGCTCTTCAGCTCAAGGCGAGCACTCTACCACCTGAGCCACAGCACCACTTCCAGTTTTCTGGTGGTTTATTGGAGATAAGTGTCTCCCAAACTTTCCTGCCCAGGCTGGCTTTGAACCACAATCCTCAGATCTCAGTCTCCTGAGTACCTAGGATGACAGGCGTGAGCTACCAGCACCTGTTTTGTTTTAACTGAAAATGGTTTTATGATGATCAACCAAGCAAATACGAGTAGACATCCTTCAAAAAATACAAGGTATTTTGACAGATATTGGTCACATGTGATGTGGCTGTGGGGGAAGAGAGCACCAGAAAGTGCCACTGGGCTGCTGTCTGGACCCCTGAAAGCACAGAGGTGGAGGGGAGTGGCGTGTTGTCCTCAGCACACCTGCCCCAGCCCCAGCCATCTGCACCCTGTGGCTCCCCAGAAGGGCAGTGCTCTGCACAAGCTCTCCACGGAGCAGATGGCTCACTGACTGTCATGACTCTCCCTACCCACTGGAGTCAGAGGCAAGCACCTGGCAATGAAGATGGCAGAGCCAGAGGCTCACCAGTTCAGCCCTAGCAGGCTCCTGCTCTGCCAGAACACTGTCACCTGACACACGCTCATTTCTTCCAAGGTTCATTTATGGCTTTTTTTCCCCCTTGTGTCTTTTTTGGTGTGTGTGTGTGCCAGTCTTGGGACTTGAACACAGGGTCTGGGCACTTCCCCGAGCTTTTGTGCTCCAGCACTCTACCACTTGAGCCACAGCTCCATTCTTGGCTTTTTGGTGTTTAATTGGAGATCAGAGTCTCACAGACTTTCCTGCCCAGGCTGGTTTCAAACCACAATTCTCAAATCTCAGCCTCCTGAGTAGCAAGGATTGCAGATGTGAGCCACTGATGCCCAGTTCATTTATAACTTTTTTTTTCCCATGGTGTTCTAGAGTGTGTGAACAACAACAACCCTATTAATGCTAAAAGTAAACCATCCATAAAAAAGTTCTTTGAATGCTGACAGTTTCCTCTGAGGACTCAATTAAGGAATTTTATCCTTTGTCACATCACATTTACAAAACAGATCATACTGTTTTCTACGGGGAAAGAATCCTCTGGCACCTGGATTCAGAGTGTGGACAAGATGACGACCAAGACCTTGCAGCTGGGCCCTGAGGACTTCCTCGATCAGTATCACAGACAGTGGATTGGGAAGGGCTTTAGTGTCTCATCCAATGGACTCAGGCTTTCTGGTACAGGTGTGGTCTAAACAGCAGTTATTTGTTTTAAAAAAAAATCTGAGTCAATTCTGATGAGCAGCCAGCGTTGAGAACCACTGTTCTAACCCGGCCAATACTTCTATTTAGCAAATAAGACACAGAGGCCAGAGGGGTGGGAAGCTGGCCAAGTCAAACAGCTCATCTGGATTAGAGCAAACCAAGGTTTTCAAGGGAACAGCTAAGTCATTCTATTGTGCTTTCTTTGATCAAGAACTGCAGAAGTAGAACACACAAGGATTTTTAGAGAAATAAGCTATCAAGGAAGAGGGATCCAAATAAGCAATAAACATAGATGTTTAATCTCCCTGGCAATCAGGAAAATGAAACCCAAACCCTAATGAGATAACGTTTTACACTTAACAGATTGGCAAAAAAAATTTAAATATGATGGTACCAAGATTTTGGCAAGCATGAAGGTACAGAAACTCCTATCTGATTCTGGTAATCATTTAGATTTCTACAAATGCTTTGGAAGACAGTTTGTCATGATTTAATCAAGTTGAAGATTTGTGTTTTCTATGACCTAACAATTCTGGTCCCAGGTGAATGATCTAGAACACATGTTCTCAATGGGAGTAACATCGTCCCTCACCAGACAAAGGAGCAAATACTGGGGTTTGGCAGGGGAAAAATATCTTAGGTATTACAGAGCTTGGTGCCCCCACCCCAAGATCAACCCTACCCAATAAAACCCTATTCTTCAGTATTAAACTTAGCATTTTAGTGTTATAGAGAATTAGGGAGTATTAAAGAGAAATGTGATATATACCTGCAAAAGACGTGCACAGGAGAGCTCTAGCAGACGCTGCAAGGTCAACCTGGAAGTGCTACCCACGTCAGTCCACGAAGGGGACTGCTACATGCACTGAGAAAGTTCAGTCCTAAACTCTGCACAATGTGAACTTGGGACTCGGGAGACTAGACACAGGTTAATTAATTCCATTTGTTAAAGTTCAAGGTCAAGTAAGAGGAACTGTGAATTTAAGAGAAGCAGGTGAGGATTCTCAGGGATCCACAGGGGAATTACCCCCAGGGCGGAGGGCTGAGCAAAGCAGGAGATGGGAGGGGCAAGAAGGCAGTTTTTGACTTGAGTGTTCAAAAAACACTCCCCCGGTTATAGTGCTTGAACTCTGGGCCTGGGTGCTGTCCTTCAGCTCTTCAGCTCAAGGCTAGTACTCTACCATTTGAGCCATAGTGTCACTTCTGCACTTCTGGTTTTCTGGTGGTTAATTGGAGACTAGAGTCTCACAGACATTCCTGCCTGGGATGGCTTTTATCCTTGATCCTCAGATTTCAGCCTCCTGGGTAGCTAGGATTACAGGCGTGAGCCACCGGTGCCTGGATCGGAGTGTTTTCTTGAAATTTTTTATATACATATGTATATGTATATATATGTGTGTGTCAACTATATATATATATATATATATGAGACTATATGTTCTTGAATGTGTCATGTATCATTTGAAAATATTAAAATATAAAAGAGACAAGGAGGCAGAGTCTCTTGACCTCCACCTTTTAACTTTTCTAAAAGTATTCTTTGGATTGAGTCCTTCCTTTGCACACCATGTGGAAACACAGCACACCTCCAAGGTGCCCGGTGCAGTAGACTGTCACTCACATGAGTCACATACACCTTCGCTTGTCATTTACACCTTGTCCTTGCTAGGAGGGATGGGTCAGAGCCCATTTCTCCAAGGAGGGAACTGCTTAATTCAGAAGGCCTGGGAGGAAACTAGCAGACCCTGTGGTGAGCAAAACTGGCTTTGACAGAGGATGAAGTAAACGAAACCCCAATCCCAGGCAGCAGCAGAACAGGAGTCTGTCTGGCAGACCATCCGTGTCTTCCAATTCCATACTCACAATTGGACTGGCCACAGATGGAAGGCATCTAAGTCGTTGTCAAACCTGGATAGCTTTCCCTGTCAATGCAAGCCAGGGTCTCACTGCGTAGCCCAGGCTGGTTTCAAATCCATGATCCTCTTGTCTCAGTGCTAGGATTACACATGTGAACCCCCACTCTGCCCAGACATCTTTTTTCTTGTTTTATTCCTTAAGCAACACAGCATAAAAGCAGTTTATTCAGTACTCCTGTAGTACTAGGTGGAATAGGAACCTGGGGATGATCTGAAGAAGAGGATGTAGAGGCAGACACAGTGCTGTACCAGTTCAGAGAAGAGACCCGAGCATGGGCAGATCTGGGTGACGGTCTCCCCTAACAGTGGCGGGGGATAACAGCCAGAAGGAACAAGTGGGGAGTGCCCTAGAGAGAAGTCTACATCTAGCTATCGCTATGAGAACAAAAATTTCAAAAGACACATACATGTCCTTTGTAAGATTATGGTTTAGTTAAGCAGTTGCCATTGTTTTAAAGTTTTTTTTCCCTTTGTGTTGGTCCTGAGGCTTGAACTCAAGACCTGAGTATTGTCCCTAAACTTTTGTTCTATACCATGTGAATTACAGCTCCATTTCTGGCTGGTGGTTAATTAGAGGTAAGAGTCTCACAGGCTTTCCTGCCTGGGCTGGCTTTGAACCTGGATCCTCAGATCTCAGCCTCCAGAGTAGTGAGGATTACAGTGTGATCCACAGTGACATTACTGTTATCTTTGGTGGTCCCCTGGGGTTTGGACTCATGGCCTTGTGGTTGCCAGGCAAGTGCTACAAGGCTTGATTTCTGCCCTCAGCCCCTATTGCTCCTTTTTTTTTTTTTTTTTTTTAAGAAGGATCTCACTTTTTCCTCAGGGTGGACTGAACCATGATCCTCCTATTTACACTCTCCATGTATCTGGGATACAGGTGTGTGTCACCATGCCAGACTTTCATTGGTTGAGATAGGGAGGGTGTCTCATAACTTTCCCTCTCCCCCCAGACTGAGCTGTGATTCTCCCAATCAGTTTCCCAAATAGTTAGGATTACAGATCTGAGCCATCACACCCAGTTTCAAGTTTTTTTGCAGAGATTTTTTTGAAACATATGTATATTCAAACTCAAGTAGGTTTTAAATAAGTTCTGCAACAAAACAAGCTGTTGTCCAATCTCTTTGACACTCCAATATCTGTTAAATACAAATTACAGTTGGGATGGCTAATGATTGCTTATTGTTCAAGATACTTATGTTCAGAAGTCTGTGATGATAGATCATGAAATAATTGTACTTTAAAATGGGTAACAAATTTGAGCAACTAAAGATAATAAAAATTGATAACAAGTTTCCATTTAGTTCACTTATACTTAGCTTCTAGTTATGGCTAGATCTCACTAATAAAGATTTCCAAGCACATTATACCACCAGCTCTGTCAGGGAGATGTGAGTCCAGAGCACAGGTGGACTCAGGCACCAGGAAGAGATACAAGTAGTGGCCAGTCCCCATTCAGTCTACAGAAACCCGTCCCATGCTCTGTTCACGAGCCACACTAGCTGGGGGCTCACCATGCTAAGGTTGAAGCCAATCCCTCTTTTATCCCAGCCCAGATGTCAGGGTACTGAAGTCACAGTTCATTGTGAAAGAGGGAAAGGGGCTGGGGTATGATTCAAGAGTACTTGCCTAGCAAGCATGAAGCCTGAGTTAAACCCCAGTAACACGAAACCAAAAATCAGAACAACAAAAAAAGTGACGGGATTAGAGCATAAATATAAATGAACCAATAATTATTTAAGCACAAACTTGAACAAGTTATTTCTAAAAGTTTTGTTTTGGATTGATACTTTCAAATGCCAATTTGATACCTATGGCTGGAGTCAAACTAAAACAGCACGGTGTTTTATGTCTGTTGATTTTTATGAAAATGAAATATTTTGAAAATCTTTTTACAATGCCAAGTTTCTTTCTTTTTAATAAAATGCAGAATTAGGTAGGGACTCTTCCAAGGAGAATTAAGGTAGAATAAATACAAATACTTTAAGTTAGCAGTAAATTAAAACAAAACAAGTGGCTGAGCGTGTGGCTCAGTGGTGGAACACATGCTTGGAGTGCCCGAGTTCCAGAAGATCTGGCCCTGAGCAAGCAACAACAATCCACCCACAGCTGTTTACCTATTTGCAATTCGGAATTGGATAGTTCTGTCCTACAGCACTAGGATACACGTAGTAGTTCTAGTTTAACACGTTCCCACACATATCATATAGCAGAATGCAAGCAAGCAATAGTCAGCTCTTAACTCCCATTTCCAATTTAGGAAAAAGGAAGTGCCCTCCAAAAAAGTAAGGTATCAGTTACCCTTTTCCCAGTGGTGAGGACAGAGATGGAACCACAACCTCATCAGAGAGCAAAACCTCTTCAGGACCTACCGATCTCACTAAAACCAGTGTAAGACAGGCTGTAGGAGGAGCCAGTAGTGTCAGGAGCCTCTTCCAACACAGCACACCTCAGCACTCAGCCTGCCCTTCCCCGTTCTGTGCCTGTGCTGTGTGCTGTAGACCTTCCCATGTAGATCAGCGTGGAGCACGTGATAGAACGGGGGCCAGTCATCTATCACACCTCTGACCCTGGATCACTTCTGCAAAAGGGAGTCCTATCTACTGAAAAGTAATTTATTGTTAAGATAGACGTGCTGTACAAAGGGATTACAATGATCGGAACCAGGTAATGAGTACATTTCCTATCACACAGTGTCTTCCGTTCCCTCCCTCTCTCCCAGTCCCTCCCTCCGGTCTCCACCTGTGAGTTGCACAGCTCACGTCCATCCGTGTCCAGTGAGCTCCACTGCTGCGCTTTCTCACCCTTTTTCCCTTGAGTTCTGTTCCCTCCCCGGACCCTCCTGAAGTTATACACCTGAATATACCATATATAAAGAAGACAGATTACCAAAAAATAAGTTTTTTATAAAGAAGAGATATCTTGTTTCCCTATTTTGGGGTTCATTTCAATCTACAAATCTATCTATGAAGAGACATATAGACATCATGCTTTTGTGTTTCCATTTTCTCTCTTTCAGTCCCACAGTGTGAGTATCTAGAATCCTGTATAATTGATCATATCTATGTCTTTTAGATTTAATTTACGCATATCAGAGAGAAATATGCCTTTTGTCTCTCTGAGCTTGGCTTACTTCATTTAACATGATTTTGTTCTATCCAGTTCCTTGCAAATGACATTATTTTATTCTTTCTAACGGCTATGTAAAATTCCATTGTGTATAGGTACCACATTTTTTAGATCCACTCATCTATTGTGGAGCATCTAGCCTGTTTCCTTACCTTGGCCGTTTCCGTATCTTGTGACTAGTGTGGCAATGAACATGGGTATGCAGGTGTCTTTATCCTATTCTGGCTTATGATATTCAGGGTATGTATTGTATCTACTTCTTGATATGGGTCTGGGCACCACAAGACCGGATGCCTGAAACTAACAGGTGATGCGTTCAGCTCCAGTCACTCTGCCTTTCTGGGCACCTTGCACTGGGCAATCTCAAATGTCCTCTTGCCTCAGGCCCTTCTGGAATCCCAGCTCTAATTCTTCTCTCCTCCCTGTGCGTTAAAACCACCAAGGACACCTCAAAACCAGGCTCCTCCTGAGCTGTCTTTTGTGCTGGACCCTCCTGAGCCTGCAGACGCGACAGAAGCCCAGGCTAGGCTATGCCCACCGTGGCCCTGTAGTCTCAGTCACTGAGTTCCTACCCTCCTCCAATGCCATCGACGTCCCCAAGGCTGGGCTTATGATAACTACTTGACTGAGAGAAGCCGTGATAAGACATGAGCACCGAGCTCTCAAACACGCTTAGGAGACTTCCCTTTCCCACCCTCTCTGCTCCTGAGAGCTACCAGAGAGACATATGGATCAAAGCTAAGACCTCAGAACCACGGGTCCATTTTCAATTTTAGTCTTGCAAGTGAGAAGGGTCTGCTGTAAAATACAGCCCCTGGAGAACGTCACTGGCAAACTGGAAGGACAGCTCTGCGGGGGGAGTCCGGCATGTGCAGTCAGGAAGTGGGGTGCAACTGAGCTCAGTCTCCAAGAACTCCTTGCTCTCAGGCTTGGTCTTAAAGAAGCCCCTCAACTCAAAGGGATGCATTGATTTGTCTCGCTGTTTTTAAGAATCCGAGGGCACACTCAGCTGCCTCCAAGGTGTGCACCAGGTCAGGCAAACCAGTCCTGTAAGCCAGGAGCCCAGTCTCATCTAAGATAACAGAATTTCATGTTAAAAAAAATTTCAGGGAGGGGACAAATGTTATCTTCTCAAATCATAATTTCTTTATTTTTATTTGGCTTTATGAATCACTTGAAAATGGCCTTGTACGGCTCCAAAAGGCTCAGACACGGGGGAGTGTGGGAGGGAGGGGCTGGGCCCATTGCTCCAGGCTGGCCGGCTCCTGGGCTGCCTCCCCAGGCAGCATGCCCAGGTGATGCCCAGAGGAGAACTCGACAGGAAGAGCCGTTCCCTCCCCCCTCTGTCCAGCAGCAGCCAGAGGGCAGGAGGAAGTAGGTGAGGGAGGAAAAGGTAAGTTTACGTGCAGCACATGACTGGTGCTGACTCTGAGAGCTCTGTTGAATACAAAGTTACTGAGCTAAGGAGAAAGCAAGCAAAGCTTACAAGCCCTGAGAACTACTGGGAAAAGGACACGTACTGGATTTCATGTGGTTCCATGGGATTGTAGTGTCAGAAAACTCAAGCAGAAAGTTAAGAAGTGAGGTGTCACTGCACACGGGAGCCCTTTTCAGTGGAAAAGCAAGAGAGAAAGGCGTACACGGATGAGCCAGTGCGCAAGTAGCCATGGCATTTTCATTCTGCTTTCTGTATGTCTGAGAACTTTTAAACTGAAAGCTCTTGGAGAAAAAGAAAATACTGCAGCAGAGAGAGGAATATTAAAATTTGAGGCCCCAGTTGAGATCTGGCTCTTCAAAACACTTGCTTAAACTTACAAAAGCAGGCAACAAAGCACTCTCAGACTGCCTGACCTCTTTGCAACCTCACTCTGTCCCTTCCCCCAAAGCACCCCAAGGATTTGGAGAGTCTTTTGGCCAGTGGACCCCTTCTCAACTGCCCCCAGCAATCACAGAACAAGGAAGGATTGCACAAGGTAAGCAGAGGCGAGCACCTTCAAAATTGTAGAGAGGTAACAGCCCCTGGCCGCCAGGCAGGTGGAGCTTTCATACCCTGCAAACTATGAGGGAACTTGGCTGGATTTTATGGAGCACCCTCAGGTGTATGTGTTCTGCCTGTGGATGGTACCCTTGCAGCTTCTCTTTGGAAGCTGCGCAGAAGAGCGGGGAGTGGCTAGTTGAATGGCTGGGGTGGACTGGAGTCCTGGACACCACATCTGGAGAATGAAGTGAGTTATTACGATGGATTTGATTGTGCTGGCTTTGAATTAACCACTACACGAAGCAGAAGAAATGCTCCTTTATGACTCAAGTAGATGTAAACCTCAAAGGAAAGCATGCAGATAGATACCAGAGAAGAGTTACAGAATGGAGAAAAGCAGCGGTACAGTGCCCGCCTAGCAAGTGCCAGGCCCTGAGTGCAAACACCAGCGCAGTGCCCCATGAACAAATGCATGCATTGCTGTTCTGAAAAAAGATACACAAAAGGCAACTGTTTTGATGCATTTTAAACACTTTTAGTATTAACAATCGATCAAATTGGTGGTTTTGATCTAAGAAGGATTGATTTCACAGTGGTTCAAGCCTGTCATTTTCAATGAGGAAGCAGAGGTAGAAAACGCTGAAGTTACTCATCCACTGTCAGTCCCAGGACCATGGCAGAACCAAGACGACAGTTTAAGGAAGACTTGATTTCCAAGGCTGTATTTGTGCTGCATTTAGCATTTATGATTACCCTCCTCCGGCCTCCAGGCCTCCTCATGGATTTCACCATCAACGCCCTCTCTGGAGGGGCGGGGCACTCTGCCCAGACTCCACTGTCTGCTCTCCAACTGGACCCTTCCCTAATACCAACTTATCTAAACACCACATCCCTGTAGATAACTCTGACAGCAAATAAAAGGGACACATTTTACAAAGTGAGCTCTGAATAAGAAACTGCCAAACTTTATTTCAAAAGCCAGGCTCTGGTTTCCAATCTAAGAATCAAATAGCTTTCTGCCTGTGGTTTCTGCCTCTCCTCCCTTTACTTAGGAGAGAAGGCCAAGGCTGTGTCTTGAGGGATTGCTTCACAAGGAAAACTCAAGGCAGGGCACTGTCCCAGAACGGGCCAGGCAGGGTGGAAGGGAGCAGCAAAGAACTCTGGGAAGCAAGCAGGGTGCATGGGCAGGCCTGGTCAGTCCCCAGAGTGAGCACTCTCCACTGGAAACAGGTGTGAGTGCTGACATGGGCTTTCCCACAGCTTCCATTGGCCGCTAAAGGCACATTTGTCATCGGAGGCTCTTGATGAAGCTGTATATAAATATCTGACTGTTGTTAAATTCAAAACAAAAAAAAATATTCCACAGAAACCAAATCAAAACCAGCTGTGAGGGGAGAGGCCAAAAACTCAGTGTAAGTGCAAAAGGCCCGACAGAACCCCTCGTTAATTGTGTTATTTACTTTGCTGTGTAGTAACTCGCAAAGCCAGTGAAGACACACCAGAGATGGTAATGTTTCTCACATGATTTTCCTGCTAGGAGAGCAATGGACACTCTATTTTCTAGAACTAGCATGATTCAGAATAAGAACTTTAACTCAGGATCTCAGACCTGATCCATTTCTGTCCTGCATGTGATTTTACTATAACTATGCCAAAGTGGGTTGGAAATTTTCCTTTTCAATAATCACTTTTTAAGCCTCAAATATGATAAGAGCATATTGTTGGCCAAAATTGGATGAAAATGCAAATCAGATTAACAAGAACGCTGTACAGACCCTGGACATCACAACCAGGCCATGTAACATCCAATACTGAAGACAGAGTCACAGTAAATGGATAAAGTAGGCTAAGATTAATTCAGAAATCAGGAAAATGCAAACTTCCAGAAAACTAGTATGGAATACTCAGAAGCAGCTGGGTAATGGGACTTGGGAACTTGAATTTCTCAAGGATATTCCAACATGGCTTCTTTTATTAACTCTTATGAGACAGTCTTTTCTCTTTAGACTGAGTTTGAAAATATTTTGGTATTTCTCATAGCAAATGTGGATCCCACAGATGGGACAAAATACATACATACAAACAGAAACTTACTTTATCATAGGAAAAGAAATAATACTAAAAAACCCATGTTTAGGAAATAGACTAAATCATTTGTATATTTGATCTAGACTAAAGATTTTCTTCAACAAATGCATTAAAGATACTAGGCCGAGCACTGGTGGCTCACGCCTGTAATCCTAGCTACTCAGGAGGCTGAGATCTGAGGATCGCGGTTCAAAGCCAGCCCGGGCAAGAGAGACCGTGAGACTCCTATCTCCAATAAACCACCAGAAAACCGGAAGTGGTGCTGTAGCTCAAGTGGTAGAGCGCTCACCTTGAGCTGAAGAGCTGAGGGACAGCGCCCAAGCCCAGAGTTCAAGCCCCACAACCGACCAAAAAAAAAAAAAAAAAGATATTAGGTGACACCAGATACCGGTGCCTCACACATGTAATCCTAGCTACTCAGAAGGTTGAGGTCTTGAGGATCTTGATTTGAATCCAGCATGGGGCAGGAAAGTTAGCTCCAATTAACCATCAAAAAGCCAGAAGTGGAGCTGTGGCTCAAGTGCTAGCCTTGAGCAAAAAAAGCCAAGGGATAGAGCCTAGGCCCTGAGTTCAAGCCCAGAACCAACACTTTAAACATACATGTGTATGTGTGTGTGTGTGTGTGTGTGTATAGATACATATAATCTATCTATCTATCTATCTATCTATCTATCTATCTATCTATCTATCTATCTATCTATCTATCTATCTATCTATCTATCTATGGTTACTAATAAAAGCTTAAGAAAATACTTAATGAACTGCTCGGCTCGACAGAACCTCGACTTGACACTCTGTGGCTGTTCCTCACGGCTGAGGCATTTCCTTGGGTTCCAGAGAGGATGAAGAGAGACCAACCAAGGAGAAACAAGGAGTCAGGGTGCATCTGCAAATATGCACTCGCCTTGAGCTGAAGAGCACAAGGACAGCACCCAAGGCCAGAGTTCAAGCCCCATGACCGACAAAAAATAAATAAATAAAAAATACTCTATTGTATTATGGCAACATTTTAGGATGGAGGGAAATGGATCGAGTTCCTTCCTCTGCAGAGCCTTCTGATACCTCCTGAGCAGTACCTAACTACCATTTGGCAACCATACTGGTAAAGACAAAGAATACAGGTGTGGGCTCATGGTCCCTTCTTTATGAGATATAACATAAACTCATTTCAAAAATTTTAACTTAAATAAAATTTATCTACCATGCCTATTTCCTGGGCTGCCTGAGTTCTGCAGCCTCTCCTCATGGTGCTAGGTGGAAAAGGACACTTCTCATCTACCAGGTCACTTCAGTTTTTCCAGTCCTACTCCTTTTCTTCCAGTCTCCAGCCCCAATGCCATCTAGCCACCTTCACTCACTCCATTAGCTCAACACGCCTTTATCTTTGCGAGTGTAGCCCCAGGGATTGTCTGGGGCCATTGTGACCCTTCTTCCCATGGATAATTCCTGGTAAATCACTTGCTAATCCCAATAGCAGCAGAGTAGGCCTGTAACGTACATTAAAATCAGTAGACTTTCTTGAGTATGTGATGGTGGGAGGGGTGTGGGTGCAAGAACTTCGGTGCCCTTTCTTGATCTGATCCAAGTACAGTACTGGCAAGTGCAATATACCATGTGAAATCCCTCTGAAAGATTAATACACTAATTTAAAAAATGTCTGGGTTACACTAGTCGGTCTCACTAAATCAGGATGGAGCTGTCTTGGGTATACTTTATGGTTCATTATTATGCCCTTTCTCCAAAAACAGACTCCTGGTAGGGAGTAGCACAGAGACCTGCAAAGACCTAAAATGCCTGTTCTCTTCCCAAGAGGCTCCCTTTGACATCCCCACCCACTATCAAGGCAGAAGCAGCTCTTTCCGCACTTAATGTATACATGAAACATTTTTAGTGAGCTTACTACTTATGTCTTTGCTTCCCAAAAGCTCATGAGTGAGTAGCGCTGTCTCATTAACTTTGGATTCAGTTATTAGCACAGTGCCTGGCATACGATTTGCAAAAGATGTTCAGTAATTAAAAAATAAAAAATGGAGCTGGGCACTGGTGGCTCATGTCTGTAATCCTAGCTACTCACGAGGCTGAGATCTGAGGATTGTGGTTCAAAGCCAGCCTGGGCAGGAAAACTCCTATTTCTAGTTAACCACCAAAAAATTAGAAGTGGAGCTGTTGGCTCAGTGGTAGAGTGCCAGCCTTGAGTGAAAAATCTCAGGGACAGCATCCAGGACTTGAGCAAGCCTCAGGACTACCACAACAACAACCAAAAGACCACTTGCTTTGTATGCCCAAAGCCTTGAGCTCAATCTCTAGTACCTCAAAAAAGGAAAAAAAATACATAGGGGCAAGGTGGTATATACCTCGAATCCCAGCTACTTGGGAGGCTGAAGCCAGAGGATCCAAAATTCAAGGACAGCTTGGGGGAACTTATTGAGATCTTGTCATAAAATGGAGAAAGCTAACAAATAAAAAGAGATAGGGATATAGTTCAGTGGTAGAGTACTTTCCTAGCATGCACAAAGCCCTGGGTTCAATCCCTAGTATTATATAAACCAAATGATACTTTTACAGAGATACGTGTGTGTTTTGGATATATGTATTTGTTCTACCCAGCAGCATACACACATCTTTCACAGCAAAGAAAGTGCCACAAGCTGGACAATGGCTTTGTTGTTACGAGGTTCTCTAGTGAGTACTGTATTTTTGGGCCTTCTCTGAAAACAGCCCTATTTAGAGCTTTTGAAGGAAAACAAAGACCCTTTTCTAAACCCAAGTGACTATAAGGGTCACCAACTGTAAAGCATCGGATACGTGGCGAGTATCTCCCCACCCTCCCCGCACGTAGCTGCAGGCCAGGCACAAAAAGCTTGTCTGTCGTCAGGAAGGCCTAGGTCCTCACGCATGCAGAGCAAGAGCTCTGCCACCACGCTGCACCCCAGATAAGGATCAGAAAGTTTTATGTCTTTAAATATTGACTCTAGCAGACTGTTTATCTGTAAGATCTGCTTCTCAGCTCTGGCTAACCATCTCTATTGAGGAGGGCAGGCCCACAGTTGCCAGATCTGATCTTTCAAGTTAGAAATAGGAAAATTCATATTTGTATGTAAAACAAGATTTTTAGATATTGGCTTTCTTAAAACCTTAACACATAGAACAGGCCAAAACTAAACTAAATAAAAACAAAGGAAAACCAAAAAAACACAGCTACAAGACATATCTGGCTCACAGGCTTATGGGTTGACCATCTCTAATGTAAGCTTGGATGTGTGACTGGGGATTACAAAACTGTAAGGGTAAGTTAATGATTCAACAAGCAAACCCAAGCTTATGGCTGAAATCACATCTCTGTACCCTCCACCTGTGTTGTCACTATTGCTCCCCTAAACTTCACCTTCTCTTTGGAATTTTCAGAATGGATATGAACATCCAACCGACTAAAATGTAATTGTACTGGGCTTAATTAAAGACTCAGCCTATTATCCTAACAAATTCTGTTTTTGGAAGAGTCAGATACCTAGCCAACTAAATGGAAATACGTAAATTATCTTTTTTTTTTTTTGGGTTCGGTTGTGGGGCCTGAACTCTGGGCCTGGGCGCTGTCCCTCAGCTCTTCAGCTCAAGGCTAGCGCTCTACCACTTGAGCCACAGTGCCACTTCCAGCTTTTTTCTTTTTTGCTTATTTGGTGCTGAGGAATCGAACCCAGGGCCTCATGCATGCAAGGCAAGCGCTCTACCACTGAGCCACTTCCCAGCCTCACGTAAATTATCTTGTGCTGGATGGCAAAGCTCCGTGCATTGGCTCTTCACATGCATGGCTGCCCAGATCTGCAGTTACTTCTCCAACACCATGGGCTGTGAGGCACCACACTGCTCAGAAGACCACACTCAACACCCAGCAGACATAGAAGTGCACTGCATCTCAGCTCTAAGTCCAGCACTGACATGTTCCAGCTTGCTCTCTGGTGTATGGAAACCTCACCCTGATCTGTTCATGAGTCTGACTCTAGGATTTCCACATCGTTTCTTCCACTCAGTGCCAGCCCACCCTCTAACAGCAGCCCCCTGCCCACTGGCCAGTCCAGTACTGGGCCTGGGCATCTGGGGACCCCGGAGTGGTGAGGATACACAGCGATGAACAGGACTGATGGCACCTTGGTGCCTGGATCCCTCCTGCAGTGCCCAGAAAGGCAAGGCTTCCCCACACAGTCTGTAGAGCACCACCACGGCCCCATCCGGCAGCCTCCACAGCAGGCTGACAAGGGGAAATACCAGCCTCACTTGTCGTCACCTATTTGGAGGACTTGTGCATTTTGCCAAGCGCCCTGAATAGATTGCCATCTCATACACACTTCCTTTAAGAAGCACAAATATGCATTTGCAAAAAAAAAATAACTACTTTTTAAAGTCAGTCTTTGAAAAAGGTGATATGGTGGTCTCCCTGATACGTGGATGTTAAATACAAAATGTAAGGAGATACGACAAAGTAAACAGGACTCGAGAAACAAAAGGACCTCTACTCATCTTGTCATATTGTTACTAAATGACCCCATGCTGCTGACCACATATATGGCACACGTCTGAGGGGAACCAGGAGGAGGACACAGAATCAGAGGGAAACTAGGGAAAACACACAACAGAGGGGCTCATCAGCTGCACTGGACATTGATGAAAATGAACTAAGCAGCTCAAGGCAGCGAAGGGAGGGAGGGAATGAGAGGGAAAGAAGGAACAGCTCACACTAACCAAGAGGAAAGAAATGTACATTCCACCCCATGTGGAAGAAATAGCTGTATTGTCAAAGCTCACAGAATTCACAAAGTTTATAGACTATAATAATGACAATTTGCCTCATGGACGTTAGAATGTGTTTGTGACTTTAAGTATCATTATCTTAAAATACTGTGAAATTTTTGAAATTTATGTAATCACTTAATCACAATAAAATTTATTAAAAAAAAAAGAAAAAGGTGAGGAGGTAATCCAGGATATGATGACCTGCAAAGTATTCTAGCAAAGAAACACAGCCCAGTCCTCCCAGGCCCAGCCTGCGGGAGGCCGTTGCACGGCAGGTTTGGGGGCCTAAGAAGATGCACCTAACTGTGAAAAACAAGCCAGGCAGTTCTCTATGGAACCACAGCCAGAGTCTAATGTCTTCACTGACTCGCACTGTGATACACAGACATTAAGGACAGTGAATTCCCAGTGGCCATGCTCAGGGCAGGCAGTGCTTGGAGATCAGTACCCATCAGGGTTCAAGCATGACTGGCCAGCAGGGAAAGCACAGTGTGCTCTTACCTCAGCAGCCTGGGTCTCCTGATGTAGCAGTGTGAGGCCGGTCAAGTCTTCTAAGAAGGAATGTGAAGAATTGAACACCTTCGCTAGGAAGTTAAACCCTTCCCGTTCATACTGATCGAGGACCTGAAAAACATTTTATGTTTTTAAAAAGGAGGCTGCATAGATCAACTTCATATTTAAAGATTTTTAATTCTAACCAACAGTTGTCAAAAATAAAACTAAGGCTGAGCGCCAGTGGCTCATACCTGTAATCCTGGCTATTTAAGAGTCTGAAATCTGAGGACTGAGATTCAAATCCAGCCTGAGCATGAAAGTTGATGAGACTCTTATCTCTGATTAACAACCAAAGAGCCAAAAGTGGAGCTGTGGCTTAAGTGGTAGAGTACTAGCCTTGAGCAAAAGAAGCTCAGGACAGTGTCCAGGCCCTGAGTTCAAGGGCTGGCACAAAAAAACAAAACACCCTAAAAATGAAAATAAAATAGGGAACTACTATGGCAATCTGGGTTAGTATTTATCATCTTTCTCTCCTGAGAAAAAATAACAATGTCATCTTCTAGTTCAGCTGCCAATTTTCCCCAAACTA
This sequence comes from Dipodomys ordii, assembly GCF_000151885.1. NCBI lineage: Eukaryota > Metazoa > Chordata > Mammalia > Rodentia > Heteromyidae > Dipodomys > Dipodomys ordii. The sequence continues at coordinate 2,548,275 of NW_012267228.1, forward strand.
AGTTTTCATGCAAATTCACTAAAAATTACAGAAGAATTGCCATTACCTGCACTTTTACTTCTCCCAAATGATTTAATAGGTGAGGGACAGTGCCAGTGGCAGGAAAAGTCCCTGAGACTCTTATCTCCAATTAACCACCAAAAAGCCAGAAGTGGAGCTATAGCCCAAGTGGTAGAGCACTAGCCTTGAGCACAAAAGCTCAAGGATGGCACCCAGGCCCTGAGTTCAAACCCTAGGACACACACACACACACACACACACTCTCTCTCTCTCTCTCTCTCTCTAAAGGATTAAGGGAAAGGCAAAGACAAAGTGATTTGTTACAAATATACTAGCTACAAACTAGTTACAAACATACTAGCTAATCAAAAATACTTAAAAAAAATATATTTTTTTTCTTTTTTTGAGTCCGGTCGTGGGGCCTGAACTCTGGGCCTGGGCCCTGTCCCTCAGCTCTTCAGCTCAAGGCTAGTGCTCTACCACTTGAGCCACAGTGCCACTTCCAGCTTTTTTCTTTTTGCTTGTGTGGTGTTGAGGAGTCGAACCCAGGGCCTCAGGCATGCAAGGCAAGCGTTCTACCACTGAGCCATCTTCCCAGCCCTTAAAAATAATTTTTAACAGGAAAAATAAATGTTAACAGGCACATCATAAGCAAGGACATCCAAAGGGCCAATAAACATGAAAATGCGCTCCATGCCACAAGTGATCTGAGAGAAAAAGACTAAAACTATAGTGAAATACCACCATGTACCTACAAAAAGGCTAAAATTAAAGCCAGCAAATACCAAGTACTGACAAGGATGCAGTTTTTATGGGGGTTCTAGTTTAGAAGTAGAACATTTATATCCTTATGATCCAGCCACCCCACCCCTAGATACACACCCACAAAACATGTGCACAAATGCACATCAAAAAACACAAGCACGTGTCAGTGGCAGCATTAGTCATAAGAGCCTGAAACTTTGTCCGTAAGTCCCATGAATAAGTGAGTGGTGGTACAGTTGTGCAATGAAACAGTATAGCCATGAGAACTACAACTACATTCATCAAACAACAATACACATCCCGTCATGGTAGAACCCCGGAGTGGCTGTCTGTGGGGAGACTATGACTAGAAAGGGCCCTCGGGACGGCCCTGGAGGGAGCAGTATATGTTGGCTCCAAAAGGTCTACTTTTGGAGAATGCATCAAGTACAACAGTTAAGACTTATGCAGGGTTTTGTTTACATGTAGATAAGAGGCTGGTAGCCCTGGGAAGAAAACAGGAAGAGGACAGGAAGGTGCTCTCAGCAGCAAGAACACGCGACAGCCATTTGTGGGTAGTTCACAACTACTCCTACAGAAAGGAGCCAAGGAGCCCGAAGCCTCAGTCCTCCCTGAACACAGAAGAAACAGAAATGAATGTTTAAAAAAAAAGACAGCAGACATTGAAGACAAACTCAAGGAGTCAGTGACAGAGGGCCAGACAGATGAGAAAGCAATCAGTACTGCAAGGCGGTAGGCTGACTGGGCATGGGAAAATAATGGGACAGCCCAATGACAAGGTCAATAAAGGCCTCTAATAAGTAACAGAACCCCTTGGTAATGGGGAGATTACTTACAAAGCAGCCTGTTATCACAGAAAGAATGGGGATGAAATGTAGATGATGTTTTCAAAGTGATAAGCGCTGTGTATTTAATCATCACTTTTTTCTGAGTTAGCCCTCAGCCTGGCAGTAGTTGCTTTCTCCTGTGTTCCAGGAGAGGAGAAGAGACAGGTTTTGAAAACTGGACACAATTTTAACAAAAGCTGGAATAATTCCAGACGTGATATTTTGTTGGACTTTAGTTAAACTTTCAGAACTTAAGTCCATGTTTATACAGATAATTTTTATGATTCTACAAATCTGACAGTGGAAAAACTACCAGCAAGGATAGAAGAAAGGCCTTCCTCTCAGTCAGGGTCTGCAGAAAGGTTAATGCTGAAACATTATTAATAGCCCTGGCTGCAAAAGAATGGAAAACTCAATCCTCTAGGGCAAATTGAACCAGGCAAGGGGTTCCAGCATTCTCTTTAAGTGCCACGAAGCTAATCTGTGTCACCAGAATAAGCAGCTTATAAAAGGTATGAGGATTTTTTCCCCTTATAAAAAGCTTAATCTTCTCAAAGGGGGAAAATGTGTTTGAAACTATCCAAAGAGTGAAAAAAAAATAAAGGAAAAAAGAGAAGATAGTGTTACAATGCATTTGAGCAGTAACCTGATAGTAATCTACATAAAATAGGCCACACCTCTTTTTTTGTGAAGGTATTGAGATTTGAACTTGGTTTTCTTTTTTTTTTTTTTAACTCGGTTTTATTGTTCACAGCTGGTGTTCTACTACTTAAACCTCATCTCTAGTCCTGCTTTATTTTTTGCAAAATATAATGAATTTTTTATTTCTTCTCTCTCAGAACCAACAAGACCACTAATAGAAACTTTAAAAATTGTAATTAGAAGGGAAATACAATATGAATATCATTAAGGTTAGTATAAGTTAAACTAAACAAACTTTATCACATGAGCAGTGGGCTATGTGTAGAATTATTTTTTTTAAAAATTTTTATTATCTTTAAGTGGTTGTACAAAGAAGTCCTGTTTTTTTAAATAGCTGTTTTGGAGATGGAGTCTCAAAGACTTTTCTGCCTGGGCTGGCCATGAACCAGGCGAATGAGAGCCTCTGTGCACTCAGGCACGGTCCCCAACAGAGTGTGTGTGTGTGTGTGTGTGTATGAACCAGGCGATGGTCCCCAACTGTGTGTGTGTGTGTGTGTCCACACACACCAAGAATATGTGAATATGTGCTGTCTGCCCAGAGGTCACCTGGCTCATGGCGGCTGGGGATTGTAGAGCAGTGGGCAGGCAGGAAGAGGGCATGCCAGCCTCTGCTGGGCAACTTTCTTAGGGAGGTACCTCTCCTTTTTTCAGTCCCCCCTCTTTTTTTTTGGTTGGTCATGGGCTTGAACTCAGCCTAGGTGCTGTCCCTGAGCTTTTCTGCTCAAAGCTAGTGTTCTACCATTTCAGCCAGAGCTCCACTTTCAGTTTTCTGGTGGTTAATTGGAAATAAGACTGTCATGGACTTGTATGTGCTCTCTGAACCTCGATACTCAGATCTCGGCATCCTGAGTAGCTAGGGTTACAGGCATGAACCACCAGCTTCCGGCTGTCAGTCATCTTTTTAAACCAAATCATGAAAACCAAAGATGTTGTCTGAAGACTCATGTTGGAGAATCCCAAGACTTAAATACCAAATCAAAAAACCCTTCGAGCCGGGTGCCGATGGCTCACGCCTGTAATCCTAACAACTCAGGAGGCTGAGATCTGAGGATCACAGTTCAAAGCCAGCCCAGGCAGGAAAGTAGTGAGACTTTTATTCCCAATAAGCCATCAGAAAACTGGAAGTGGCGCTGTGGCTCAAGTGGTAGAGTGCTTACCTTGAGCCGAAGAGCTGAGGGACAACACCCAAGCCCACCACCGACCAAAAATTTAAAAAAACACAACCAAAACTTACTACCTCATTTATCTTTTTTTTCCCCTTAAAAATGTGAATGTAACAAAGGCTAGCTCTCTAACTCCATGCACAACGCAGAGCAGGCACCTGAGTATGAGCAGGGTCCCTGGAGGGCTTCAGAGTTGCTGACTAATCAGTTAGATCCAGACTGGGATCTGAGCTTGGTGATTCCGGCGAGTTTCCCGAAGACAGTGATGCTGGCCCTCAGCCACGTGGTAAGAATGTCTCCTGCAGCTACACAGGGGCACAGGCCCTGACACTCATCCACAAAGAAGCACACATGTTTCTTTACTATGCACTTTCAAAACTCATCTTTAAGTTGAACATAGTGGTGCACATGTGTAATCCCAACGATTGCAGTGCTGGGGTAGAAGAGGCAGGAGGATTGTGGGTTTGAAGCCAACGCTGGCAGAAGTTAGGGAGACCCTCTCTCAAACACAAAGGGCTTGTGAGTCTAGCAGTAAGGGCTTGCCTAGCATGCCCGACTCGTCTTTAGTTGTTGCGCTAAAAGACATGACTGTGTGTGATACCAAAGGTTGCTGGGCCGTTTGACTTAATCCCTTCGACACATTATTCATGGTAAGAAGTCCTTCATTCCTTCTTCCCTGCAGCCAGGTTTCCTTAAGAACACGACATGACTTACAATGTGAATTTGGGTTCAGTGCATTTCATTTTGGAATCGAGAGTTATATAAGCACTTATCTGGCACAGAGGTTCTATCGATAAGATTGCATTATGTTGTACAGTATTCTCTCTTTTCCCTCTGCATGGCTGTTGAGGGCATTGTCATAAATTGACAGCTGGAACAGTCTACAGTACTTTTGGTCTGGTTCATGCACAACTTTGGAAGAGGTTTTAAAAAAATGGATCTAACACTTAAAAATAATTTTCACATTAAAATTCAGCTATTTAACTACTCCTAAAGTACAAACAAAAATCATTAGATTTGGCAACATCATTCCCAATTTCCTCCACAGCAACCCATCATGCCAAGGCAGCCCTTTGCTGCCCTGGAAGAGAACTTAGCTGAGGATGGCTCCAGTCCCTATTCGCTTCCTGTTATCTTCAAGCCAGTCGCCCTGCTTACACCATGTACTTGTTGGGCTGGTTGCTACAGCCTGTGTACGTGGGTGCTCAGATTAAGAGGAAGAGTTTGAATTTCAAAAAGCTACATATGCTGGTTTAAGCTAAGAATGTGGTCTGGTAGCTGAAGTTACTGAAAACATGTACTCTGGGTTCAGTCTCTGACGGCCCAAGGCTGACGGGTAGAGTGATCTATCTGCGGGCCAGTTGGGAAGTCCTACTTTGGAAGTTCTGCATCAAGAGCTTTTAGGCTGGGGTGAGCCTTCTCAGAAAGACCATCAGATTGTGACCCCCTCTGCCAAAAGAGTAGCCAGTGATGGGCACCGCTGCCCACACCTGGGTGCCCAATTCCTACTTCTTCCTGCAGCCTTCTCTGCTGTGACATAACAGAAAAGTCAAATAAAACAGAGAATGAACAGCTGTGGGTTCTGCTGTCACACCCCGTCTGGCCCCCCTTGGAGACCACTGGCTGGGTGGATCTCCACGTCCTGGCTGCCCTTTAGAATTTTCGGTCCCCCTCACAGTGGCGCCTACTTTTGCATATTCTTAAAGACCAGAGTTATAAATGTATTCTTTCCTACCTGCTGCTTAAAAATGCAATAGTGAGCCGGGTGCCGGTGGCTCACGCCTGTCATCCTAGCTACTCAGGAGGTTGAGATCTGAGGATCTCGGTTCAATGCCAGCCCCAGCAAGGAAAGTCCATGAGACTCTTACCCGCAATGAACCACCAGAAAACTGGAAGTGGCACTATGGCTCAGTAGTAGATCACTTGCCCTGAGCTGAAGAGCTCAGGGATGGCACCCAGGCCCAGAGTTCAAGCCCTCCTTCCCCCCCCCCCAAAAAAAAAGCAATAGTGCCTGCTGGAGATACATGCTGGTTTGTGCTTTCTTGCTTCTCATTCAGTCTCACCAGAGATTCAAGTCTGCAAGTCCCTCCGCCCCTGGCCCCGCCTCCCGCTCTTTACAGTGCCAGGGATGGAACCCAGGACCTCGAGTACATTAGACAAGCATCCCACAACTGGGCTACTCCCCACTCCTACACATGGCTTTCCAACAATGATATTTTGGTTTTATTAATTGTTCCACTCTTCTGGTAATTTCTATACATACGCTCACGTTTGTACATTTTGTAGGGCCTTTTCTATTTCTGGAGATAAACGTTTGTCCACTCATTCTGGGCCTTTTAAAATGGGGACACAGCTAAAGATGACGGGGCTTGCCTTGAGCTTGCAAGCCTCCTGCCTCAGCCTCAGCACGTCTGGCTCTCAGCGCACGGTGTTCTCCTCAAAGATCTCACTGCGGTCGCAGGCACTGAGCGGAACCGTCTAATGCCAAGTAAGCCTTAAGGTTTCTGGGCCACAGATACGAAATTGCTGCAGCCAACACGAGGTCAGGTGAGTTCAAATTCACCCTGACTCCCACTTGGAGCTCTCCCTGAAATGGAGAATGGTTCACCACGTCTGACAACAGTCTGACTTTAACTTGGATTCTCCTCTCCTCCTCCTTGAAAAGCACTCAGCGCTGCTCGGTCTCAGCTTCCTTTTTCAGTTAAGGGAATGTCCATCCATGTTCACGTTCTCTTCAGTATGTCACCTCAGGATTCCTAGTAATTAGCTATTCTTTGATGTTAAGGTACTTGGAAACAAGTCATCTAATTTCTTTCTCTTCTTCAACCCCTTCTTTAGCAGCTCCCCCCACCCCCGGAGTACAGGCACTTAAAACTCGGGGCCTTGCACTCAGCTGATGCTCTGTCACTGCCATTTTGTTGGTTAATTGGAGATAGGAATCTTGCAGACTTTTCTGCCCAGACTATCTCTGAACCATGATCCTCCAGATCTCTGCCTCCTGAGTAGCTAGGATTTTGGGTATGAGGCACCTAGGTTTCTATCTACTTTAAGTGACTTCAGTAAGAGAACCAGTTAAGGTAGAACTGTTCTAGTATGCTGTCCTGTGTTACCTCCCTAGTACATGGCCCTCCTGGTCAATAATTGGGGAAGAAGCTCTACGACATTCTTTGAATAAGAGTAACAGCTCTTCCTGGTAGTGACTTACTCTTAAAATTCTGAGAAACTACAGAGGGTGGAGGTTCAAGTTTTATCCTTGTAATTTATTCACCATCACCCTAGACAAAGATTTATCTGGAGAATTGGGTGGGGAAACACAACACTTCTATGCATATTAGAATATGAAGAAACGCAAAGGCGTTTGAAAACGCCTACAAAACTATCGAAACCCATAGCTCTTGTCCCTCCTTTGTTCAGCTGACACTGGAGGCAGTTGCTTTGCCGATGACTGGCAATACCAAAGCCCAACATTCTGATGCGTCCCGCTGTTATGTTAGCTGTCGCTGCTATATGATCTATTATTTATTTTTAAATACTTCACCATACACAGTGTGAATAGACATCATACACCCATAGGCTCCCCTCTTTCTCCTGAGGTTGTTAATATCTGAGGCACTCTAAGCAGGAATGGAGTCTCTAAGTTTCGCTCCTACAAGCATAACAACTACAGCCATCCAAATCGACACCAGTAAGTAAAGTAATTAATAAGTAAAAAAATAGAATTTTTTTTTCTGGTGAAAATACTGGGCATTAAGATACCTGTATGTGCCTAGAAATATTGCACAGGTCCTAGAGCCTTGTACAGACACATGGCTACAGGAAATCTATTAAACCAGAAAACAACATGCTGCAGTACGTAGCTCCCTAGACCTAGAGCGCTAGTCCTACACCAGTGGCTCCAACTAAAACTAGCTATGTCCTGAAATGAAATGATTTCTATGGTCTGTTTCTACTGAAGTTTTGTTTGCTTGCTCTTTGTGGTAGTGGGTTTGAACCTGGGGCCTTGTGCTTGCTGGGCAGGCACTCTCGCTTCAGAGCCAAACCTCCAGCCCCTTTTTTGTGCTGGAGATTTTTGAGATAAGGTCTTGCTTCCTGCTCAGAAACATGCCTATTTGAGGCTTCCTGTCACAGTAGGACAACAGGCAGGCCCCACCGCATCCAGCTCTCATGAACTCTCCTGCCCAGCCTGACCTCAAACGTCCACCCTTCCAATCTCAGCCTCCCCAGTAGCTAGATTAAAGGCATAACTGACTATTCATGCTTAGCTGCTACTGAATTTTTGATGTAAGATACATACCAAGAGTCAAGAGTTGGGCTTTTCCTAGTTGGTAAGAACGCGCTGAATAACTTATGCCTGCTTGGTAGTACATGTTTGTATGTATGGCAACATTTGGTCTTAGGTTTGACTTCACTGTTACAGGCTGCTGGGTAGCATGACACGTCTCACCCTGGAAGCTCCCAATTTCTACCAAACCAATGGGCACTGCCGGGAGCTGCAGCACTGGGCTGATTCACATTGCAATGACTGTGCTGCATTAAACTATCCAAACAAAGCCTGGGACCTAGCCTTGAAGCTGGAAGAGCACGATTCTGAGCAAGCAGACACACACACTTGCCATCGTGGGCCTTCCAAGAAAAAGGCTGTTTCTCTTCAGCAGGGAAACCACAGGAAGCTGCAGAGACAGTCTTGGGGTGTGGGCTCTGCTGGGGCTGGGAGCCTGCCAACAATGCCATCGGTCTGTTTCTTAGCCCCTGCAATGCAATGACACACAAACTGTTTTTAAAAAGTTATCTTCCCGAGCTAGGCGCCAGTGGCTCATGCCTGTAATCCTAGCTACTCAGCAGGCTCTGGTCTGATGATTGTGGTTCAAAGCCAGCCTGGGCAGGAAAGTCTGTGAAACTCTTATCTCCAATAAGCCACCAGAAAACTGAAAGTAGTATTGTGGCTCAAGTGGTACAGCACTAGCCTTGAGCTCAAGAGATGAGGGACGGCACTCAGACCAAGTTTAAGCCCAAAGACCAACCAAAAAAAAAAAATCTTCCCCAAGCACCTGGCTTTTGTATTCTACTCATAATTCTGTCATCTAATCAATACTACATTCACAGGACTGGAAAGCTGGGGGGCAGCTGTCCTGTGTGCTCAAGCCCAGTACGAGTCACAGTGGATGCACTGCCCAAGACACTTTTTTTTCTTTAGTATTTAAGCTGAGAATTGACCAAAATGAAAGCATGAACGCCTGTCCTGAACAGTTTATGGAGCAAAAGCCTTTAAACTCTCACCCCCATGAGAAACGTGCTCTGGTATAAGAAGCCCATGTGGTTTTCCCATGATAGCGTGAAAACTGAGAGAGGAAAAATTCTTCTGTACATCAAGGACCCCCTTTCAAAGGACAAGTCCTCTAGAATAGCCTGAAGGAGCCGGCCAGTCAATCCTTGAAGATGCTCAAAATTGAAAATGCACTCCCCGCTACCCCACAATGCAGAAAATGAAACTGTGTGTGAACTGACACAGTCACACCACTGTACAGCTGGTAGAAGACTGGAGGTGGGGGTCCAGGACTTTGCGCTCTGTGGCTGGCCACTTCACTGGAACTTGGGAAGAGATACCTGGGCAGCATCCATTCAATGCTCCAAGCCTAGAAGCAAGTCCTTCCTGCTCACGCTGCGCCAGCCCCACCCCACTGAGAGACGGAGGCTGGAGAAAAGCTTCCAAGAAGCCGTGCAGGGTGGGAACCCGGACAGAGGCGCTGGCAGCAGCCCAGGTGCTCCGCCACCCTGGGCCTCTTCTCTCTGTGCCATGAAGAGCACCAAGAGCTTCAGAAGTCAATCAGCATCTCCTGAGGTTCCAGCTTACGTCAAGTGGCCCTGGTGCTAGTCGCAGACACCTGCACAGGTACTTAGCACTCCGGAGAAGAGCAGGTTCACTTTCTCCCCTATGCATACTCTGAGGAACAGCAAAAGGACACTGCACTCTGGTTAATAATTAAGCCCTCAGATGAACCGACTGCCTGGAAAGAAATAGGAAGAAAAGGAAAAGACAAAGACTCTAATACCAGCACTAGTGTCTGCTTGCCTCAGGTTAGGCCCTTCCACACAGGAATTGCCCCTCCTCTTCTTGATACCCTCCCCTTTGGGAGTTTCTCAAGATGGAAAGTGTTGCCTGCTTCAGTCCACATGAAAGCACTAATGGCTGCCACACCGGTGCTTCTCCAAAGGCCACTGAAAAGGCCTTTGATGTCATACCTGAGGCCACCAAAGCTCAGAAAGCTGACCAACTCCCCCAAGTCCACCGTGGGGGACTCCTCTTGCTGTACTCACAATGAGGGTCCCTCAGAACTTTCTGGAAAAGTTCTGGTACTTTTAAGATCCCTAAATCCATGGGGCTCAAGGCTTGAACTCAGAGCCTTGTTCACTCAGCTTCCTTGCTCATAGATGGTGCTTCACCACTCAAGCCATGCCTCCAGACCAGCTTTTTGCTGACTAACTGGAGATGAGAGTCTTGAGTACTTTTTGCCCACTTCTCCAGGCCTCAACCTCCTGGGTAGCTAGGATTATAGATGGGAGGCACTGGGGCACCGGCTCTCAGAATTACTTGCAATACCTAGTACGAGGTAAATGCTGTGTTGGCAGCTATACTACCTCATCACAGAGGAAAGTGTGAGGGCAAGCGTCTGCCGTGTTCAGTACAGATGCAGCTTTCAGTTTCTGGCTGGCTGCAACGGTGCTGCAGCTCCTGTGGAGGGGCTCTGGCGGCCCACAGTGTGTGTTGGCTGTGGCTCAGATGAGTGCCCTGTGGGGCCCTTCTATTGCTCTCACTCGAAACTTCGGTCATTTTAAGCCTCGAAGCTTATTTTGTTATTTACTTATTTATTTTGCAAACTCTCCTTCTCTTTACTCACCAGATAGTTTCAAATTACTTTAAAAAAACAAACCCAACCCTACCCTCCAAGGTCAAGAACGTACCCCTGAGCAGGCTGGCTAGGAAGAATACAGGACGTGTGCAGAAACGCTTTCCCAAGGAGAACGTGCACAGTCTGCGGCTGGCACAGCCGGCTGACACAGGCGCTCAGCCTCCCCTGGCGCGCTCCCCCAGGCCCGTCGCAGACCGCAGGCCTCTTTCAGGGTCGGTGTGTGACAGGATGGTGTGGGTCTCGCTTTCCATGCGTGTGTTCAGGGTGTACTGGAATAGATGCACTCAGTAATGGAAAGCAGACATTGTGAAATGAAACTCTCTCTTCTGGGGGTCAGGAGACCCACATGCATTTGTTTGTTTGTTTTTTTTACAGAGGTCACTCTACTAGCAAGTCCACTTGCTCACCTATTTTCTAACTCTGCTTACAATACCACTGAAATCAATCTTTTCCATCAGTCAGGTCAAAGTAAACTGAGGATGGAAATTGATTTTTACAGAGGTTTTATTTAAGCAATGCATAAATGCTCTTTTTTAAGCAAGATTCACACTAAATCCAAGGTCCTTGTTTGGGGAGCGGGGTAACTGTCCCTTGCCTCTGTTGTCACTTCTAGTATTCCCTGTCAAGGTATGTCATGAATGAGCAGACATGAAAGAAAAGGGAAAGCCAGATACTACTTGGGAGGCTGAGATCCCGAGGATCTCGATGTGAGGTCAGCTCTTGTCAACCAATTGCTGGATATAAGTTCTAACACAAGGTAGTGTGACAAGTAGACACACTCTCCCAAGGAATCTTCTCAGGAGTGTGAATAGCTGGTATAGCGGTGCTACCTTTCTTAGGATGCTACCACGTGTCCACCTGTGTACTCCAAGCCACCAGGATGGTGGTCTGTACTCCATGCTATTCAGTGTCTGTGTACTCCCAGGACAGTTCTGGTAATTTGCAATATTTGAAATTAGGAAAGGCCAGATACTGTAGAATTTCTTATTATTGTCTTATAGAATAGTACATAAACAAGTCACAAGGATGCTAACTTCAGGAAGTATATTCGCAAATGACTCTATCACATCTTCTATGCGAAAAAGTGAGATGGAGACATTAAAAAAAAAAGCAAGCAAGCAAGCCCCTTCACTGCCAGAATGAATCCCCAAAACATCTGTCCTGCTTCAATGTACTCTGGAAACCAATGAAAGCCAATAGGATACTAGAAGCTACAAAGAGCCTCAGTGGACTCACTGTTCAGAATGTGGCAATGCAGCAACTCACTGCAAGCAGAGGTGTGGCTCTGGTAGAGCACTAGCTTTAAGCAAAAAAGCTAGGGGAGAATGCTCTGGCCCTGAGTTCAAGACTCAGTACTGGCACCAAGTAAATGAATGAAGACAAATTGTACCTCCATACATATAGATAGGCATCTACTATGATGGCTAGCATCCCAGATTGTGAGCTCCTGGGGACACTGGCTAGTTTTGTCTCCTTTTGTGCTGTTCATTAATCTTTCTCACCATTCCCAACATATTTAATTGGTTCATACCATTTGCCAGGAACTAGCTACCCCTTTGAATCTAGCTGCATTTCTTGGGTAAAGAGGATCAAATAACCTCACACACCTGTATTTATAAATGTAGCACCTTTACTATCTCATCCAGTATGGATTATGAAAGTATTTATCTGAATTACTATGACAGTAAAATAAACATGTCAAATTTCAATTCATATTGAGAAGGGTGAGGGTACAGCTCAAGTGGCAGAGTGCTTGCCTAGTAAGCATGTTGAAAACCCTCCATGCAAAGTGTTATCCACATGTACACACACAGAGCTTCTCAACTGAGAACAGGGCACTGGTGTGCATCTGTTGTCCTACATATGGATGGAAGCAGGTAAGGCTCGGGTACACCCGGGCGGGAAGCAAGGTCCTAGCTTAAAAATAACCAGCAAAAGGAACAGAGCTGGTGGCATACACTCAGGGTAAAGATGCCTATCTACTAAGCACAAGGACCTAAGTTCAACTCCCCCCTCTCCCCACATACTCACACCTAATCCTTTCAGAGGACCTATCATCAAAGCGATCAAGATCTATTAGCATTATCCCCACCTCTGGTCCTCAACTCCACCCAGACCTGAGCTCCTCCCTGCCTTAGAGTTCCCTTCACATAGCTGACCACTCCCTCTCTTCCCCATAGATCTACCAGCACATACCACTTGCCCCAGAGCAACCCACCTGGATGGGCGCAGATGCCATATTGCTCCTTCTCCAGGGGGATATATGGCCTCTCTAATAAACCTTACAATAATCTTTCTTCTGTGCCTGCCTGCCTCCGCATGGTGCCCTGGAATGGTCGTGATGGATCCTAACAAGATCTATGACTCAAAAATTCTATGTCAAGATGGTGGATGCTAGAAGTGAAACAAATTAGTTTCAAACAAAAGGATACATAGAAAAAGGAGCCCTTTAAGGGGGAAAAGTGTGTTCCCACCAGCTGCTGGTCTGTTTGTGATGGCAGGTGACATGGAAGGAGGTTGCAGGCCCAGCACTACCGGCTGATCAGGTGTTCTGGAGGACCACAGGCAGCACAATTACACTTCTCTGTAATCACACAAAAGGCTTAAGTAGCACTTCCCAAAAGGACAGGGAAACAGGCTTTCTGAGCTTTCTAAAGCCATAGCTCCAAATCCTGATTCTGTCCCTCTTGCTGCACTGACTGTGGACAGACAGTGAGCCCCAAAGAGGCTCCATGCACCCCAAGAGATGTAATATGATCACAGGGGTCTTTGTTTTCTTCTTGCTTGCAGTGCAACACCAGTCCCAGGAGTGGGCAAAGGCCTTGGTACTTGGCCACAGGGAACTGGATAGAACTGGATATACGTCAGCCATTGCAATTTCCCTGGGAAACAGAAAATATTTTCCCCACTCTGTGGATGAGGAAATTGAAGCAAAGGGAGAAATGTCCAAGGTTTTCAATGAGGTGAAGAGCCAAGAGCTTGGAGGTTAGGGCTTGTAGCTGAACACTGTTCCCTGGCTCTGGCAGGATATTCCATCTCCTTCTGGGAACAGAGCAGCTCTGGAGACTGGAGAAACACTAGTTGCTAAGGACAAGATGTGGGATACAGTTTACACCACACAGCCATACATATGGAATCCATCACACATGTTAAAATAGAAGGCTTGAGGCCTCACTGGGTAAATGAGATAGAAAAGAGAACCTGGGGGTGGGGGCAGGTTACTCATCATTTTCCAAACCAGAGATTTATGTCCCTTTTGGAAAGAAGAAGAAAAATCTGGCTGCAACCCAATTTTGAGTAACATTTGCCACTGAGAAGCTGTATGCAAAGATTCCTGGCACAAGCATTGGAGAGTCCTTCCGATTAGGCGCTGGCCGGTCCTTGTAAATGACTGAGATTTAAAACCTATCAAATCTGAGAAGTAGGGAGTTCCCTCAATGCAGTACCACAGATCCCCCTACCTGAGCTCATCTCAAACTTCAAGTGGGAATGTGCAGGAAGGGGACTTTCTGTGTGTATTATGTACATGCAGGTTTTCTGAAAAGTCAAGGGTAGAGAATGCAGTCAGCAGTAAGCCGAGTGGTCAGGATGATGGGTCTTCCTTAAATGTATTTGCTTATTTCTCTGCTGTTTAAGTGGATTGCCAGGCTGGGAGATGTGACTCAGTGGTAGAGTGTGGAGTGCCAAACACACACACACACACACACTCTCAAACATAAACATACACACACATATAAGACATAAACAAATAATACCTTTTAAGACTGCATGTGAAATAAAAATAATAAAAACAAAGTAAAAAAAAAGCTACTAAAAGTGTCAATAATGGGCCAGAATTCATCTCTTCCAGCTGACTCACTGAGCAAAGGAAGACGTGGAGGCAGGCAGAGGCAGAAGCATCATGCTTGAGGTCACTCATGGGCCAGGGAGGACAGAGCCAGGCCCCAGAGGTCCCCATGTCCTCCCTCCCAGCACCTGCTGCAGCTGCCGGATTTCTTTCTCCCCTAAGCTCCACTAGGTAAGAAAGTTAGATATGGAACTGTAAAATTCAAAACAGCAGCCTCCAGTATTAGACAAAGTCCACGAGATTTCAGCTTGAGAACAGCCAAAATGAAAAAGGCTCTGACCAAGATAACTGGGTATCTCTGTGAAGTTACAGCTGCTGTACTCAACAGCTTCATGTGCATGCTGGCTGTGTTTTCTCTTCCATAGGTCTCTAACAATTCTTACTTGCCCTTTAACCCCAATCCAGAAGTCACCCTCTGCACAGCCCCTGCTGGTCTACCCCACTGACAAAACTACGAATCACTAGGGTGCACACAGGGGATGCACCTTATCTATAAGGTCATTGCTGATTGTGATGTCAGTCTTAAACTATATGGCATATATCAGACAATGCTTATTTTTGATCATTGTTAGTTAGGTGTTACTGTAACAAAATACCTAAGATAATCAACTTCTAAGGCGCAATGGCTTATGTTGGCTCCAGGTTTTGGAGGTTTCAGTTCATGGGCAGTTGGTCTCATAGTAGCTGTGTTAGGCAGTATATCAAAGAGCAATGAGGGGCAGAGAAAACTCTCAGTTCATGCCAGAAGGAAAAAAAAAAAAAAAAGCAAGAGGGAGAGCCAGGGCCCCAAATCCCTTAAAGGCACATCCTCAATGATCTGACTTTCTCTCTCTAGGCCCCACCTCTTAAAGGTCTCACCATCTAGTGATAGCACCAGGCTGGAGACCAAGCCTTTAATACAAGGCCCTTTAAGGGAACATTCCAGGTCTAAACTATGGCAATCATCCTTACACCACTGGCATACAGCAGAGACTCAAATATCAGTTAAGTAAATGAATGCTTGCATAAGACCCTTCCAAATCTAGGACATCTGTAGTACTCTTGGGTGAAAGGTTATTTTGGGATGGCACTTCTAAAACAAAGTTTAAATAGCCAAGTTTAATTTGGTATTTTTATGTTTCTTTACCTCCCTAGGAAATATGATAAAAGAAAGGTGGGATTATATAGAATTATAGATAAACAGGCAGGCTGGCTTTGATATAGGCAGAAAGGAAATACAAAGTACCAAGTGACGGTATAGCTGGTATTGATTATGCCACCCCTCCCTTTCTCCAGCACTACTCTGGATGCCCATGCCCAGATGTACACAGAAAGCCACTCACACACAAGTCATTCTCAGAAGTTTAGCCGTAACTCACCAACAATTATGTCTCAGTCAGCACCAGAATGAGGCTATCATTAGCACTGTTAATCACTAATTAAAATTTGAAGATCAGATTTTTGGGTACCACTTGCTACATCTGTGCAGTGGGCAGGTCCAAGATGGGAAGCAAACCAAGTTTGAGGGCTGTTTCATCTTAATAGGCGGTTTCTACACTATCACAAATATCATGGGCAATAGAACAACCCTGCTCCTGACTCTAGAGGTACCAAAAAAGTCCCTGATCAGCACAGCTACTGTTGCATGAAGCACTAGGAAAACGCCTCGCTTTATTCCTTATTGCAAAAGAGCGGTCATGATATGTGGCATGTTCCACCTCCCTTAGGACTTGACTGGAAAGGGGAACAAGGGAAGATTCTGGATCCATGACAGTGTTCTTCTCCATCTTGATGGGAGGAGTATGGGTTACACAGGAGTACACATTTGTCAAAACTTACACAACTCTTTTAAGATAACAATGCTGCACTGTGAAGGAATTTTAGCTAGAAAAAAAGAACCATACATTGAAGCCTACTTATGAGGTACATTTTTTGTAAAGGCAGAAACTAGCAAGTATGAAACCACTCTGGATTCTAGACTTGAGGATAATGGAGCCAGGCTTCCCCCTGCTGAGAAAGGTAGTTTGGAAGGTGGGAAGGGGGAAGTTACCATCGCCAAAAGGGTAAATACAGCATGTGCCTTCTAACAGGAAGATTTGGCAGTCTTTCTTTGGCATTTTGCCAAAAAGTCAAAATAACTTGAATTTGAAAAGCCAGAAATAACTTGAATCTAATCACAAGAAAATGGCAGGCAAGTCCAAACTGAGGGAAACTACAGAAAGAACAAGCTATGTGTCAAAAGGTCACAGTTAAGAAAGACAAAGGAAGGTAAATATCTTTTCCAGATGCCCAAGAGACAGGGTAACTAAACCCAGTGCTTCATCCTGAACCGGACACTGCCCTAGAAAGGAAAAGCAAACAAACCTACAAAGAACATTAATGGTGCAAATAACATCTGAAATACAGACTGCTGATTAGATAATAATATTGTGCAAACATTAAATGGCCTTAACTTAATAAGCATATTGTATGTTAGGGAAGAAACCCTCTTTGTTCCGAGGAAATTTACATTGAAGCATTCAGTTAAAATAGAACACAATGTCTTCAATTTACTCTTGAAAATCCATGAGCAAACAGAAAGGGTGGGAGGGGAGTAAAAGGAGGAGGCAGGAAGGGAGGAGAACACAGACCAATGGAAACTATCACAAAGTGTTTAGTAATATTTGTGCAACCTTTCTGTAAGTTTAAGATTTTACCAATTAAAATAAAGTTGCTAAAAAAGATTGCCTCCCCCCCTCCAAAAAAAAAAAAGACCACAACTAATGAAACAACACATTCCAAGGCCTTTCAGGAATACTGGGTTCAAAACGACATTCTTTGCTCTGGCAGAAAGTTCACAACCCTAGTTGGATCTAGATTCCTTTTCTACAAGTGAAAAACAATGCATAAAACCTGCGTCAGGTCATCTTAGCTACTCAGGAGGCTGAGATTTGGAGGGTGGCAGTTTAAGATCAACCATGGAGGAAAATGTCTGAGACTTCATCTCCAGCAAACAGCTGACCTGGAGGTGTGACCTAACTATAGTATGCCAAGCAAGAAAGCAAATTCAAGTACAAGGTGCTGAGTTCAAACCCTGTATTCACCAAAACCCAAACCAAAACAACCAACATGTAAGCTTCGACTAGGCTTTTTCAAGTCTCAGTGATAGACACCATCATCTTAGGAAGTTTATGAGGTGATAAACAGAAACTGAAATAAAAGCCACTTTTATCACTCACCTCCCCCAGAGATTCTTCAATCATTTTTGTGTTTTTTTTTTCTGTAAAATGGAATCATTCATATGGGTATGTACCAAGTGAAGATGGAACAAAGTAGGCGCGGCTTGTGGTAGAGGACTTGGCTTCTCTGCCACAGAAGCTGGCCTTGGTATTCTCCCTCACCTCAGCCAATAGGAGGTTTTCATGGTTTATTGGTATCATTTTTTAGTGAACAAGGTATTATTACCCAACAGAGATTATCGCATCCCTTGACTCTTTTTAACTCTCTGTATTTATATGGCCTTGGTCCTAGGAGAAAAGCACAAATACTAAAATTCATCAAAGCAAAATTAATTTCATAAATGTCAAAGGAAAAACTTTGTAAAATCATTTTTTGTCCCAACGAATCTTTTGAAACAGAAACAACTAAGATACGATCCGGTATAAAAAGTATCACTCTGAGCATGCCTTCAGAAAAAGTCACACGCAGAGAGGGGAATGTAATTGGATTTGTCATTTCAAAGTATTACTGTTAGGTTTGCAGATAATGGAGAATGACATGCTCCTTCGAGGGGAAAGAAGGTAGCCAAATAAGCAAAAGCTGGGTTTCTACTGTAAGGAAACACAGGCACCAAACGAAGCAACCTTTTCAGCACAAAGGAAATCTAATACCCAGACCACATGAAAAGTGATCGCCATGGGAACAGAGCAGCTGTTAAAATCCAAGTCAGCGTGTATCAAATGGCCTAGCATGCGTGTGCAAAGCAGGCCGCTCAGAGCAGCCACGAGAGAGGAAGTGATTCTGTGAAGAAGAAAACAGTGGCAGACCCGTACTTACTTCAGTGCTTACAGTGAGTGTGAAAGGGTAAAGCCACTTTCTGAAAGAATGGGCTCCTCCCCTCCCCTGCTACCAGCTGGTATGCGGAGATTCTTTTATAAACAGTATCTTACCTGCTAATTTAATTAGAAATAGAACAAGAAAGAACGAGTGTGTGCATTTCACTTGGAGAACCCAATTATCTTCATTTCATTGACTTGCTGGACTGACATAAAGCTACAGCTACAGAAAATATGGCCCTGAACCAAATGATCTCAATTTGAAAATTAATACGGCCAAGTTATTTTTAGACCAATTAACTCAGTCATACAAGGAAAAAAAATACACTCGACTGAAGAGTACATAATCCTAAAACTTGGATTTCTGAGGATTGCACGTAGACATGGGCAAAGCCTGGAAGCGAGTGGAAATAGGATACCTCTTACACAAAGGAACCACAGAGAGAAGGGGCTGCTGGGGAATTACCAGCAAATGATAAGCTCTAAATCTCAGCAAAACAACAAAACCGATTTAGTTTACTTTCAGAGCAGAAAAGAAACATGACTCTCAACTTCTGAGCACCTAGAGTTAGCCCATGTGTCAACATGGCTTATCAAATTTGAGTTCAATTTTTTTACAGAAATTAATCAGGATTGCACCTCTCAGAAAATATGATCATGTTAAGTTTCCAACAGAAATCTGTCAACTCAATAATTTACTTCTACCAGCACTGCTGGATGAAGGCAACACAGCAGAGAAATCTGCTCACAGCAGAGGCTTCTGCTCTGCACACAGGACCTCAACAGGAAACCTTTCTCATCAGTTAAGAGGGTTGTTTTGTTGAGACAGGGTCTCCCAGGCTGGCCTCGAACTTGTGAGCCTCTACAGGGCTGGGATTAGCAAACAGGAGTTTTAAAAGCTCAGGTTAAATCACTAGGCATTTAGAAGGCTTAAAGGGACATCCAAAAGGAAATCAGCTGTCACATATAGTATACAAGTAAGAATAACTCAGACAGCATCTCAGAGCCTATTAAAACCGAGACGCCATCACTATAGTTAGAGATACTCAGCCGGTTCCCATTACTGTGGGACAGCACACCAGATCTATTTTTAGAGCTGCTGGAAAGATCAAAGGAGAAGGGGCCTTTTATTGGCTCCCTACCCAGACCCTAATCTCTGTTTACTTTTCCTTTGTCATTATGTAGATCTCCAAAAGACACCCTGGGCAGGACTACCCCAATTCCCCTCATCCAGAACACTTAAAAACTGCTTGGTCTTCTAGGGTCTCTGAAGGGAGGGAAACCCCCTGGGGAGGAACAAAGTAAGATCAGTGACACTCAAGTTTAAGCCCAAACTGCTACAACACAACCATTGATACAGGCCTAAAATACCATAAATCAAGCCTTCTCAGTCTGGGTTCTTTGTGACCCATGGAAACAGGACAGAGTCCTTCCTGAACTTCCCCTCCTCACAGGAAGCCACGGCTGGTTTCAGATGCTGGCTGGTAAGTTGGAGGTTCAAGGCTGAAGGCTTACTTCAAAACAAGCTCCACAAACACAAAGTGACTTACTTTGGAGGAACAGGCAGTACATTTGTCAAATGCCAGGCTGACAGGAAGGACATTATCAAACCGTGACAGAAACCCCCGGATCTAAAAACAAACAAAAGAGAACAGTTTGTGTCAAGCATAAAATGGCCACATCTATGAAAATGCTTAGGTCTGACAAGGAAATGATTATTAAGGGGGGTGGGGGGTGGGGGGAGATTCCTGACAGAGACTACTACAAAAAATGGAGTTCCACTTGAGTGTTTCCCCTTGTACTGCAATTGTCTTGGTGAGCCCAGGTCCTTTATTCCTTTAGGAACCAGGGCCGATATGATTTTCAAATATCGGAGAACAAAAGGCAAACTGACCCCCAAATACAAAAGGCAAGCTGTAATAGCTCAAGTGTTAACAAGTGTATTAAAAGAATAACAGGTCAGGGGCCTGTGTGTGTGGCTCAACATACGAGTGCTTCCCAAGTGCACAAGTCTTGGGTGTTTCCCCAGCCCCCTAAAATGAAACCAATCCCTGTCAAGGTTTGACTCTGCCTCTTCTACAGAAGGACAGTGATGAGATAGAATGTGACATGGTGGGTGGGGGTGGGGTGGAGGGGTGTGAGGGGCTGGCCAGAGGCTCCAGGGAACAGAAGACACATGGTCCTAAACAGTTACTCAACAGTTAGGCTCCATTGGTGGGGAAACAGCACCACCTGGGGTAGAGACTTCTCCCTGCAGCTAAGTCATAATCAGTGAAGTCAGCACACAGGCCCTGCCCATTGTGGCTGTGAGGTGTGCAGGAACATAGTTATGGGGTCGGTAGCAGGGTAGTAAAACCGAGTCTCCACAGGATTGCAGAATGACAGACCAGTGTTCATTATTTCCTCTTCCCAATGACTTTCTTCTTCCCTTGTGGCACTAAGCATGGAACCCATAGCTCTACCACTGAGCTACTTCCCCAGCGCAACCACCTCATTTTACCTTGACAAAACTAACTAAGGCTCAGAAAGGTGAAGCATCTTGGCTCAGGTAAGCAGTAAGTGATAAAGTTAAGATTCAAAAGAATGCTAGGCGCCGGTGGCTCACACCTATAATCCTAGCTACTCAGGAGGCTGAGATCTGAGGATCGCGGCTCAAAGCCAGCGGGGGCAGGAAAGTCCGTGAGACTCTTATCTCCAATAAACCACCAGAAAACCGGAAGTGGCGCTGTGGCTCAAGTGCTAGAGCGCTCGCTTTGAGCTGAAGAGTGCAGGGACAACGCCCAGGCCTAGAGTTCAAGCCCCATTACTGACCAAAAAAAAAATTTTAAAGAAGACCTATAGACTACAAACCTGGCTTAGGCCCTGGCTTCCCATGGTTGCAAGCTGCAGGCTCGGGCTAGATCACTGTTTCTTCTTTCCCGCAGAATAACCATAGCCAGTACCAGGGCTTGAACTCAAGAGCCCCATACTTGCTGGCATTCTACTATTTGAGCCATGCCTCCAGCCTACCTTTTATCTTTATTTTTGCCAGTCCTGAGACTTGAACTCAGGGCCTGGGCACTGTCCCTGAGCTTCTTTTGTTCAAGGCTAGCACTCTACTATTTGAGCCACAGTGCCACTTCCGGCTTTTTCTGTTTATTATGTGGTACTGAGAAAATGAACCCAGGGCTTCATGCATGCCAGGCAAGCACTCTACCACTGTGCCACATTCCCAGCCTAGCTTTTATCTTTAATATCAGGTATCCTCACATTTTTTTTTTTAATTCTTAGGGCTAGGGATGAAACCCAGGGCTTCAGACCTCCTAAGCACAAGCTTCATCAATTAGCTACACCTCTAGCCTCTCCTCTCATCTTGAATAGAACAAAAGAACCAACATACCACTGTCTTTTTCCATAGCCATCCCCCAACACACACCCCCAAACAAAAGCAAAGCCTCACTACCTCAAGAAAGGAGCTTCCGGCTGTGATTGGGAATTTGACTTTCAGTCTATAAAGCAACCAACTTCTAACTGAATGTGTGCATCTGCCCCATCTGCACACTCGCAACCCTAAAGGAAATGCCTACAGGCTTACTT
This sequence comes from Dipodomys ordii, assembly GCF_000151885.1. Taxonomy (NCBI): domain Eukaryota; kingdom Metazoa; phylum Chordata; class Mammalia; order Rodentia; family Heteromyidae; genus Dipodomys; species Dipodomys ordii. The sequence continues at coordinate 2,570,076 of NW_012267228.1, forward strand.
CCCAAGTGTCCTATTAATAGGCTACATGATTTCACTGTAATCTATGAGCAAGAGTGTTTGGATAGGAATTACACATTAGGTAACTGGGTGAAGGATAGCCTCATTGTGAACTTTTTGGTTCCTATATGTTTACGCATATGTTTGTGTGGTGGTGGTGGTGGTGAGGGGTAAGGTTGCTATTCAGGAGGAGCCATTAACACAATTGCAAAAGACAAAGTCACAAATGGAAATGTTGAGATTTTCTTGAGCTCTGCAAGTTATAAGCTTGAAGGAATACTCACAGTGAGCCCCACACATCCAATCCACTTTTGTTGTTGTTGGCGTTGGTGGTGGACATGGGGCTTGAACTCAGGGTCTGAGTGCTGCCTCTGAACTCTTTTTGCTCAAGGATAGCACTCTACCACTTTGAGCTACAGCACCACTTCCAATTTTCTGGTGGTTAATGGGAGATAAGAGTCTCAAAGACTTTCTTGCCTGGGCTGGCTTTGAACCGTAATCTTCAGATCTCAGCCTACTCAGCTAGTATTACAGATGTGAGCCACCCACGCCCAGCCCAACTCACTTTTAAATTCTTTTTACAAACTATCACACATAATAAAATGATATTTAACATGGCCTGTGCATTAGTATTCCCGTATGGTTTCATGCAAAAGTTCCTTCACGAACACTTCTATGATTCCCTAAGCTTCTGTTTTCTTTTTGTTGCACAAAGAATTAAATTGTCCTAAGATTGGAGGTGGGGAGCAAAACTGAAGGGGAGGGGAACAGGTTAGGAGCTGAAAGGAAGATAGAAAAAGGAGAGGAAGGAAAGAGAAAGCAAAAGCCAAAGTCAACACAGGTGGTAGGAGCAGAACAAAAGACCTGGTGAATGGCTAGGCAAAGCCAGGGCCACCACATCATTGTTCAGCACCCCAGACCACTCTGTAATAGGAAACGATGATTCATCTTCCTGGGAAGTGAAACAGAATAACGCGGGTGAGAATTCGGAAATTCATGAAGCTGGTATCAGAAAGCCCACATCAGAACCGAACAAATTCCAGTTGTGATTTTTAAAGAGGAAACCTTGCTCAAACCCACTGCAACAGACTCCCGCTGGGTGGGCTTCCTTCCACTTAACAAGCTCTTCCAGGGCTGACCTTTGCTGGAGCAGCTCGGAGGCCTAGCACTTTCCGTCGGCCTCCTGCAGGCTGACCAGATAAAGCAGAGAAATTTGGTTCAAGCCGAGTTCTCCCGCCTTCAGAGTTGAATCTTGAATCCCATCTTCCAGGTACCATACACTGACTGGGCTAGACTTCAACTCCCCTCCAGAGACAACTCTGACCTTCTCATCCCGCCCCGGGCTGCCTTCATGACTGCTCTAGCTCTGGGCCTCTCCTCCTCTTCCTTAAAGCCCATTTGGACCAAGCGCAAATCATCAACCCTAGGTCTATCACCCAATCTAGAAATAACTCCCAACATCACTGACATTAATGTCCTCTGAAACCTTCTAGAAAAAAACAAAACTATTTTGGATTCTAGAGAGTGAACTCAGGCCCTTGTGCATGCAAAGCATACCCTCCCACTGAGCTATACTTCCAGCCCAGGAAAAAAGATTGTGCCTAAACCAGCTCTCCTCATCATGTGCCTTTGCTATTCCTGAATATTAAAAACCCATAGGTGGCAATAAAAGCCCAGAAAACAAACACAACTACCTATGCTTTCTTGGTGCCTGACCCAGACCGGCTTGCTACTCACTGGCCCAAAAAGGTCAAAGCAGTTGAGCTGAGCTCCCTGTTGTCAAACACAAACAAGGCACTGGATGGCCCCTAATCTTGGCTAATGAGGCCTGAGAACAGAAGACACAACCCGCCTCCCCGCATGAGGGCAGAGCTAGCGCAGAGAGGATGTAAATGGAATCAGCACAGGCTACTCAACCTTGTGTGCGCCTCGCAGGACTTCGTTAGGTGAACCTGTGCACACCTAATAGCTTTCCAAGGCTCCCAGACAGGAATACCAGCTTGGGTTGAGGTGCACTGGGGACACTGTCAAAGGCCCTTTTGGAAATGTAGCTCAGGCAGCAGCAGGAAACAGGAACCCTGAGGAGTTAGGCACAGGCCTCTTCACACTGACTTGAGCAGTGGCTCTGCAATGCAGAGCACCCTGCAGGTCTTCACCCACTGGTTCTGGCACTGGCTGGGAAGTGCATACTTCAGAATGGCTCAGAGATCACTCTGACAGAAGACCAGGCCTGGAGATGCCTGGAAACAACTGCAGTATACCTAGGACTGGTTTACATTTCAAGAAGCAAAGAAACCCTGTCATATTGAGCAAAGGCTTTCAATAGCTTTCCTCTGTGGCTGGGCTGAAGGCTTGTGTGTCCCTGCTTCCTCCATGGCTCCCAGGTGCCCGGGATTTTCTGTCTTAGACCTCAGAACGCCAGCTCTCCCTTGCCTCTCCTGCAGCTCCCTGAAGCACTCTAGGCCCTGTCCTCTTGGAATGTCCTTTCAGCCCTAGAAGCTATGAAGAAAGGCCCACCCAGGCCTCACATGGCCTGCACTAGCTCAGGGCAGGGCCAACTGGAGGAAGTGAGCTCTTACACAAGTAATGCATCTTACCTGTGTCTGGGGTCCTTGGGTGTTTTCGCACATTGTCTCTCTTCATCCTGTGACTTGCCACCATTTTTCAGACAAAGGAATCAAGGCTCAAACATATGACATGGCTTGCCAGGGAATTCACAATTTACCAAGTGGCAGGGCCAGGAATCTGAATTTTGATTGTTTTTGTTTGGAGAAAAGAAGAAATGCCAAGAGTATGTAAAGTGGAAGGAGGGAAGGAAGCGAAGGCCAGAGGGACTTAGACAAACTCAACACCTACATAGTAAGACAGCTACCAGGCTAATTCAATCAGCTTTAGTTCATATTGTGCAGCTGAATAAAAAATAGGTAGATTAGGAGTAGAAAGGGGCTGCCTCCTTGCTGGATCTCCCATCCCTGGCCACGTTTGTACCTCAGCTGAGTAAAACCCCTCTCAGTGGCAAGCCCACCTCCCCTCGATGAGAAGCTAAGACCCAGTGCCCAGAAACAAACAAGCACTCTGAGAAGGCGCCGTGCAGCCACAGCGGGAACCTACCGCTTGAACTTCACGCCAGCTTCCAGCAAGCCTGGCAACCTTTCTTGAGCCTGGAGTTTGCATAAATAAAAATGAGCTCCAAACTCCAGATCGATCTTGGATGTTGAAAAGAGCCTTAATCAAACTCGATGCCAAAATGGAGAGTTTAGCAATAGCAAACCCCCAGGCACACCACAGAGGCCTTTGTTTCAGATAACCGCTTCCGCTACCACCAACTTGGCCCTCCCCTCATTATTGAACAGGAGCCACAGAGGGGCAGAACTAGCTGGAAATGAGCCCAGAGTTATCCTGGGAGAAAGCCTGCAGAAGAGAGCAAATCCTCCAAACCCTTTCCTATTCACTCCTGGCTTCCTGGATTTTATTAGACTGTAACTTCCTATTGAGGAGAGTAGATAAGCTTCTATTTTAATAAAAGAGAAAAGGAAAGATGAAACAAGCATTTATAAGTGTCCCGTGTGGCCAGAGTTGTGCTAGTACCCTGGTAGGTATAATTTTTTAATCCAGGTATCCAATTCCAGGTGCTTATTATGTGATTATCCCCATTTTACATATAAAAAATTGTAAGTTCGGCTGGGCTCTGGTGGCTCATGCCTGAATCCTAGCTACTCGGGAAGCTGAGATGGGAGGATCACAGTTCAAAGCCATCTTTGGCAGGAAAATCCATGAGGCTTTTACTTTCAATTAATCACCAGAAACCAGGAAGTGGCCCCATCCATGGCTAAAGTGGTAGAGCGCTGGCCCAGAGCAAAAGAGCGCAGGGACAGCACCCAGACCCTGAGTTCAAGCCCCACGACGACCACCACCACCACCACCAACAAAATAAATGAAGTTCAGACAGAGTAAGTAACCCCCCCCCCCAAGATCACACAGTGACAACGGGCAAAGGCTGCCTCAAATCCTCTTGGGAAATGAGGTCATACAGGAACAAATGGGCATGAAATTCAGGGGTGAAGTGGATCCTCATCTTATGAAATCCAAATGGTCTCAAAGCTTTCGAGATGGCTCCAGCCTGAGGACCCCCAAGCATGACAGACTCGTTGGGTGAGCAGCATTCATAAGGCGCAGTGCCACCATTCAAAACTGCTAAAGGGAGGCCCTGCTCCTTTTGGACAAAAAAATGCTGCCTGAGGTGCTTTTGAACCTTGGTATTACCAATGGTTCACTCTTCAGAGAAAAGGAATGCCTTTCCTCCTCCAGAGCTACGCAGAGAAGCCCAGACACCACTCAGCCTTACGCCCAGGGGCCTCCCCTGGAATGAAATCCCAACACAGACAAATGGTCAGGGGAAGTCTATGGCCTTGGAAGAATGCCAGAGTAGATGGAGTGAAGCTCTGGGTGACCCTGCCCTGTTGAGCCTGGTGCCTGGCAGCCTGGCAGCGCCCATGTCTGGGAAGGGTCTCCTGGAATGGAGGAACAGGACATCTAGGTGAGGGCGAGGGGACGGCCGCTCTTCCTGCTGCTCCCGCCAGCATCAACCCAAGTGACACAGAACCTGAGGAGAGGAAAGTGTCTTTTTTTCTGGGCTCCATCTCCGGAAATCCGCTTATTGCCTTTCCTCTACCCCTTCCCCAGGAGTCAATCTGCTTATGTTCCTGGGGCATAGAGACCAGGATTCCTGAGCATAGTACAAGAGACCTTATTAAAAGCAAAAGGCTCGAGGACAGGGGCTGGCAGAGCCTGAGCAGACAGGCCAAACAAACAGCAGCCCTGGACATGGCTAGAGCCTCTGGCTCTACCTCAACGCCGCCTCACTCTGAGGTTTCCCAGGCTGGGCCTTTGCAGGGTCCTGCCCTAGTTCTGGCTTTGTTCTACTTTTCTGAAACAGATGAAAAGAAAGAATTCAAGAGTTGGAGAGAAGTATAAACCCAGAGGAAGGGCATACACATTCAGGAACTTTTTTTTTTAAGTCAGTAGTTTAGAGCCAAGAGTATTTTCACCCAAAGAGTATATTCCCAAGAGTATATTCACCCAAAACTGTGGACGGCTTGGTCCACAAGATAAAGCAAGACCTTGGTGTTTAGATGCTACTGTTCCTTCCCTCCCTCTCCCTCTCTCTTTGTCCCCTTCCTCTTTCTCTTCCACCCTCCCCTCCTTTCTCCCCCTCTCAGTCTTTCTCTCATTGTCTCCTTCTCTCTCTGTAAGACTTATCATACAGCCTATACTGACGTGGAGCTCCCAAGTGCTGGGGGCACAGATGTGCATCCCACTGCCAGAACACAGTCCACACAATAGGAATCCATTTGCAGAAAGTTCAGACTTAGACTAAAGTCCCCCTGTGTAAACAGCTGTGTAAAGAGCTGTTTGCCCCCCGTGGGGGGTGGAGCAGAAGTGGCAAGAGGGGCTTTGGGATGCCTGCTGACATTATATTTATATATGTGTGCCAGGCACAGGAGTATGTTCACTGTGATCATGCAAGTCACCATACACTTAATAATTTGTGTGATTATTGTAGAAATTTTATGCATCAAAAATGATTTTTAAAAATTCCTCTCTGAAAAATTAGGACAGAACAATGGAAGGGGTGACATTGTCCAAAAAGAAATTTACTTGTTTCCTGACTTATGTAACTGTAACCCCTCTGTATGTTACCTTTATAATAACAATAAATGAATAAAAATTTATTTTAAACAATCTTTCTGTGGTCAGAAAATAACTTATACTTCTTGCTGTTTGCAAAACTGAATCTATATACATTGGGCCAGAGCCATGAAAAACAAACAAATAAATAAAACCCAACCAAGAGACCCCTGAGTCTATTTTTTCATCTTAAACAGTTTTCACAGCTTTCAAATTCAATGAGAGGTTTCTTTGGGCAGAATGTCACTGGTTTTCAGGGCCTAATCAGATCTTCCTCTGCACTGGTGGATCGCTGGCTGGGCCATTTCTGCCTGTGGTCCCAGAGTGGGGAGGACAAAGTGAGTCTCAGACCTCCCAGGTCTGACCCAGGAGAACTCAGGGGAAGTCAGGAAACTTTCTCCAGATTATACAACAGAGCCGCTGGTGGGAGGCCTGCTTCTCTCAGTCCAAGGCTATCACTTTCCACCACATCTCCTCCCACAGGGACCAATTAATAAACATTCTGCTTTGAGGCACTGAGAACCTCACTGGTCATTCTTTACATGCTCAGAACACACAGGAGTTTACTGAATCCTCAACAGGAAACAGTTTCTCTTGGAGAGCTGAGGAGGGGGGGGAATTGGGGGGGAAGGAGGTGCTGAGTTTGTAATAGGGCATTGCGACACCAACCTGCACAAGGTGGAACTGACCAAACACTGAACCGAACACTGGCTGCATAAATGGACTCACTCAACGTGAAGAAACCAACAACAAAAAAAGTTGTATAAATAGTCTAAGGGGAGACCTCACAACCTTGATTACATTGATTCTTTCTTTGTTGTTTTGTTTTGTTCATCCTGGGGCTTGAACTCAGGGCCTAAGCACTGTCCCTGAACTTTTGTCACACCTTGTGTCACTTGAGTCACATCTCTACTTCCGGCTTCTTGGTGGTTAATTGGAGATAGGAGTCTTACACACTTTTCAGGCCAGATTGGCTTTGAACTGCAATCCTCAGATCTCAGCTTCCTGAGTAGCTAAGATTACAAGTATGAGCCACCAGCACCCAGCCCTGAATAATTTTTAAAAGTTCTTTCTTCATTTTCTTTTTTTAGGATGTAGCTAAAAATAAAGGCTTGAAACTTGAAATATTGTAAGCAAATAAACACACACACACACACACACACACACTGAGGTTTTCCCATATATGGCCACCTTACTCTTCGGCCTTTGAGAAAGCCAAACGAAGAGAGGGCCCAACACCCAGACCATCTTTCCCATAGCTGCAGTGAGGAGGAAGGACACTGAAGAGTTGGTGAATGAGGAAGAGCTGCTGCAGGATTAGTTGCCATGGTGCTCTAGGAGCGCGGGCATACGCATCTGACTTGGGCCTCTTCTCTAAAGAGGCTGCGCTGCCCTTAGCACAGAGAAAGCCACAACTACAGCGATTCCACATAAAGGATTTAAAGGAGGAAACCAGTGCAGAAGCATGACTGAAAACTCAATGAAGGCCCTTCTCAGTATTAAATCTGTAAAAGAGATGAGGGCACAGCTCAAGGCCACTGGTGGGGAGGGAGGAGGGGAAGAGCATGGGAAAGATGTGAACGAGACACCAGGGCATAAATAACAGAGGTCAAACCCCAGAGGACAGCAGCTTTGTGAAAACTGGCTAGGCTAGAGTCTGTGGGTGCTATGAGAAGTTTGTCTATGGCAAAGACTGGCATTCTCCTATCAAGTGAATGCCACTTATGTGAAATGGGGCAATCCATACTTCCTGTGTCAGATACATGCTGGACATGAGGAGAACACCTGATCTCACTGGCTCTTCAGTGGCGGCCTGGAGGCTGAAGAACCCAGCACAGGTCTACGTGGTGGTGTGGGGTGAGCGCGCTGAGGAGGGCAGGGAAGCCAAGGCTTTGGAGGGGAGGCCAGGGCTCTTTCTGCTTCCAAAGTCTTGGGAGAACACTGGCTGGGTGGGAAAGTTTGGGGTTAGGTTGCCACTCATTCTCTCACTCTCCTATGACCCCCATCTCCCCTCTGCTCCCTGACAGGAGGGGGCAGTAGACAGCAGGAGACCTACCAGGACCTTGGGAGTAGAGTCTCTCCTCCTACCTGAGAGACAGGTGGGTGCAGCTCAGTGGTACAGCAAGTACATAGAAAGCACATCACCCTGGGCTCCATCCTGCCATCCAAAGACAACTGCCAAGTAGAACTACTGTGCGCTGAAAATGGGCAGCCTTTGCATCATGGGCTGTAAAAGTCTGACTGGAAAACCTCTCCATTCAGTGACTACTACTGAAGAGGCAGCATGAGCTCATCCCAGCCCTTCTCTTCCCCTCCCCGAGCAGCTGGCCTTCCTCACAAGGATCCAAACTCTAGTTCTAAAAACACTCCTCCATGTGCTTGCTCCTAAACTCCTCCTATTTGGGTAGAGTCAATAATAATAATAGCAAACAACAGAAACATAAGCACAGACCCCAATTCCTGCTGCAGTTGTGTCCCATCAATCACCATCCCCAGTCTTCACACCCACCAGATGAAGTCTGTCTGATTTACAGACAAGAGAACTGAGGCCCTAGATGCTGTGGGACTCAATTAGGCAAGGCCATCTTAACAAAGGCAGGGTGGAGATAATTTTCCAGCTGGCAGATTCCAAGCCTGTTCCCTCTTTCTTCATGCCACAGTGAAGTCTCAGTCAGCATGCTTGGTTTGGTTCACCATGCACTGGCAACCACTTCCTGTTTGTGACTTCCACCCTCCACATCCCACAGAACCTTCCAGGCGGTCACAGGGTTCCCCACTGAGAGCCCGGCTGTGGGGGAAGCAGGCAGGGTGGACAGGACAGTCACCCCAGACCAACCCCAACATAGGCGGGATCAGACCCAGGATGGTGGCCTTGTCTCCACACCACTCACCTGGTGAGGCACGAGTCCCAGAGAGGTGGGGGGCTCACTCATGCGGTCATCACTGCTGCTGGCGATGGCGTAGCCCCTGCAGAAGGGAGGAACTAGAGCTGTTCAGTCCATCAGTGTTAACGGGGAACACACATGAGGACTGTCTGGAGGGCGCCAGTCAGGGCGCGGAGGAAGTCCAAAATGCTTTTGCTGGGCACCTACACTAGCCAAAAGTGCACTTCTCTGGGAGGGGAGTAATAAAAATGCATGGCAATGAACCTGTCTTGTTCTTCAAATAGTCCATTTATTTATTTTTTATGCCAATCCTGGGCTTGAACTCAGGGCCTGGACACTGTCCCTAAGCCTTTTTTTCTCAAGGATAGCACTCTGCCATTTGAGCAACAGTTGTACTTCCTCCAGCTTTCTGGTGAGTAATTCGAGATAAGAGTCTTGTAGACTCTTTTTTTTTGGTCGGTCGTGGGGCTTGAACTCTGGGCCTGTGCACTGTCCCTCAGCTCTTCAGCTCAAGGCTAGCGCTCTACCACTTGAGCTACAGCGCCACTTCCGGTTTTCTGGTGGTTTATTGGAGATAGGAGTCTCACGGTCTCTCCTGCCTGGGCCGGCTTTGAACCGCGATCCTCAGATCTCAGCCTCCTGAATAGCTAGGATTACAGGTGTGAGCCACCAGCGCCCGGCTTGTAGACTCTTATGGGATGGCTTTGAAGTGTGATCCCCAGATCTCACCCTCTAGAGTAGCTGGGATTACAGGTGTGAGCCACTGACACCCAGCTTCAGATAGTCTTAAAGAATACCACAAGCACATTTTATATTGAAATTTTCAAATAGAAAACTTTCATTTCTTTCCCTTTCCCATTTCCTTCTTCCCTCCCCTCCCCTCCTTTTTTCTTCTGCAGACACAGGTTCCCATTACATTTTCCAGGTGGGCCTCAAACCCTTAGTCTCAAGAGATACTCCCAGGTCAGTGCCCCAAGTAACTGAGACTATAGGTGAACACCACCATGTCCAGTTCTAACGTTAACCTCCTGAATCAAATCAATGCTACAGAAATGGAGGAAAGAGAAATAATGGTGTGATACTTAGCCACAGAAGCAAGGCAACACAGCATCTCTGAAAACCAGACAATGGGCTAAACTGAATGTCACTGGAGGAGGGCAACCCAGGGAGAGACAGATTATTTAAAAGTAAATTTGAGGACACTGCTGGGGCCATTCCCAACATCCATTGTCCTCTTGCAGCTTCTGACAGTTCTATTCACAGGGGCGGCATGCCTAAACCAAACCTATACTTGCCAGTATTTCCTTGCAGAGTTACAATCACTGGGTAAGTTTTTCAGGAATGCTTTTTAAAAGGACGCAGATGCAGATTGCTACAAATTTTACCCTCTGGTTATTTCTTCCTTCTAAAATGTCATGCACAGCAGTGCAGATGGCACAGCAGTCACCTTGCATCCACAAGGTGACAGCCATAAGGAGGAAAAGCTAAGAGTGACTGAGTGAGACAGACTCAAGCCAGTGCTGGTGACTCACATCTATAGTCCTAGTTATTCAAGAGACTGAGATCCAAAGGATCCTGGTTCCAACACTTCAGGGGTAGAAAAATCCATGAGACTCCTTCTCCAAAATCACCAGCAAAAAGCAGGGCTGGGCTGGAGGTGAGGCTCAGTGGAAAAGCATCAGCCCAGCAAGCAAGCTGAGCAAGCATACAGCCTTGAGTTCAAGCCCCAATACAACCAAAAAGTAAAATTAAATAAAAAAGAGGGAACTCAATTCCCTGATGGCATAATGGGCTGCTTACAGGGCTGTGAAATAATGACAAAGGCTTGTCTTCCTAAGTCACGGAACACAGACCTCTGTCATGTCATACAGTTTCTAACATTAGTGATCATGCATGTTCTTATCAATGACAGAGCTAGGAAAATAAAAACAAAAGTAAAGTATAAAGGTCCTCAAGTCCCCAAAAATGTTTCTTTCTTCAACTGCCAGACTCTAGGAGAATATAAAAAGGTTGCAGGGATAAACCCTAAAGATCCCATAGCAATTTCTCACTGGTTAAAGAACTAGATTAGATTTTTTTTCTCCCGGTTACGGGGCTTGAACTCTGGGCCTGGGCGCTGTCCCTTAAGCTTTCAGCTCAAGGTTAGCATTCTACCACTTGAGCCACAGGGCCACTTCTGATTTTCTGGTGGTTTATTGGAGGTAAGAGTCTCATGGACTTTCCTGCCTGACTGGCTTTAAACCATGATCCTCAGATCTCAGCCTCCTGAGTAGCTAGTATTACAGGTGTGAGCCACTGGCATCTGGCTTTTTTTCTTTTTCTCTTTTGGTGACAGTCCTGAGTCTTGAATTCCGGACCTGGATACTGTCATTGAGCTTTTGTGTTCAAGGCTAGGGCTCTACCATTTGAGCCATAGCTCCACTTCTGGCTTTTTGGCAGTTTGCTGGAGATAAAAGTCTCATGGGCTTTCCTGTCTGGGCTGGCTTCAAACTGTGATCCTCAGATCTAAGCACCTTAAGTAGCAAGGTTTATAGGTGTGAGCCACTGGTGCCTTGCTTCTTAGTCATTTTTGAATATAGAAGAGCAGCAAAACTCTCAGAAGAGTCCAACTGAGAAAAGGCCAGTGGAGACACTGACAATAAAAGCTCTCTTTGTCTAAATGCCCATTTCTGAGTAGCCAACTCACCCTTCTGGATGCTGCAGGACAGAAACCATCAGCTCCACTGCCAGTGCTCCTGCAATCGTGGCCAGGCCTGGACGACTCACAGTGCACTGCTGGTCCAAGGTCCGGTCTCTGGTTGACTGCAGAAGATACAATCACTGAGCTGTGCTGCATGTCTAGTCCCTAGCCCTAGCTCTGAGCCTGAAACTCCTCCACGATGAAGTTTTAAAAGACAACAGATGCTCACTGTTGGCAAGGAACAACCAGCCTCAAACACTATCATTTCTTAGGAGGATCAAGATGAATAAAATACCCAGTCTCAGTAATTAAATGAGGCAACAGGCTGAAAAGGATATAAGTAGGTTAAGCGATCTAAAACCGGAAAATATCAACCAGGTGCCTCAATTCTGCCCTGCCATTCTAACTGAAGTAACCCCTCAGCGTGGCCTGCCAGGATCTGATACTTGCAGTCCTCGGTTCCCATGTGCTTCTCCCAGTGTGGACACCTCACCACACTGGCTTTGATTCAAGGGCTTCACTGCAAATGCCTCTGCTACAGACCGGCTTCGCGGGATCGACCTAAGAAATCCTAACCTTCCACCTCTGAACAAAGGCAGAGGTTGTCAGGGAAAGCTATGACTGAAAACTCTGCTGTAAGAACAGACATCACGACTGCAATGGACCCTTGTGCAGTTACTGCCCCTGTGCAGTAACTAAGTCACAGGGCCAGATGTGGATTTAAGTACATGAAGGAGATGATCAATCAGCCCCACCTCTCCCAGGAGGAAGGTTGGCTTTTTAAAAAATACGTACTGGGAAGACAAAAGCCAATCATCCAAAAAAAAGGTATGGTTTCTAAAGATCAAGTTTTAAGAGAATGGGGAAACAGGGAAGAACCATCTCTGCTCTGGATCTCTGGACTCGATGATGTCTCTGCTCAGTCCTGTGGGCTGGCAGGAGCACAGGCACAGAACTGGGCAATCATATGTCGGCACAGTAGGTCCTTGCTCTTCAATGCACTTTCACACTTGACCTACTTGGCCCTGTGAGTTGACAGGTCCAGTGTTCCCTCCTTTTCTAGGTCATCAGATAAAATAGAAGAGGTCAGTTAAAGATGGGTTTTACACAGTCAATTTTTTTAGTTCAGGACTTTTTTATTTTTTAAACTCTTATACATGGGGGTTACAATCTAACATGTCCAGTGCTTCTTGATTAGTCACCTCTTCCATTATTGTCCTCTGTCCTTTCTACCTCTTTTCCCCAGACTTACTTCTCATTTTCCACTTCCTTTATCACATGTGTACATTGAGAATTCTGGCTGTAGCTGTAGGACATACACTAAGAATGACTTCATGTTTGCTTGAGTCTCAAAGTCACCTAGCACCCTGCACCGTCACTAAATTTGAGACGCAGGTACTCTACTCCCACTTTGCAGAGCCAGAGGACAGAGACTACACAGAATGTCCTGGGAGGCAGTGTTGGGGACAGAACCAGAACCTGGGTATTTGGACTCTTCATGTTGAAGACAGCACAGGAGGCAAAGGACAGCCACCCAGAATCATCTAACTCTGCTGCCGTGTCCTCACTCAGTTGCCACCTCCCACGCTTGGCAGCTGCATTTTATTTTTTTTTTTTGTCGGTCGTGGGGCTTGAACTCTGGGCCTGGGCTCTGTCCCTCAGCTCTTCAGCTCAAGGCGAGCACTCTACCACTTGAGCTACAGCACCACTTCCGGTTTTCTGGTGGTTTATTGGAAATAGGAGTCTCACGGTCTCTCCTGCCCGGGCTGGCTTTGAACCACGATCCTCAGATCTCAGCCTCCTGAGTAGCTAGGATTACAGGCGTGAGCCACCAGCGCCCGGCTGGCAGCTGCATTTATATGAGTGAATAAGGAACAGCTGTAGAGTTGAGGATGCCAATCAAGCCTTGCAGTGTGATGATGCCATTCCCCACACTGGAGCATTCTCTTTGTTAAAAGACAGTATTTGAAAAGCAACAAAAGAGCTAGGTCTCTCTTGCTCAGTGCATAAGACACTGAAAGTATTTGGAACTGTAAAGAAATTCACTTACATCTCCCGGAGCCACCACATCATTGCAGAAATAGCAGCCGAGTTTGTAACCAGGGATGTTGGCAAAAAGTGAGGATCCAAGGAGGTCAGCAGATGCCCCAGGGTGTCCTGGGTACAAGTCCCCGGCTCCCTGCTGCTTTGGTTTCTTCAGGCCATGTCTCATGACAACAAATGTGTCAAAGCCCAAGGCAGCATTGATGACCAGCTGCAGATTTCAAGTAATAAAAGAAGAGAGTTAAGAAAAACTCACTCCAAGCCATGGGTAATTTCCTAGTTGGTTAACTTTTTTTTTTTTTTGGTCAGCCATGGGCCATGAACTCTAGGCCAGGGCGCTGTCCCTGAACTCTTTTTTTTTTTTGTCCCTGAACTCTTTAGTTCAAGGTGAGCACTCTACCACTTGAGCCACAGTGCCACTTCCGGTTTTCTGGTGGTTAACTGGAGTTAGAAATCTCATGGACTTTCCAGCTGGGGCTGGCTTTGAACTGCAATCCTCAGATCTCAGCCTCCTGAGTAGCTAGGATTATAGGTGTGAGCCACTGGCGCCTGGCTATTTGGTTAACTTTCAAAGTTAACTTTTTTGCCTGTGAGTGTAACTAGAGTCTAATACTAATACTGAACAAGGCTCTTCAGTACTGAGGGATTATAAAGTTAAAAAAATCAGACAAGTTGTCAACATAAACTGTCTCATTCATTTCATTTAAAACTCCCTTTTAGTCCGGTGCTGGTAATTCATACCTGTAATCCTAGCCATTTAGGAGGCTAAGATGGAAAGGATCTTGGTTGAGGCCAGCCAAGATTGGTTGCATACATGTGCAAAATCATTTGTGAATAAGTACCTGGGCACAGCAGCATGTACCTGGCACCCTGCCTATGAACTGACCTAGCCAAGGCAGAAGAGTCTGTGTGATCACATCTCAATGGAAGATGCTGAGCATGGTGGCACATGCCTGTCATTCCAGATCCAAAAGAAAGTATAAAACAGGCTGATCACAGTCTAGACACAAAGTAAGACCCTATCTCAGAATAAGCAGTGCAGAGGAGGGCACAGTGGTAGAGCACCTGCCCAACAAGTGTGAGCTGTGTTCAAACCCTAAAGACCTAAACTACAACAACAAACAAACCAAACAACCCTAAACTATAACGAAATTCCCTGAGAATATCACCTATTTATAGATGAGGCTCCTGAAAGCCAGAAAGGTTCATTTTTTAGATGGCCCATAGTCACTTAGCTTCTAAGAGTAAGCATACACTTGCAACACATATTCATTGCTGCATTATTATTTGCCAACTTAGGCAAACAGTCTAGATGCTCTACAATAGATGAGCAGATCAAGGAAATGTGGAACATATATATAATGGAATTTCCTCATCCATCAGAAAGAGTACTATTATGTCATTTGCAGGAAAAAGGATGGACCTAGAACAAATCATGTTAAGTATAGTAAGCCAGGTCAGAGAGACAAACAGTGTATGTTTCTCCTATATGTGGAAGCTAGATCTACAATACAACTAAATGTACTAATTTATACAGAGCCTTATGCATTTATCCCCAGACAAACTGACTAAAGGAGGGTATACGTAGGGGAGGAATCCAAAGACCTAACTCCTCTGAACATCTAAAGTACAATTTATCAAAACGAATTCCAAGACATGGAAACATGGGTTTTTTTGTTGTTGTTTTAACTTGCTTTGCTTTCCTTTTTCTTGAAGGGTGGGCCAAGAGGGGTGTACAGGGATGGAGGGAGGAAAGGTGAGCAAATGCAGTCATTGTATTCAACATATACTACATAAAAAATAAACTATGAACTTGTGGGTAGGGATAGGAGGGGGAAAAAGGGGAAAGTGAAGGAAGTGATGAAAACGTCCAAGAAGCATTGTACTCAGGATAACTCGACTTATGAAATTGTAACCCCTTGTACAACTCCTTAGAATAGTTTAATTTTTTTTTTTTTTACAAAAGGGTAAGTGTTGTGTTTGTTTTTTTCTTTTGAGGTCTTTGTTTTTCTCATTGTGAACATTGAATTTAAAATGGTAACATTCAATTTAACATGTAGTTTTAAATAAAGCTTGGCTTATCTGTTTAAAAAAAAAAGGTGGGCTGGGAATGTGGCTCAGTGGTAGAGTGCTTGCCTTGCATGCATGAGGCTCTGGGTTCAATTCCTCAGCACCACATAAGCAGAAGAAGCCAGAAGTGGCGCTGTGGCTCAAGTGATACAGTGTTAGCCTTGAGCTGAAGAGCTGAGGGACAGCACCCAGGCCCAGAGTTCAGGCGCTACAACCAACCCCCCCCCCGCCCCCCTTGCACACACACAAAGGTAAGTGTTAAGCCAGGCACTGGTGGCTCACACCTGTAATCCTAGCTACTGTGGAGGCTAAGATCAGAAGAAGCCAGCCCAGGCAGTAAAGTTGTGAGAAATGAACCCCCAGAAAAATGGAAGTGGAGCTGTGGCTCAAACTGGTAGAGCTCTAGCCTTGAGCTGGAGCTCAGGGACAGTGGCCAAGACCTGAGTTCAAGCCCTAAGTTCAAGCCCCATGACCAAAAAAAAAGGTAAGCGTGCAAAACTAAGTCTGCAAGTTCTCAAACTCGTTTCACTGCTGGTAACCTACATCATGTCCACAGTTGTAACAGCTTTGCTGAGATTTAATACACATACTGTATAATTTGTTCCTTACGTAGATTTTCTTTTTTTGAGTCAGGATCTTGCTATGACTTTCTCACCCATGAACTCATGATGCTCCTACCTTTGCCTCCCAAGTACTGGAAAGACCGGTATACATTAACGTAGACCAATACCACAGCACAGATTTGTTGATTGCAGTGCTGGAGTTTGAACTCAGGGCCTTGCACAAACTAGGAGGTGCTCTACTACTGAAATCACTCCTTCAGCCCTTTCTGCTTTAGTTATTTTTCAGGTGGGGGTCTCACTTTCCTTTCCTGGACTGTGATCCTTCTACTTCATTTCTGCACAGTAGGGATGAAAGGCATGCTACAGTGCCCACTGTGCCTGGTTTTCTTCATTGAGATGGATGGAGTCTGGCTAACTTTTATGCTCAGGCTGGCTGCAAATCAATCTCTGATACCAGGGAGCTAGGATTACAGACATGAGCCCTTGCTCCTGGTACCACATAGAGTTTTTTCTTTTAGTTCTGAGACTGAGACTTGAACTTCGTACCTGATGCTTTCACTCATTGTCTAGCACTTTACCAACTGAGCCATGCCTCCAACCCTATCAGACAGATTTTTTTAAAGACAAGATTTTTTTTTTCAGTTGTCATTTGTTATGCTCTTAGATTTGATGATATAGAAAGCTTTAAAGAAGAGGAAAAAAACACACTAGAAAACAAAGATAACTCATGAACCAAAGCTCGCATAGTTACCTGAACAGTTTGTGACATTTCTTCCTCCTGTTTTCTCCACTTGGGCCCCCTACCCTCCCTTGTCAGCCTTCTCCCTGGTCTAGTAGACACACAGACATAAATGTGTATATTTTCGTGTGTGTTTATATATAAATATAATTCATAGAAATGTAGATCATATCTTGTGTAACATAATATGGTATTTTCTGTATTATTAAAATGCTTTGGAAACTTAACAGTGAATGGCTGCATAGTAGTCTATCAGGCATGCAAATCATGACTTAGTTAACCATTCAGTACTGCTGGCCCTTGAATGTTAGAAAAATTCAACAGTAAACTATCCTGGGAGACAGTATGAGGCAGGGCCAGGTCCGGTAGAGCCCCCTTGGGTACAGTGGTCACACAGTACAAGGTTACGCAAGACTTTTCTTTCCGGGGGTCACCTCTCCATTTGGGGAGGAGGTGCATGAAGTTACAGCCAGAGGAGGAGCACCCAGGTTCCATACCCTACCTTCCTCTTGCTCGCGGCAATGACGGTAGGAAGCCACCGGCTCTCCCTTGTGTCCATCAACAAGAAGATGACGTCGTGGCTCTGGATGAGTTGCTCCAGCTGCTCCACATCCCTGCGGGCTTGCTCCAGGGTAACACTGGAGAAGTTCACAGGATGTCCTGGCATGGGGATGCTCATGCTGAACCCTCTGGCATTCTGGGAAAACAGGATATACTTAGGTCTGAAGGAGGGTGCACGTGAGATCTCAGAGGTTACGCTTCCTCACAGCTACAGCACTAAGGATGGCACTTAAAAGCAGAAATATCTCTGTGCACAATGCTACTGATTTCTTTTATCCTACCTATGCCCTCGGGAAAACTGAGACACTAAAACTTGAGCTATCTTTTGGTAGGAATGTGTTGTTGAAGAAGGAACCCAGGGACTTGCACATGCTGGGCAAGTGCTCTACCGTGGAGTTCCATCTCTAAAGGCTTTTGAGGCTGATGTTAAGAATGAGCCATAGCTGGGCGCCAGTGGCTCATACCTGTAATCCTAGCTACTTAGGAGGCTTAGATCTGAGGATTGCAGTTCAAAGCCAGCCCCATCTGGAAAGTCCATGAGACTCTTGTCTCCAATTAACCACTAGAAAACTGGAAGTGGTGC
This sequence comes from Dipodomys ordii, assembly GCF_000151885.1. NCBI lineage: Eukaryota > Metazoa > Chordata > Mammalia > Rodentia > Heteromyidae > Dipodomys > Dipodomys ordii. The sequence continues at coordinate 2,587,885 of NW_012267228.1, forward strand.
TGTGGCTCAAGTGGGTAGAGTGCTTGCCTTGAGCTGAAGAGCTCAGGGACAGCTCTTCAGGACCTGCCCAGAGTTCAAGCCCCCTGACTGACAAAAAAAAAAAAAAAGAGTGAGCCATGAGTGGGTGCTGATGAAGCCAGAGGCAGAGACTTTCCCCAGGGAAGGAAGTCCTCTTGGGTCATCAATGCACCCTTAGTTCCTTGCCTTCCTCTGGCCACAGAGAGGTATGAGGACATCAGCTTTCTCATTCACTTACCTGCTTGGGAAAAAAGCTCATGGGGCAGGGCAAGCGTGTTTTTTTTTTTGTTTGGTTGGTTGGTTTGGCTTGGTTTTTTGTTTTGTTTCTGGTAATTGGAGTTGAGTTTCATATATTTGTCTGCTTAGGGTAGCTCAAACCTTGATCTTCAGATCTCAGCCTCCTGAGTAGCTAGGATTACAGGCTTCTCTCTGATGAGGTATATTGAATAGGAGGAAGAAATTCTCCATTCCATGGAGGAGGAAATCAAGTTACAACTTGACCGTGGTGACAGAGTAGAAACCTAACACCTGAACTCTCTCTCTTTTTTTTGGGGGGGTCAGTTCGTGGGGCCTGAACTCTGGGTCTGGGCGCTGTCCCTCAGCTCTTCAGCTCAAGGCTAGCGCTCTACCACTTGAGCCACAGCGCCACTTCTGGCTTTTTTCTTTTTGCTTATGTGGTCCTAAGGAATCAAACCCAGGGCCTCAGGCATGCAAGGCAAGCGCTCTACCTCTGAGCCACCTTCCCAGCCCGGCAAGCGTGTTTTTTACAAAAGAAAATCTATCTTTACCAACTATAGACTTTTGTTTTTGGTCTGTGTGGGGCTCGAACTCAGGGCCTGGGCACTGACCCTGAGCTTTTTCTCTCCAAGGCTAGTGCTCAAAGTGTTGAGCCACAGTGCCACTTCTGGTTTTCTGGTGGTTCATTGGAGATTAGAGTCTCAGGGACTTTCCTGCCCAGGCTGGCTTTGAACTGTGATCCTCAGCTCTGTTAATGGCATCTGTTCCATTTTGGTGAAGCCCAGATTATCGGTGTTTGTTTGTTTGGGAGTCCTAAGTCCAGCCAAGACCTGTAGCTGGACCAGAAGCAATGTGCATACCCATGAGCACAGAATAAAATTTCCTGTCTGAAACTGGGGTTTGGGGACTTTGTGATTTGTGACAGCCGACAGCCATCATGGCTTCTCAATGTTGCTGTGTTCCTTCCCTGGGTAGCAGTGGGTTCTCAATCAATACTATTGAATTAAACCCAATAAATGCTGTCCCTTGGGAATACTGATAAAATGAACAAAGCCATCAACATTTTCTATAGCAAAGACTTCTGAAACAGATGGCTCAATGTTAGCTGGCTAAAGAGAGAGATGTCAGAAAAGCAGGCTTTCTCCTGGCTATGGCTGAGAGCCTCTTCTACATTTCTAAGAACAAGCCGATGCTCTGAAGATATCTCATCTGCCTCCTGCCAGACAAACTGATTAAGCATACAAGATGTAGGCTCATTCTGCTGAATGACCTCAAAACAACTCTCAAGATTTTGGATCAAATGAGGTGAATGACTTATTTCTTATTAGCTGGTGTTTCTACAATAAAGAGAATAAGTCAGAAATAAGAAGAGCTAGAGAAGAACCTTCCACTTCTACTCACTTTTTCTTCTTAGAGACACATGTATTCAATCTCATTTCTAAGCTAGTATTAAGCAAGCAGGCTGATGATTAAGGAAAATGAATATCCCATATCTGGGCTGTCACAAACACTTAAGAGCCAGGAGAGATCTGAGTCCAGGCATCCCTCCAGAAGCACTTCTCATACATTCATTTCATTTTCATCAGGTTTATGAGAGCTATATTTTGTTTTGCTTTTCCACTGCTGGGGATGGAACCCAGGGCCTTATGCATAATAGTCAAGTTCTCTACCACTGAGCAAACCCCTCCACCCCCTACCACTGAAATGAGGTACACAGCTTGACCACACGGTGAGTCTCGGGGGAGAAACGACCTATGTCTGATCACCCATCACCAATACAGGCGGAGGAAAAAACCTGTGGGTGTTCACCAAAGTGTCAACGTACCACTCCGGGGAATATTTTCTGGAGCCGGTCTGCTGCAGCCAGGGCCTTGGGCTTACCACCCCCTAGGCAGTCTTCAAATTCATAGAGAGGCTGTCTCACGGGATTAGAGTAGGAGATCTTGGCGTTGTCCACAAAGGTGACATGTCTGACACCCCAACCCTGCATGGAAACAAGAGACCATGATGTGCCTCTGCCCAACTTCTCACAGGGCATCTCTCTTGAAATCCCTGGAAAGGGTTTGGATTTTGAGCAGTTGGAGACCCATAAAATACAGGAAACATTAGGAATTGAATTGTGCAAATTCAGTTTTTGATACCCTGAATGTCAACCTCCTTTAAAAGATGAAATAATTATAAACTTAGAGCCTGGTTCCCTGAAGTAACGAGACTAAGACATGTCAGAGTGAGTCTATCTAGTAACTCATTATTTTTGACAGCAGCAGTGGAGAAACATTTGGAAATGAATCCCGAGAGCTTTGCATGTAGCTAACTGTCTTAAGAGGATTAGCAAGAGCCCCCAAAAGTCTGTGGTTGCTCTGAAATAATTAAGTCTAAATAACAACTCCTCTCAAAGATCATCTAAGGCCTCAATTAACTCTTCAGAAAAATGATTAATAACTCATTTCCCACTGTATAATAATGCAGAATATTCTGTAGTGTTTCTCCAAGAAGCCTTATTAATAACTGAATGATGGGGGTGGGGTAAGTCTGTGCTCTCATAAATCATTTTTATGATATTATATACTTCAATTATACCACCCATAAGGCTTTGTAAAAGCACACAGTTTTAAAGTTAGACAAGAATTGCTAAAATCTATACTCATGCTGGGCGCTGGTGGCTCATGCCTGTAATCCTAGCTACTCAGGAGGCTGAGACAGGAAAGACTGTGAGACTCCTATCTCCAATACACCACCAGAAAACCAGAAGTGGCACTGTAGCTCAAGTGGTAGAGTGCTCGCCTTGAGCTGAAGAGCTGAGGGACAGCGCCCAGGCCCAGAGTTCAAGGCCCATGACCAACAAAACAAAACAAAACAAAATCTATACTCATACTCTAATCACTTGTTCCACAGATATAAAAACTGACCCATAGGAACAATAGATGATCTGTCTAGAAATTACACATTGCACTAGGGGTGTGAGAATGAAACGTCCACAGCTGCACCTCCTTTACGGTGGGGATGTGCACTCCAGCAGATGAGAAATGAGCACCGGCTCCCTCTGAATCTGCAGTTAGCTAAGTGCGAATAGAGAAAGACTTGGGGCTATACTGAGCATTATCCCCTAAACATTATAGTACAACTATTTAGGCAGTGTCTATATCATATTAGGGTTCTACGTAGTCCAGAGCTTACTAAGGCTTGTAGAAGGCTATGCACAGGTTTTATGAAGCACTGTGTCATTTTAAAAAAGGGACTGGAGCAACAGGGGGTTGATACCCATGGAGGACCTAGAACCAGCATGGCAGATACCAAGGGACACTGGTACAGTGATGGAAGGAAAGCCCTGCTAAGACTATTTACTAAGCTAAGACTGCCCTCTCTTGCTTCAGTGCCTTTCCCTCAGCACTTACGAGACTCAGATGGTTTCAAGGGGGGGAGTCAATGAAGACTCCAGATTAGTTTCTAGGGTTGGAGATGACAGACTACACCCCATCTTTTCATAGTCTTCTTGTGTGACTTTTTGGTCCACTCACCCTATTTCAGCAGCTAAGCAAATTACCAAGGAGGATGAAAAAGTAGGAACCAAACCCAAAGTCACTTGTGCTAGATTTAGGGATATTTATTTCTGAAGTAGTTTGGCATTCTGGAGAAGAGCGCAGGGAAGGTGGTCTGGGAACATGATGGGCAGTGAGAAGAAGGGTAGATGTCCTGAACTAAGCCACAAGCTTAAGGTAGACATAAGCTTTCTATAGGTAGTGTGACATGATCTAGTTTTGTAAATACAAACAGATAAATAACAGCAAAGACAGGAAAGGTCCCTCTGTGTGTTTACACATGCCTGGGATAACAAGTGGGAATGTGAAAAGTCTGCTGAATTCTGGGAAATGGGCCTTGGGATGAGGGTGTGGAAGACTTTGTTTCTCCCTGACAAAATAAAATATAAGCACAGATTCTTGTTATAGTTAAAAGGATGAGAAGAAAGATAAAAGGAGCTGGGCTCTGGTGGCTTACACTAATCCTAGCTACTCAGGAGGCTGAGATCTGAGGATCACAGTTTGAAGCCAGCCTGGGCAGGAAAGTCCATGAGACTCTCATTTCCAATCAACTACTCAGGAAAGACTGGAAGTCATGCTGTAGCTCAAGTGGTAGAGCTCTAACCTTGAGCACAGAGAGAGAGGTTCAGGGATAAAGCCCAGGCTCTGAATTCAAGCCCCTTGACCAGCCAAAAAGAAAAAAGAAACGATAAAAGGAAGGGAAGAAGGGACATGGAACGCAGGAGAGGGAAAGAAAACATGTCCTGGGCTGGCCATAGTCTAAAAACCCCATGTGGCCTGAAAATTTACTTACCATCAGTGTCCTGGCCACATTACAACCCAAGGTACCGGCTCCCAGCAGCAGACATTTGACAGACACAACCTTGTCTAAGTCTAAGGTAGGGACCAATCTCCAACACATCAATTTGAGATTTAAATCCACTGATGACTCAGCCAACCTGAAAAATGAGAGATGAAAAATGAGAGATTTCTGTATTCACTCAGTTGACTCATTTGTGTTCCAAGTTTTTCCCAAAAGGTATCAGATGAAGCACAGGAGGAGAAGGAAAGGTCACCACACAGAATGGGTAGCTACTGAATACTCTGCATAGTGGTGGGCCACCAATATGACAGTGAGCTCCTAACAGCCAAGGTGAAAAGGGAAACTTGACTATTTCTAAGCTGTGGTATTCATGACCAAGAATACACCAAATAGGTAAGTTCTTCCATGTCCAAGTAATGAATACAGAAATGCCTTCCATTTCCTTTTAATAAAGGGTGATAATATTCTTCACCATTAACTATATCACTGGCTTCCATGAGTTATTTCTTATGATGTCCTTCAAAAAAGGCATGTAGGACAAAACTAAGAGGCACGAATAATGAGCTAGACGGTGGCAGTAAGGTGTGCCTGGCTAAAAGTCTGAGCAAGAAGCAAGGGCATTTAGGACATCTAGGAGAACACATGGACGGTGTGCCTTCAGGATGTCTATCTACCCTTAAACTACTTCTCACAGCAAACTTAGCGGAGTGGAGAGCATACAGCAGAATGGCTCCCCCTAGACGGGACATCAGGGCGCAGGCTCAGCCTGACAACCAGTGCACAGAGAGTTATGAAAAAGCCCCTGGAGAACAGAGCACCACACATGTGTACCTCTTGGGGTCCATGCACTCGCTGAGGTTCACCATCCTCGGGCCCATGCCTCCTTTCTGGTTCTTTTCCCAGCCAACCGCTTTGGGACAATCTTAAGGCAAATAAAACACTGAGCTTAATAAAAGAGAGAAGAAGAGAAACAAAGAAGCAGCAAACTTCGAAATAGTCAACATTCACAATGTCCCGTGCAGCAACAAGCTTTCAGTTTGTTTCTTTCTCAAAGAGGTTGCAGGGCCTGGGTCTTCATCTTCCTGCCACAGCTGCCTCCCCATTTCCTCAGCTGCTGGGACGGCTGGGTGCAAGCAGACCTTCCTGCACTCAAGTTCCTGAAACAGTGCTCAACCCGAGCTGAGCCCAACATGCCCCAACTGCTACCGTTATTAGAAGTCTCACTTGCAGCAGAAAGGCTCTCCCCAATCAAGACAAGAAGATGTGACTCAGCACACCTTCCACTGACGCTCCTGTTGGGATCTGAACCTTTGCATACAGGCTGCCCCCTCTCTTCCGCCACCTCACCAGCCCCCCTGCTCAGCTCTCCAGTGTACACCTGTGTGCTTACAGATCACAGACCAATGTGATTCTTCATTCATTCAGAATTTCCCCTTCCCTGATGATCCTTTCTCCCCTGCTCTCTTGCAACTCTTGCTGTGGAGGCCTTTGTGACCTCAGGGCTTGTGGGCTTTGTCTATAGAACTTTGTTATGCAGAACACAGCTATATTAAAAATACTACCATGTGAATACCTTTAGTTCACATGATACAGGAAGAGTCTTCATAAAGTTTTCTTTGCAGCTAAGAGAAACATCATTCATTTACAGAAAAAAAAACAGAAGAAAAAAAATAGCCTTTCCTAAAGTAGGTAATCTATATTCAATAGCAAGCACAAAGATGCTTTAAAGAAATGACTGCACAGCTGGAGACGCACAGCCCCCCAGGTGCTAAGGGCAGATGAGGTGTGAGCCACAGCACTGGCCGGCAACATGGCTAACATGCAAGTCAGTGAGTAGTTTTCATCATGGTGGGCAAGTTCTGGTGGGGGACTTGTAAAAGGGGCTTGGTGGCGGCTAGGAACAGAGACTACCCATGCTTCACTTTAAGTGAACTCTCACTCCATCCCCTAGATAGTCTTTAGGCTGGAGTTTAATAAAATAAATACACGCAGGCTATTTCAGAATGTACCAGAAGAGGGTGCTATATTAAATGCAAATTGCTAAAGCAGCAGAAAAGCAATACATTTCTTTTTTTTTTTTTTGTCGGTCATGGGCCTGAACTCTGGGCACTGTTCTTCAGCTCTCTGGCACAAGACTAGCACTCTACCACTTGAGCCACAGCGCCACTTACGGCTTTTTCTACTTATGTGGTGCTGAGGAATCGAACCCAGGGCCTCATGCATGCAAGGCAAGCGCTCTACCACTGAGCCACCTTCCCAGCACCATGTTGCTTTGATTTACATTGCCTTTATGACCAGGGATGTTGCGCATTCCTCCTGTGTTTATTGGCCATTTTTCTTCCTCTGAGAGGTCTCATTTAACTCCTTTGCCCATTTGTTAATTGGTTTGTGGGGGGGGGGGGCAAAAGTGTTGGCTTCCCTTTTTCTTGTCGGTCATGGGGCCTGAACTCTGGGCCTGGGTGCTGTCCCTCAGCTCTTCAGCTCAAAGCTAGGGCTCTACCACTTGAGCCACAGCGCCACTTCCGGCTTTTTCTGCTTATATGGTGCTCAGGAATCGAACCCAGGGCCTCATGCGTGCAAGGCAAGCACTCTACCACAGAGCCACCTTCCTGGCTCCAAAAGCAATAAATTTCTTAAAAGGCCCTGAACAGAGTGAACAGCTTCCTCTACTTACGACATCAAGGCACAGACACTGATAAAATATTATCCAAGCTTATCCTTGGTCCTTTTGACTTCTGCTCTTTATATTTTTGGTGGTACTAGGATTTGAACCCAGGGCCTACCACTTGATCTACTCTCATAGTTCTACGATGTTATGTGTATACATACACACATATGCACACAATGAAGCATTGTGTGTG
>NW_012267228.1:2595391-2614328 GCF_000151885.1 Dipodomys ordii
GGGGGGGGCAAAAGTGTTGGCTTCCCTTTTTCTTGTCGGTCATGGGGCCTGAACTCTGGGCCTGGGTGCTGTCCCTCAGCTCTTCAGCTCAAAGCTAGGGCTCTACCACTTGAGCCACAGCGCCACTTCCGGCTTTTTCTGCTTATATGGTGCTCAGGAATCGAACCCAGGGCCTCATGCGTGCAAGGCAAGCACTCTACCACAGAGCCACCTTCCTGGCTCCAAAAGCAATAAATTTCTTAAAAGGCCCTGAACAGAGTGAACAGCTTCCTCTACTTACGACATCAAGGCACAGACACTGATAAAATATTATCCAAGCTTATCCTTGGTCCTTTTGACTTCTGCTCTTTATATTTTTGGTGGTACTAGGATTTGAACCCAGGGCCTACCACTTGATCTACTCTCATAGTTCTACGATGTTATGTGTATACATACACACATATGCACACAATGAAGCATTGTGTGTGGGGGGGGGTACTGAGATTTGAAATCAGAGCCATGTGCTTGCTAAGTGTTCTACCACTTGAGCTACATCCTGAGTCCTAAGATGACACACACACACACACACACACACACACACACACACACACCACTCTCTCTCTCTCTCTCTCTCTCTCTCTCTGTCTCTCTCTCTCTCTCATATCCATAGATTAAAGAAATAATCCCCCTTAGAACTGTGGGAGGGAATGTTACAAGGAACAAATTTAACAATACATGTGACAGTCCTCCATAAGGCATAGAAGTCACATAAATAGGAGTCATTTTAGAAAGAGGTATACACAGTGCTGTTATAAAGTGAGGAACTTACTATAATGTTGACCAAGCACCATAATATGCTAGACATTGTGCAGTGGTTTCTACATAAGAAACAGACTCCTTGCAAGAAATACATCATGAAGCCGAGCGTTGGTGGCTCAGGCGGCCTGTAATCCTACTCAGGAGGCTGAGATTTGAGGATCATGGCTCAAAGCCAGACCAGGCAGGAAAGTCTGTGAGACTCTTATCTCCAATAACCACCAGAAAACCGGAAGTGGCGCTGTGGCTCAAGTAGTAGAGCTGAGGGACAGTACCCAGGCCCAGAGTTCAAGCTCCATGACCAACCAAAAAAAAGAAAAAAAGAAATACATTAAGAGGTAGGTATTATTATTTTGATTTTACTCAAATGTGAATATTATGCCTCTGTGAACTATATAAATATAAATGTGTATCCATGTCCAGATACTATAAATATGTGTATTCTAATATACATACATGCACTCATGTATCTCTATAGGAAATGTCTCAGCACAAGTTAACACATTTCCAAAATGGGGATAGGAGCTAACATGTCACACAGGATCAAGGGAAAGTAGTTGGTGTGGAAGGACTCCTGAGGGGTCCTGGTCTATGTGGGGAGTGAGGAACTTGCCTTTCCGTGCAGTGCTGATTTACTGTGTGAGAACAAGATCATACACAAAATCAGGAGTGCCATAAAGAAATAAGTACTTTAGCAATTCATCCTTCCTTTAGGAAGGATGAAATCACAGTGGTAGAGCACTTGCCTTGCATGCCTGAGGCCCTGGGTTCGATTCCTCAGCACCACATAAGCAAAAAGAAAAAAAAGCCGGAAGTGGTGCTGTGGCTCAAATGGTAGAGAGCTAGCTTTGAGCTGAAGAGCTGAGGGACAGCGCCTAGGCCCAGAGTTCAGGCTCCACGACCGGACACCCCAAAAAAATAAAAATAAAAATGAAAGCGATGGAAGTGGTGCTGTGGCTCAAGTGGTAGAGCACTAGCCGTGAGCTGAAGAGCTGAGGGACAGCGCCCAGGCCCAGAGTTCAAGCCCCATGACTGACAAAACAAAACAAAACAAAACAAAACAAAAAAAACCCAACCAACCAAACAAACAAAAAAACAACAAAAAACCCCAATAAAAATGAAAACGAGGAGAAAACCTCCCGAAGCCTGAGAAAACTGCCTGGAGCAGATGTGCGGGCACCAATCTCCGCCTTTGTTCCAGGATGAATAGCAGAGTACACTCTGTTCTAAGCAGGACTTCGCCAGGCAGTCAGTCAGGTAGGAGCTCTGCTCTTCCTCCCTTCTGCTGCCATTGTGACGCGATGAATAGGAAGCAAACCTCACTTGCTTTCTGATAAATGATAATTACATGCATTCTCAAAGACCAGCAAATTACCTGGGCTAAATGCCATTTCTGGAAGTCTCACTTCGAAGATGATGCTGTGGGCAATGTCTCTGGCTCCCTGCAGGGTACGGTCACGGAAGCAAAGGACTTCAACAGACTGGAAACTGCCACTCCTGTCGTCATGCCCAGGATGTGCATTTATTTTATTTGTGTTAAAGAAGGAAAAGAGAGAGCCCACATAAGTACTTTAGAACCCCAGCTGCAGGGACCACACTGCCATCTCTCCTCTCTGACACCCTCAGGACATGGATGGCCTTAACCTCCCAGATTCTCAGCACAGCACACTGTGTCCCCCGCCCAAGTAATTAGAGGCAGCTGGACACTGGAAGGGCTGGGAGTTCTCTCCAGGTGGATTTTATATAGCAATCACATAGCAGAGCAGTAATTCTGACAAGAAGAGCTTCAAAATGCTGGAACAAGTGCTTCCAAGATATTGAAAAAGAGCCTTTAAAGAAACATAAGGTTCTTCTGGCCTTCTCCCTCTGAATTTGACCCTGCACTTCATGAAGCTGCACTTTGCCAGTGGTTAGGAGCCTCACTGGGAAGAGACAGATAGCCAGTCTCCCTGAGGCACAATCTATAACTTTATCTGCCTCTGTAGTCTGAAGTAAATGTTTTTACTTAAGCGAAGCAGGCACAAAGAAAAGTGCTCAATTCCTAAGCATAAATGAGCTCGTCCCTAGGTTCTTTTGGCGGTGCCCCCTCCAGAGTAACCATCAGCCCACCTTCTCCATCCTCAGAGTTTTGTAAGTGTTGCGAGTCATCATCATGAAATGTATTCTTTTGGGTCCTGCTTATTTCTCTCAACATTATGGTCTGAAAACCATCTGGATGCAGATTGGCTAAGGCAGAGCCTGCCATTGTGAGTCACAGCCCATGATTTACCACCCAGTCCTCTGTGGAAGGACACAGGCCCATTCCCCGTTTGGGGCTTGTAAGAATGCCTCTGTTAGGCCCGTGCTTGCTGGGTTCCACTGGCATCCCTGTAATGCACTGCAAATGCGAAGCACCAGGTATTTTTAGGTCTGGTGGACTGTGCCAACATTTCTGCAGCAGCTCCTGAGAGTTCCAGCTGCTCCATGTTTTTGGTGACACTTGTCTAGGTCACTTTAGTAGGTATGTGGCTAGATCTCATTAGGATTTTGGTGTTATTTCTTTGGTGACTAATGATATTCAACATATTTCAAACGAATAGTGGCCTTTTAGCTATCTTGTTTCCATTGTTTTAGGGTTATGGAAAGTAGGAAGATGGAAAAAATAACAAAATCCTCCCTAAAAGCAAGGCAGACCACAGAAGGGAGGGAGGGCTAGAGCACGTCAGGGTCACGGTCTCTGGCCCCCCACCTCACCACAGTCTAAACCATTTTTAGTACAGTTACAATCACAGGCTGTGGTTCTCCGGCAGACCAGCTTAAGTGCTCACCAGGGGTGGAAAACTGGATCACAACTGATGATTGACTTATTTCCTGGTTCTATGCCAACAATGGGGAAAAAATACATTTGGGAAAAGAGAAATATGGACATAGGCAAACCCATTGTCAAAAACACATAAACAAAGACAGACAGACACAGACACACACACTTGTAAATACCATCTGTGGGCTGCTAGGACCAAGAAATTCCTCAAAGGCCATCCAGGGTACTGGGCTAAGTTACAGGGGTCGTACACACCAACTGTTATCTGTGAATAGAAAAAACTTTCTGAGAGCAAAGTGGAGGGCCGTCGTCATGGTGCAGACATCGCTAGTACTCCCCCATCCACTTAATGTGGTTCTGCAGAGCATTAAGTTTGATACTTGGTGGAGGGATAAAGGGAAGAGAAGAGAGCCCCAGGATCTGACCCAAGTCTACAGCATTTGTCGATGGCAGGAACTGTTGCATTCTCCCCTGCACCCTGTGCTGTGAGTGGGACCTTGTGGAGGGCAGGCAGGAAACATGCTTGGAGGGAAGGAAGACAAGAAGGAAGGGAGAGACACAGGGAGGTCTGTCCCAGGCTCTACCTGGAAAACTCTACTTGAGTAAGATGGTACACTTTCTGTTTCCTTTCAAAAGACACTGCATGGCCATCACTAGATCTTGATTTCTGGATACCATTTTCTCATAAAATGAATCAGAATTGCATAGATACTATGGTTCTAGTGTTACCCACACATGGTGAATTCTAGGGCTGGGGCGGGGAAAATGCAAGATAAGCCTGGGGCATCTGATAATACCAGAAAATAAGGAAGGCTTTAGAAAAAAGAGATCAAAAGCCTGTCAAAGAGGCAGAGTTTCACTGGCTTATGCTAGAGGGAACAACTTAAACAACAAAATAAATAACAGTTCCAGTTTTTAACTGGAAATATAAAATAAGGCTTGGTGGTAACTCAAACCTCTGACCCTGGCAACTTGGGAGGTAGAGATCTGGAAGACCTAAATTTGAGGCAAACCAGGGCAAAAAAAGAAAAAAGAAAAACTTTATGCGATCTCATTTCAAATAATGGTTGGGAACAATGGTACCGACCTGTCACTCAGCTATGCAGACAAGCACAAATAGGAGGGTTGTGCTTCAGGGTGGACTGAGCGTAAAGTGAGACCCTATTTAAAAAATAACCAATGGCCGGGCGCTGGTGGCTCACGTCTGTCATCCTAGTTACTCAGGAGGCTGAGATCTGAGGATTGTGGTTCAAAGTCAGCCCGGACAGATAAGTCCGTGAAACTCTTATCTCCAATAAACCTCCTGAAAACTGGAAGTGGCACTGTAGCTCAAGTGGTAGAGCACTTGCCTTGAGCTGAAGAGCTGAGGGACAGCACTCAGGCCCAGAGTTCAAGCCCCACGACTGACATAAAAAAAAAAATGTAGATGGGTATGCCTGTAACCCTAGCTACCTAGGAGGCTAAGAATGCTGGGAAACACAATTCAAAGCCAGTCTAGGTCGAAAATAGTTGGAGACGCCTCTCCTTCTCAATGAAGAAAAATTGGATGTGGTGGAGTATACTTACTATCCTGGCTACCAGAAAGCCTAAAATAGGTGTATGCACCCAGGCATGATAATAAGCAAAAATCATGCTGGAGTGCTATATGGTAAGGGTGCCTGCTTAGCAAGTATGAGGCCCCAAGTTCAAATCCCAGGCTCTCAAAATAAAACAACAAACACCTAACCAATCAACCAATACAAAAAGGGTTCATGGAGTGGATCAAGTGAAAGAATACTCATCCTAGGCAGGGGTAAGGTCTGAGCATAACAGCACCAAATGAAAAAAAGTACAAAATAAGAATCTATGAGCCGGGCACCAGTGGCTTACATCTGTAATCCTAGCTACTCAGGAGGCTGAGATCTGAGGATCACGGTTCAAAGCCAGCCTGGGCAGATAAGTCCATTAAACTCTTATCTTCAATAAACCACCAGAAAACCAAAGTGGCACTGTGGCTCAAGTGGTAGAGTGCTAGGCCTTGAGCTGAAGAGCTCAGGGACAGGGCTCAGGCCCAGAGTTCAAGCCCCATGACCAAAAAAAAAAAAAAAATCTATGAGCCCCAATGGCAAAATAAAACAACAACAACAACAACAACAACAAAAAAACTATGAGCCCACAGTCCTAAATAATGGAGAAAATAAATGACAGTAAAGGGACAAGTCAAGCCTAACAGCAGTCAAACTATAACTGTATAAACTGTTCTCTTCAGGAGTGGAACTTAATCCTTCCTCTCCCTTGAGCAGCTAAACTCGGTGACTCACTTCTGAAAGAAAAAACCAGCAACTTTACAGTAGAAAATCCTGGTAACTACTACCTTACCCAAGTGGTCGATTTAACATTGCCAAGGGTGCCATGTGGGCGCCAGGTAGGATCAAGCCCGCATCCCACCCCTGCAGGATAGAATGACAAGGGTGTTTTGCCTTAGGTGCATTCCTTGCAAAACCCTAACCATAGCCTAACCCTAAGAACACACAGGAAAGCCCCAGTGAAAGGACAAGCCGTCCTTGAAAGTGTCAAAGGAAGTCTCAGAAACATTCCCGATCTGAGAGGCTAAGGGGACATGACACCAAAAATGCAAGTGAAACTACGCTGGAGGGGTCCCCGGGTGGGTAAGATGAAGCCACTGGGAACCATAAAGGTCTGAGTGTAGCGTGGAGGTGACAGTGATGGATCAGTACCAAGGTGACCAGTCAATGTTGTTTTTTAGTCGGTTGTGGAGCTTGAACTCGGGGCCTGGGCGCTGTCCCTCAGCCCTTCAGCTCAAGACTAGCACTCTACCACCTGAGCCACACTGCCACTTCCGGCTTTTTTTTTCTGCTTATGTGGTGCTGAAGAATTGAACCCAGAGCCTCAGGCATGCAAGGCAAGCACTCTACCACGGAGCCACCTTCCCAGCCCCCAATGTTGTTTTAACAGTGGGCTTTCCCAAGTGGAAAGAGAATGCATGGGTTGGGACAAGCAGAACTCAAAGAATCAACTCCCTGCCAGGGCTTCCTGTGACTCTGAACTTGTCTTCCTGAGGCTCTCAGGACAGGCTGCCTGCTCATCTTCCATAGGGGACACTTTTTAATTGTTTCTCTCTGGCCGTCATGACAGAGAATCTACTAAGCATAGTATATGTACTAAGCCATGGGGTTTTTTTCACTTTTTTTTTGAGGGTGGTATTTTGAGACAGGTCTTGCTATGTAGCCCTGGCTGGCCTTGAACTCAAGATCCTCCTGGCTTAGCCCTCTGAGTCCTGGGATTACAGCCGTGGGTCACTGTTCCTGCTGCACTATGCTTTATTGAACAAGAAATGGGAGAGGTAGGGGAAAGAGGTGTGATACTAGAACAGCTTACACTGAAGCAGCGGCCTGACACAGCGAAGGAGCCCTGCTGGAGAGTGGTCAGCAGGTGCTGGCTCTGCAGGTAACTGGTTTTAAGACTTGGTGGAAGTTCCTTCCTCCTGGGCAAAATGAAAAGGTTAAATCATTTTGTCTCAGGATTCCATCAACCCCACACTCAAAATTCAGATAAAGCTCATGGACTAATACAGCTATCACTAAAGCTCAGTTGGGTGGGGCACCTGAAGGTATCGAATCAACCCAGAAAACGTCCCTCCTAGTCTCCAATGTGACCCCATCAACCAGGTCCTTATCCAATGTCCTGAAGCACTCTCGTGATCTTTGACAACTGACTTAACCTCTCTGTGCCATCAGAGAACCCTCTCCTGCACTTAGCAAAGACTGGGCGTGAGGCTATTGTTTGGCAGATAGGAACATTAGCAGCATAAATTCGCTGTGCTGCACGGCTTCCTTGACCTTTCGTGCAGCTCCGCTCATCACCATATAGCTATCTACCTTTAGCTTCAAGGCTATCTTGTTTGTTGTAGACAGGAAGGATAAGAATAAGGCCCAAGTTATAAAATATTCTCTGGACCTAAGTTTTATTATAAATGTACAGTTGGGGCTGATATCTACATATAAAAATGAGAATGTTTTATCCGATACCACAAATGGATGCTAAATCCAAAGAATGAGCACATCTCAGACATTCAATGGCAATGGGGGAAATGTACTAAGCAATGTGTCTTTGAACAGAAATGCCCAAGAATAAGTTTGCTAGAACAGTCTGACCTAAGATGAGCTATAGAGAACTGGACTGATCTGCTTACAGATCAGTTGGACTGTTCTATCGCTTACAAAGGGAGGTCAGCCCAGAAAGGTGCAAAGGCAGCTCTACCCAGAGGAGGCACTTCAGGAGACAGTCAGCAGCCGTCATACAGGAAATGATAGGATCTGTCTAACATCCGACTTATTCTTTCTCTGATGATTCAAAAGTGATCCAGCCATGTGGCTCATACCTGTAATCCTAGCTACTCAGAAGACAGAGCGGAGGATCACAGTTGGAATCCAACCCATATCACAGACTCAGAACCCTTGCTCTGCATTACCCACTGTAGATCACATACTTCTCTGTATTGTCATATCAACTTACTCAACTCAACACAGCTTCAGGTGTACAGGTGATTTGAGAATTAATCAGAGCAAAATGCTCACCTTAGAAAGCCCTTACCATGAACCATATGAAAACTGCCCACTACTTCCTGAAGGCCTACTGTGTGTCAGCCACGGACCCAGGAGCTTCCCACAGAGGAACACCAGTCCTCATCAACTCACTTTTGCCTGAATTCGTTCTTCCATTGCATTTTACACAATGGGCACCAGACCACAGGATACAGAGGCAAGAGGGGGAGGAGGAATGAAAGAAGTACTGGCCCTGCTGGAGCTTCTACTTAGAGGGAAGAAAAGATATTAATCAAAGATCACCCCCCAGGGGCTGAGAAGGTGGCTCAGTGGTAGAGCGCTTGCCTTGCATACATGAGGCTCTGGGTTCGATTCCTCAGCACCACATAAGCAAAAAGAAAAAAGCTGGAAGTGGCGCTGTGGCTCAAGTGGTAGAGAGCTAGCCCTGAGCTGAAGAGCTGAGGGACAGCGCCCAGGCACAGAGTTCAGGCCCCACAACTGGACCAAAAAAAAAAGATCACCCCCCCAAAAAATAAGATGAAACTGTGCTAAACTAATGCTAAGAAGAAAGAAGCAGAGTGCTGGCATCCATGACAAGAATGCAATCTTTTTATAGAGGAAAGGGATAGTGGTTACTGTGATTTCTCACAGTAATGAAAGAAGTGAAGAAAAACACTTACGGGGATTTGGGAGAGGCGGAGAGAAGAGGACAGAAAGGGTATTGCGGGCAAAGGCTGTGAAAAGGGCCTGTAACAGGAAGCACACACTAAGACCTCCATGGAGCCAGGCCTCCATGGGGCCATATTACTCAGCTTCTACCCTTAGAGTACAGTGAAGCCTTCAGGTGTTTTATTTTTGGGAGTCAGCTGACTGTCTAGAAGACAACTTCAGAAGATGGAGGGTGACTGTAGACCACCACAGACATGAGGGAGCCTGTCCAGAAGCTACTGCATTGAGGCAGATGAAGGATGATCATAGCTTAGCTGGGGGTGGTGGCAGAAGAAATGAAAATGCAGCAGACAGAGAAGTTCAGGACATGAGATCTGTAGAGTGTAGGAGTAATGGGGCAAAGCAAAACCTGAAGGCCTGGATTTCTGGCTCCTGTGAGTAGATGGAGGTAGTGTCATTCAGCCTGTGGTACTCAGGAAAGGACCATCAGCCTTGGGGTAAAGGTCGAGAGTTGAATGTGAGGTACAAGAGCAGGCAGGCAGATCAAAGTCATGGGCATCCTGGGTGGTAAGAGAAAGCTATAGGGATTCCAACATGTCTCCATCTTCAATGTACATACACAAGGATCACTGGGGAAGAATGCCTTCCAGGGTTGGAATCTAAGTGCTGGTGAAAGAAGAGGTGGGGCTGGGGTGCAACTCAGTGGCAGAGATCCTGCCAAGCATCTTCAAGGCCCAGGACTGTATCCCTACCACTGGAAGGACAGGAGAGGGAGGGAGCAGTGGGAGGGAAACAATAGAGAAGAACATGAAGGCAAAACACAGATGCTGGAGTTTAAACTGAATAGAACACTGGTTCTTAGAAGAACAGGGTGAAAACTTTCAAGGAAATGCCATGCTCTAAGAATACTAAGGAGAAGCTAGAATTCTTCTCAAGAGCACAAACTAGGCTAAGGCACTGATTTCCATCATGTTTTCAAGGGACACATAGCTTTCAGAGAAATCACTCGTGGAATTCTGCTCAAGACCTACTTTCCCTGGCACCTCCCCTGTTCCCACTGGCCGACAGCTGTCCCCTCCTCTCTACCTTTGCACTTCATGCACCTTGAGTGTCTGGCAGCAAGCTAAGTGGAGGACTGAGAGCTGGAAAAAGCCTGGTTGCTGTGCTAGGTGCTCAGGGACTGGCAGGGATCAGACAGGAAGTGTAGGAGGAAGGCTGAGGCCAGACTTCAGAAGACAGTGCTTCTCTACACAATGAGTCAGAGAAGGGGGAAAGGTGGAGAGGCATCAGTTAGAGACAGACGGGAGACAGAGGGCAGGGAAATGGGGACACATGGGTATCTGGAGGGCAGAGACGTAGCCAGAGCCCAGGCCGTATTTGGGGGGGAATATCAGGAGGTGAGGTTACAATGATGAAGCTCCATTTAAAGAGGCCTTGAATGCTAAGCTAGTTTCAACTTTACCCTAAAATGAACAGGAACCTGGAAGAATGACATGACCAAACATTAGCAAATGCAGTTGGGCAGCATGGGGAGGTTGGATGGGAGTGTTTAGGACCACAGACTAGAGGCCATAGAAACTCCTATAATCTAGAATAAAATAGGACAAACAGGTCAGAGTATCAAAGTATCATCTCTTCAGTTCTTCTTTACTACTACCACCTAAGTTTCTGGTCAACTGTGCACAGGTCAGCATAGTCTTGCCTGAAAGACCTCCCAGTCTATGGGAACAGGTGTGACCAAATCTCAATTTCTGTCTCACAAGGAGAAGCTTACTACATGTGCTGAGGAATTCCAGCCTCTCCTGAGCCACAACCCTAACCAAGTAAAGAACAACTGGCCTGATCAGGCCAGGCAGTCGGTCTCAGCAAACCCAGAACAGATCAGGAGACCCAGGAATTTACACAGTTGTTGGGAAGAAAAGAAATGGATCCCTATGGAATACCTGCTATGAGCCAAGTATTTCACTCAGGTTTAAGCCTCACTGAACCACAGTGGGAGGTCATAGGTCATAGTGCCACCATTTAACAAAAAAAAAAGGTGAAGAAAGGCCACAGAGCCACCAAGGGAATGCTGGGCATCAAATCCAGATTTACTCTGGATTCCCAGGGTAAAGCAAAGATGGCCTCCACTCTCCTGATGTGAGAATGGAAAGGTACAAGTCCAGGGGCCATCTGCCCCTCAAATAGAAAATGCAGGCACTAAAACCCATTTCAGCTCCTTATGCTGTGCTGTACCCTCAGTTACTAACCACTCCATCTTACTGCTACTGAGTTAGCTGCATTACTATCCTATGATAATAATGGAGAAGAAAAGAATTTTAGGAAAAATTCCTTGACTTAAAAAAGGGCTTCATTTGAAAATAAAATGCTAGTGCAATTGATAAGAAATGTGTTTAGGGGCTGGGAAGATGGCTCAGTGGTAGAGCGCGTGCCTTGCATGCCTGAGGCCCTGGGTTCGATTCCTCAGCACCACATAAGCAAAAAGAAAAAAGCCGGAAGTGGTGCTGTGGCTCAAGTGGTAGAGCGCTAGCCTTGAGCTGAAGAGCTGAGGGACAGCGCCCAGGCCCAGAGTTCAGGCCCCACAACAGGACCCAAAAAAAAAAAAAAAAAGAAAAAATGTGCTTAAAAAAAAGAAAAGACACACCGTCTGGGGACATCGGCTGAATAGTAGGGTGTTCACAAGGCCCTGGCTTTGATCCTTTGACTGCAGCACCAAACAACATCCTAATTTCAGGTGTCTCTTTTCTTAGCTGTGATATACTTATACGGCTATTGAAATTATGCTACCTGATTTCACAACTGCAAAATACTTTAATCACACACACACACACACACACACACACACACACGCCAATCAGATACATGTGATAGCTTCTAAAAGATATTTACAGTACTCTTTCATTCATTCAAAAGAACTTTATTGAGAGGCTCAGACAAGTACTAGACATGTCACAGCACAGATGCACAAGGCATGGGACCTGCCCTCTAGGAGCGCACAGTCTACCATGGGACAGCTGTGGATCTGTAAATGAGGATCAGGGAGTAGTGGTGTGAGTCTTGAGAGGAACAGATCACACATGGCCACACTCAGGAGAAGGCTGTATAGTGGGAGAATTTCAGTAAGAATAGAGAAAATGACTTAGGATGTTCACAAACAGAATGTTTCAGGAAGATGATACAACAGGAGGAAAAGACAGACACACACAGAGTTCTGGGTATAACTGAGTAGGTGGTGGTGACAGTGTTAGGGAGGTGAAAAGCAGACAGTCACAGCTAGAGCAATAGTTTACAGGGAAGTAGAGGATGGGGATGAGGGAGGGAGGGTAGCTTGGGTCTGAGGGAGGATAGCACTGGGCTTGGTTAATGAATGACAGAGTGAATGTGAGCAGTGCAAGAAAGATTTTTCTATAGGTATATAAGACAAAAGCAAGGACAGGCACCAGTAATCCTAATGATTCAGGAGGCTTGAGACTTGTAGGACCAAAGGTTTGAAGCCAGCTAAGGCAGTAAAGTCCTGGAGACTCTTGCCAATTAAACAGCAAAATGCCAGACTGAGATGTGGCTCAAGTGCACCAGCCATGAGCAAGAAAGCTGAGTGAGAGCGGTATCTACCGCTGCCCAGAACTGAGACAGGGGGGCCTAACCTAAAGTGGTGGCAGTGGAAACAAACAAAAACATGGATGTACAAAGTATCAGGAGGGATAATAGAGACAACTTTAGCACCAACAGAAAGAAAGGCAACCCAAATGACTGAGCTGTAAGAAAAAGAAGGTAAAGGCTGGGAAGGTGGCTCAGTGGTAGAGCGCTTGCCTTGCATGCCTGAGGCCCTGGGTTTGATTCCTCACCACCACATAAGCAAAAAGAAAAAAGCCGGAAGTGGTGCTGTGGCTCAAGTGGTAGAGCGCTAGCCTTGAGCTGAAGAGCTGAGGGACAGCGCCCAGGCCCAGAGTTCAGGCCCCATGACTGACACCCCCCCCCAAAAAAAAAAGAAAGAAAAGGAAGGTAATTCAGAGCAAAGAGCTGACCCAGGAATGGCAGGGGTAGGAGACAGAAGGGAGAAGGGCTAAAGAGATCTAAGAGGGTTTAAATTTTATAGTAGCCTATCATAACATGAACTTCAGATTTGGTTTTTACTGAATAATAAAACCATACTCAAAGTTTCTCTGACCTTTGTCCTTTGACCTTGGAAGAAATCACTGTAGTGTTTAAGCAAAGACACCAGCACCAGGTTGCCATCATACTTGATTAAGAAGTAAGGCAGGGCCGTGACTCCTTCTGTCTGACAGAGATCATCATATGCAAGCTCCAGGGCTTGGATCTGCAAACAGAGAAGATGAAGTTATTCTCCAGAATAAATTACATACCCAGTTCTCAGCTAAAAGCTGACATCAAATAAAAGGCATCTTAAAGCCAGAAGGCTGGAAATGACTGATCATACCCATTACTCTTTAGCAGCAAATGAACAAAAATGCCCCTAATAACACCACTTAACCTTTATATAAAACTTTGCCTATGCAAGGCAATGTGTCTTACACGGCAGCACAAAGGAACATTTTGTGGTTCGTTGTGGTGGTTCTCTGAGGTGCCAGCCACAAAGGCTTAGAGATAACCAAGGTTTCATTTTCTCCTGTGATAACCCAACAAGACCCTATCAGTGATCAACTTCACCACAGTCCTCAATCTAGCTCCAATTAAGCTATAATTCACATAGCTTCTATATTGCTTGTTTAAAATGTGTATAAGTTAATGTGGATTTTTTGTTTGTTTTTTTTTTCTTTGGTTAGTCGTGGGGCCTGAACTCTGGGCCTGGGCACTGTCCCTCAGCTCTTCAGCTCAAGGCTAGCACTCTACCACTTGAGCCACAGTGCCACTTCGGGCTTTTTCTGCTTATGTGGTGCTGAGGAATTGAACCAGGGCCTCATGCATGCAAGGCAAGCACTCTACCACTGAGCCCCTAATGTGGTTTTTTTGTGGGTATATTCTCAAGGTAGAGGTAATTTTTTTTTTGTCAGTCCTGGGGCTTGAACTCTGGGCCTGGGCGCTATCCCTCAGTTCTTCAGCTCAAGGCAAGTGCTCTACCACTTAAGCCACAGAGCCACTTCCAGTTTTCTGGTGGTTTATTGAAGAAAAGAATCTTATGAACTTTTCCTGCCCCGGCTAGCTTTGAACTGTGATCCTCAGATCTCAGCCCCCTGAGTAGCTAGGATTATAGGTGTAAACCACCAGCACCTGGCTTTACTGAGGTAATCTTTGAACATTTCTGTCCCCCCTAAAATGAAAATCCATACCTTCAAGCAATTAATATCCATATACACTCATTTCCCCAACTTGGATTTCTTCTCAGAAAATTAGTTTTGTAAAATTACAATCTTGGATTTATTATAAATTAGTTAATATTAAAAAAATTATTAATGGCCTTTCTCTAGCCTCAGAATTCAGGATCTTAGTGACTAATGTTTTTCATGAATTTAGACCCATGTGACACTCCATCTTTGCCTTAACAACAGTCATAAGTCTCTAGTTTAGGGTCTGTTATTTTCATTACCTGATGATTTTAATTGCTCTTCTGGGGACTAATCTCTAATGACGACTAGCTCTGCAAGGCTCTGCACTATAATTCCTGTTGGAGAAGTTCTGCCACTTGGTTATGAGGCTGAGAGAAGGCCTGTGTTTTGTTTGAAAGACTTTATTCTCAAAGGATATTGCTTTGCATCTCCCCACAATAAAAGTGATAAACCACATTTGGGTAAATTACTGTAGTCTTTTAAAATGATCCTATAATTCCTTCCCTTAGGTATTTGGTAAAATACCACCGAACATCTGAAAAATCACTATTCATTACTTCTTTAAAAGTATCAAAACGCAGCCTGGTGCCGGTGGGTCCCGCCTGTAATCCATCACAGTGCAAAGCCAGCCCAGGCAGGAAAGTCTGTGAAACTCTTATCTCCAATAAACCACCAGAAAACCGGAAGTGGGGCTGTAGCTCAAGTGGTAGAGCGCTAGCATTGAGCTGAAGAACTGAGGGACAGCACCCAGGCCCAGAGTTCAAGCCTCACCACTGACAAAACAAACAAACAAAGTATCAAAACAGGAGCTGGGATATAGCTCAGTGGCAAAGTGCTTGTCTAGCAAGTGTAACATCCTGGGTTCAATCCCCAGTACCCTCCTCCCCTCCCCCCAGAAAAAAAAGACAAAAATAAATAAAAGTATCAAAATGGGTCAGGTGTGGTGCACAGTGGCTCAAGGCCATGATCTTAGCTACTTGGGAGACAGATCTGGAGGATCAAGTTTCTAAGCCAGCCTGGACAAAAAGTTCCATGAGATTCCATCTAATCAATGACAGGCATGGTGGTAAATGCCTGTCATCCCAGATATAAGAGGAAGTACAAACAGGAAGCTTAAAGTCCAGGCCAGCATGGGCATAAATAGAGACTGTATCTCAAAAATACCAACACAAAATGGGCTGCTGGAGTGACTCAAGTTGTACAGCACCTGAGTTTTTAAAAAGTATGAAGATGAATATACAAAATATATTAGGAACATTTTTTTTTTTCAGTTGTGGGGCTTGAACTCTGGGCTTGGGCGCTATGCCTCAGCTCTTCAGCTCAAGGTGAGTGCTCTACCGCTTGAGCCACAGCACCACTTCCGGTTTTCTAGGGATTTATTGGAGATAAGAGTCTCACGGGCTTTTCTGCCCAGGCTGGCTTTGAACCTCAATCCTCAGATCTTGGCCTCCTGAGTAGTTAGGATTACAGGCATAAGCCACCGGCGCCCGGCCAGGAACATTTTGTGAATACCATTCTCAGTACCATTTCTGGAGGATTCTATAACCATTGCCTTTCAATCCAGAGAAATGCTGCTTGTCTTTGGTTCAATTGTCTTGGACAATTACTTACCTGGAAACCCAATTTTGCCTGCATTTTGCGTTGTCCATACCTGTTTTGGTGAAAACCTTTGATCCAAGCTCACTGGCCCCTGAATAAGAGGTATGCTTTCAGGAAGACAAAGAGCAGGATAGCAAAACCAGTAATAGAAGTGGTACTTCTTCAGATCCTAGAATAAAAAATACAAAACCAGACACTAGAGTTGCACTGGTCATTAAACTGAAATGCATCCATTAATACAACTACTTACAGCCACAAAGAGAGAAAAGCTGATGTACACAGAGTATGTCCAGCTTGTCAAATATTCTCATCTACAGGAGAAACTGCAAAAGAGCACAGAGCTTCCTTGACCCAGAAAGCCCTCACATACTATCTAGTAATATAAAGCATTCTACCAATCATTTTCTAACAGAAAATGCAAAATAAGTCATTACCTCTGCCACATGCTTTAATAACAAACCACCTGGGAGGAATCCATTATTATCCCATCTTAAAGCAGAAAACTGAAGCTTAGGAATGGGTAAATGACTTGAAACCAACAGATTGGTACATGGCAAAGCAGGGATCAGAGCTGTTTCAAAACTGTACCCCATGTACTCAATGAGCCAAGGCTGCAGGCCCCACCTCTGAACACAAGTACATTCTGCGAAGTCACGTAAGGTATTATTCAGAAAGCTATGATATTCATAAACCTACACATGCGTGACAGGAACCCTCTGTTGAAATGCTTGGGATTCTGAAGTATTTGTATGGGTGTGGGGGGGGTGTGGGGGGATAGATAGATAGATAGATCGATCAATCGATAAGGAAACTCACTTACGTTTTATATTCACTGTATGTACGTGCCCTATTTTCAGGCACCTGATTTTTCTTTTTCTTTTTTTTGGGGTCCAGTCTTGGGGCTTAAACACTGGGTCTGGGCGCTGTCCCTCAGCTCTTCAGCTCAAGGTTAGTGCTCTACCATTTGAGCCACAGCGCCACTTCTGGCTTTTTTCTTTTTTCTTATGTGGTGCTGAGGAATCGAACCCAGGGCCTCATGCATGCAAGGCAAGCGCTCTACCACTGAGCCACCTTCCCAGCCCCAGGCACCTGATTTTTAACTTCAGCCATCACAGGAGGCTGAGTGTGAAATTTTTCACTTGTGGTATCTGGTCAACATTTGATAAGTTTTAGACTTGGAAGTATTTCAGAGTTTAGGTTTTCAAATGAGGGATGCTTGACTGATCTAATGTTGCCCTTGGCAATGCCGTCCTAGTGAAGTATGTACAAAATATCTAAGGTAAAACATGAGATAATCTGCAATATCATTAATAGGTCTGAGTCCCATGCCTGGACAGTTCCTTACCACAGCTCACTCTCTGTAGTAGAGATAAAGCAAGTGCTTGACTAACAGTATGAGTCACCAATCACCAACCGACAAAAGGGTTGACCACTCCCACCCCAGGTCCGAGAGTCTGAGGTAAAGGGGTTTGGGGGGCTGTCCCTGAGATCCCCACTTGGCTGATGGCTCTTGCCTCTGAATTTCTGCAGCCTGGAACTAGAATCTCAAGAACTAGGAAACTTCTTCCCCCACAGAGCCTAATCACCTTCCTGTCACTCATTTTATTTTTTTTTTGGAGGATATTAATTGTACCAATGAGTTTTTGCCATAATACATAGCTTTTCTTTTTTATCAGTCATGGGGCTTGAACTCTGGGCTTGGGCACTATCCCTGTGCTCTTCAGCTCAAGGCCAGTGCTCTACCGCTTTAGTTACAGCACCACTTCCGGTTTTCTAGTGGTTTATTGGAGATAAGAGTCTCACGGACTTTTCTGCCTGGGCTGGCTTTGAACCGTGATCCTCAGATCTCAGCCTCCTCAGTAGCTAGGATTACAGGCATGAGCCACCAGCACCCAGCTGATACATGACTTTTTGTTGGGACATAATTCATATACCATAAAATCTACCATGTGCAAGTGTATACTATGATGTAGATTTCTTTAGTTCAGTATATGGACAAGGCTGAATAAACATAACAGCTACTTCTAGAACATTTCCAGCAGCCTAGAAAGTAACCCTTTATCAGCAGTAAATCCTCTTCTTCTGGGGCTTTTCATGTAAATAGAACCATGCTTGCTGGTTTTTTGTGTTTTCTTTTCTTTTGATTTTGGGGCATTTTTTTTTTTTTGGTGCCAGTACTGAGTCTTGAACTCAGGGCCTAAGTGCTCTGAGTTTTTTTCACTTGAGGCTGTCACCCCTACCTTTGAGCAATTGCTCCACTTCTAGCTTTTTGCTGTCTAACTGGAGATCAGAATTCTCACAGACCTTTCTGCTGAATGTGGCCTCAAATCTTGATCTTCAGATCTTAGCCTGCTGAGGAACTAGGAGTACAGCAGTGAGCCATTGGTGCCTGACTGGACGGCTTTTAAAATATAAATTTAGGGCTGGGAAGGTGGCTCAGTGGTAGAACACTTGCCTTGCATGCATGAGGCCCTGGGTTCAATTCCTCAGCACCACAAAAGCAAACAGAAGAAAGCCAGAAGTGGCCCTGTGGCTTAAGTGGTAGAGAGCTAGCCTTGAGCTGAAGAGCTGAGGGACAGCGCCCAGGCCCAGAGTTCAGGCCTCACGACCGGATCCCCCAAAAAACAAAAACAAACAAACAAAAAATATAAATTTATATATAAACATGCTTCCAGATAAGAAAGACTAGTAACTATAGTTTCCATAGTCTCTAACTATGCCACTAATTGATCAGCATAGAAAAAATTCCCTTTTCACAATGGTGCAATAAAGCGCAAAACTGAAATTAATGAAGTGTCTGGTCCTTTGAGGCAGAAAAATAGCAGAAAGGAAAGCAGAAACGTCCCCAGAGCTTATTCTCTCTCCTTTGTGCTTAAATGATTTGTCATAACTGATCTTTTAGCAAAAGGTTAACCAATTCAAGATGAAGGACCTCACACATTCTAAGAAGCTTTATCAGGTCATCTTCCAGAGTCAAAAAGCTTGAATTTCTTATGATTCCTTTCAGGTCATAAAGGGCTTAGATCAAATTAAACACAAAGCCCCTTGTGTCTGCAGATTTTAAAGAAGAGATTATAATTTTTTTTAAGTCAGGCTAAGAATGTTTAGTAAAAAGGGGAATAAAGGCCAACACACCTACTGATCTAGGAAATGTCCTAAAATTTTAAGTAAGAGCTAGTGTTACCTTCTCATCAGGCACCAATCGCCAATTGTGTTCTTTCTTTCTTTTCTTTTCTTTTTTTTTT
>NW_012267228.1:2618444-2638721 GCF_000151885.1 Dipodomys ordii
AATTCTCTCTTCTGGAGAGAGTTATTGGGAATATGTAATAAATTGCTGTCAGCTAGTTACTCTCTGTAACACACTAGGGCTTTTCTCTCCTAGCTAATGGTCTTAACTTGTTGTCTACTCTCCAATTCTGTTAAATCAATTGTTTTAGATTCCATATGCACATAGCATTTGTCTTTTTGTACCTAGCTTCTTTCACTTAATCTGATGTCCTCTTCTCCCTGGGTGTTGGTGGCTCACGCCTGTAATCATAGCTACTCAGGAAGCTGAGATCTAAGGATTGCAGTTCAAAGCCAACTCAGTGGGAAAGTCTGTGAAACTCTAATCTCCAATTAACCACCAGAAAACTAGAAGTAGAGCTGTGGCTCAAAGTGGTAGAGCACTAATCTTGGACAAAAGCACTCAGGGACAGTGCCTAGGCCCTGAGTTCAAGCCACACAACCACTCCCACCAACAACAAAATCTAATGTCCTCCAATCCCATACACATTGCCACAGATGACAGGGTTTCTTCTTTTTATGGCTAATATTCCATGTCTACTACATTTGCTTTATACATTCACAACAGACATCTTGGTTGACTGCATATCTGGGCAGTGAGTAGCACTGCAATGATCATGGGAGGGTAGTAGCTCTGGAACACAATGATTTCATCTCTTTGTTGATGTTCTCCAATAGTGGGTTTCTGAATCCTATGCTAGTTCTATTTTTGATATTCTGAGGATCCTTCACACTGATTTACACAATAGCTGCTCTAGTATACATCCTGGAATCAAAAACGTATAAGGCGATGTTTGTTTTTAAGGCTAAAGATCTCTCAATTAAGTGGGATAAACTGTCCCTTTCCCTCCTTCTAATGGACCACCTTAATTCTTTAATGCAGACGTGAAGAAGCAAAGCAAAGACACTGCAGGTAGAAAGAAGAGGAAAGAGGAGAGAATTAAGGGAGCAAAGGAGTTATCAGTGGTTTGCTCCAAGTGAGGCAGGGAAGGCCAGGGCCAGCATGGTGCCTTGTAAGTCAGCTGAGGGCCACTAGATCTCTGGGGTAATAAACTAAAATTCACTAACCTCTTTGCATATCTATTATGTACTAGTATCTACAACAGACCCATGTGTCTGATGCGGAAAAGCAACCTGTCAGCATAGAGAGAAAACATCTAACCAGCTCACCTCATTCGCTACTTGTTCCAGAAGGAGCTTCTTATCTGCAGTCTTGAAAGCCTCTAATGTGTTGGTGTTATACAGTGTTCCAGCAGCTGGACAGCAGCGTGCAGGCGTGGGGGAACTCCTGGACCCAAGAAAAAGACAGTCAGTCCCAGAGGAGACTCTGAGCCAATGAGGACTGACAAGCCACAGGACTGCTCAATGCGGCAGGGAGACTTGTGACACATTTCTTTGGAAAAGTATGAATAGCACTGCTCAAGGACTAAAAGAAGGGGTCAGCCTCATGTTCTCCACCTGTCTCAGGAGAAGGTCATGTCCTTGTTGGGTGCCGGTGGCTCACGCCTGTAATCCTAGCTGCTCAGGAGGCTGAGATCTGAGGAATGCGGTTCAAAGCCAACCCCGGGCAGGAAAGTCCGTGAGACTCTTATCTCCAGTTAACTACCAGAAAATCAGCAGTGAAGCTGTGGCTCTAGTGGTAAAGCTCTCGCCCTGAGCTGAAGAGCTAAGGGACAGCACGCAGGCCCAGAGTTGAAGCCCCACGACCAACAACAACAAAAAAAGAAGTTCATGTCCTAGTTTTTAATGCATCCTGTGTTCAACCTAAGAGGGGAACACCACTGAACTACAAAGGTCTGAATTCTCAGAATGGCTTTTTTTCCCACTTGGAAATTTAAGAAATTCACCTACGGTGACATAACACTGGGAAGATGAAGCTAAAAACCAGAACCACATGATGGAAGGTATTCTGTGGCCCAGGCCTCGCTCAGAACCCCCCATCTCCAAGGCCCTGATTCATCCCTCCTCTTCCAGGAAGCCTGCTCCCATTTTCTCTGGTAATAGTTCACCCATAAAATAGAGCATATTCCAGAGCAGTTTAAAATATGACAATCATATACAGCCAACTAGAAGACAGTAAGTTCCCCAAGGGCCGTGAGCAAGTCTTCTGTTTGTTCCACAACCTGGCACAGCCCAAACATAGCTCTGCACACGGTACCTGCTGAGCAAAGCCCAGGGTCCTCTGAGTGCCAGAGATAACAACACACATTCTTTCTGTCTAGACTTCCTGTCAACCTCTGGCTCCAGCCTCAAAGCCCTCACCAATTGCAGCACCCTGGAGGCTGAGAGGGCCTCAGAGAAATCAGCCAGGACAAGGGCAGTGGATTCTGAATACAAATTCAGATGTGGACAAATCTCTCTTCTCTGAAGTGATTGTGTTTCTTAGATTACAGATATGAAATGAATGACACATTAGTGGAATACTACTGTTCTCCTTCTGTCTAACGATGGGAGCTTCCGGGACAAAAGCTCCACTGTCTTCCCATTTTGAGTCTATAAAAATGGGGTTAAGAGATCTAAACCCAGGATAGTATCAGGAGCCTAATGCCAAGGCACCTGCTAAGGTTCCAAATGCCAGAGGATGAGGGAGGGCTAATTTTCAATGCCCAGTCTTTCCTCAGAAGCTGAGTGTTTGTCCTAAAAGAACGCTTTTCATCCAGGTAAGATGAAGTCAAAGGCAGGCTTGAAGAGAGAAGTCATGGGGAAAATTGGGTCTGGAGAAGTGAGAAGTTCTGCATTCTTCTGCATGCCCAGTGTCTACCAAGATCTCTCATCAAGACACCAAGACACAATTAGTTAATATTCCTGAAATAACGATTGCTTCTTCACCTTTCTTACACTGAGCACACCACAATCCAAGTTTCTACGTTCTCCTGTGTGCATAGTGCAAGTCCTTGCGTTCCTGACTCTTACACATCCTGCACAGTATGGATCTGTCCTGATGAATAAGTTCATTTTTCTCTACAAACACATATAGATACACAACAACAAAAACCATGACAGTAACTCCTGTATTCTGAGCATCTCATTAAAGTTCCTCAACAAAGCTACAAAATCAGACCTTAAATCAAGAAGAAACAACAGAAGACACAGCTCACATGAGGGAAAGGAACAGGACTGATTAAGGAAGCACAGGTATTTCACCCTAGGTCATCAGGTCTGATATTTCGCACCCAGAGCTATTTCACAGCACTGGAGATCATTCCCTACTCCCCACTCTGCGGCTGTCTGCAAACCAAGGGATTTTGTGGCTAAGAGGGCAGACACGTCTAGGAGACCCAGAAACCTGTCTGACGATCACAGCTGCAGGGCCAGAGATGGTCTGCAGCAGGAATTTCTGGGTTATCCATTTTGTAGTATGATCAAACTTCACTGCGTTTTCCTAATTAATGTTTCCAAGAATAACATGACTGAAATCCTCTAACATAAATAGAATCTCAGTCTAGTATCAGGATGGAGTGGGGCCGAGATGAGCTACCCACAAAGCTCACACAAAGTCCAGGTGGCCAGTGCTCCCTTTATGGCCAAGGGTCCTCCTGCCCTCCATAGACAATTTAGTGCTTATATATTTCTCCATTACCTTATAATTACTGCAAAAGCAAGGCAGTGTTGGCCAAAACAGGAGATTAGTAGGACTTAATTTGTTTTGACAATTGATCACAAGGAATTTATGATGGAGCTGGACAGCCTGGAAGGGGGAAAAAAACACCAGCACTACTCTTTTTAAAAAAAGATCAGCACTACTCTGAATTAATATTATACTTCTTCTAAGGAACAAAATGTGTCAATATTTTGAGAAAATCTAGGGACACATTACCTGAACTATGTATGATACAAGTTCTACTAACTGACCACTGCCATTAGGGCCTAGCCACCTGACTGCTGCCATAGTCTACAGGCAGGCAGTCCTTCATAAGAACTCTACCCGCAGGAGGCCCATGTCCTGGGAGTGCCAAGTACAGAAGGCAGAAGTGAATCTCACTATATCTGCAATCCTTCAGCTCTCAATCAGCCCCAACACAGTACAATTCAACTCTTTCATGAAAGTGAATCCACACGGACCCAAATTCATTAGTCACCAAATCCAATAACCTTTACACTGAACTCTGACTCTGGTGACCTTCCTGAAAACAGTTCCTCCGCTGGCTCCTCTCTAACAATCCGTATCCTGGCCAGCTCAGCCTCCTTTTTCTCCACTGAGCAAGCCTACTCACTGCTCCTGCACTTCATCTTTCTAATGTTCTATTCTTTTCCCTCCTCCAGCCTCATGGTCTCTATTTGGATAAATCCCTGATCAAGTCTGGCCCTCACCCTTTGTTCTGGGTCTCCGACATTTCCAGTAAACACTGGCACTCAAATTCCACATGGAGAAGCCCAGCGTATCCTTTCCTCAAGATGTGTTCCCTCTTGATTTATGTCCCTGTAGAAGATGACATAACCCCTAGCAACCCAGACTGCACTTCAAAAATGCTTCCAGGTACATTTAAATTTTTCTCACTACTACTGTTTTCTAAATTTAGCGGGTCTGACCTTGAGCCAGCTATGTTACATTTTGACCTACAGGGTTCTCTGAAAAGGGAAGAACAAAATCATAACTGACAGGTATGGAAGGAATATATTTATGAAAATGACTATGAAATTAAGTGTGCAATAAATAACTCTCCTCCAGAACTCTCAGAGCTCCCAAGTGGGTAAAAAAGTTTCTTCAAGGATGTGTGTGTGTCATATTCCTTTGTAGTCTCTCTAGGGTGCCTTGCACAGTGGGTCATATGCAGATGTGACCTAATAAATGTTTACTGACTGAAGCTCATGTACAGGCAGCTAAAGGAGGAATCAGAGGTGACAAGACAGGCAGGCATGGTGCTATATACCAATTCCCCAGATACTTAAGGCAGAGGTCAGATCCTGTATGAAAAATAAAATGGGCTGAGGGCATGGTCCAAGAGGTAGAGCATTTGCCTCGCTAGGGTGAGGCCTGATTCAAACTCCAATATCACACACACATACACTAATAAAATATTAAATACAACCAATAGGAGAATATTACCTAACTCTCAATCAGAAACTGACTGAGAGTTCTGAAAAGTATTTTTTTCCCCTATGGAAAAAAGGAACTGGATAGGCCTAGTTGGCAGTTGTCTCGATGGGAGACCCAAGCTCTGCTCCCCAGTGCCTTGCTAGCTTCTCCTGCGGTCCACAGAGAGCAAATGCTCACTCCTCATCCAGAGCAAGCAGTGTTCCTTATCTCCCACCCACATTTTGGTATGAGTTATACAGGGAGGATTTCACTGTGGCATTTCCATGCATGTATCAATGGATTTAAATCAATTTTCCCTCCTCCCTTCCTAAAAGTGTTCCTTACTTTAGATCCCAAATAAATCAATACTCACATGTCAAAAGCACTGAACTCCAACGTTAAGCGAGCTGGCAGCCCAGCAGAATCCCCTGGATAAAAAAAAAAGCACAATCACATTTTTAGTAGCAAATCAGAAAAACAGAATTCACAGCAAAAATGTCTGTGAACAGTTTTCTTCTTTTGTATTTACACCCCAAGTGTCCCACTCATTCCTGCTTCTCTGTGCATAGCTGACACCTGTCTGTACAGACAATGGCAGAATGTGACAGGCTATAGCACCGGTCGAGACCTGCCTAAAGTATAAAAAAGATTCGTGTGTGTGTGTGTGTGTGTGTGTGTGTGTGTGTGTGCGTGCGTGCGTGCGTGCGTGCGTGCGTGCGTGTGTGTGTGTGTGTGTGTGTTTCTAATCTCCTCCTCAGTAAGCTAAGTAATCACTATTGGGTTAATAACTTGATTTTAACTACTCCTTCCCTTTTCCCTGTTAGATGGGAAATGTAAAGACAATCTGGGTCAAAAGTCAGGAAGGCAGGGGGGGGGAGAGGGGGAGAAGGAAGGGGAGTGGGGGTAATAGTGGCCTCACATCTGTAATCCTGGGATTACAGATATAGAAGGGGGTAGTAGTGGCCTCACATCTGTAATTCTGGCTCAGATCTTGGGAGCCTGAGATCTGAGGACAGTGGTTAGAAGCCAGCCTGGGTAGGAAAGTCCATGAGACCTTATTTCCAATTAACCACAAAAAGCTGGAAGTGGAGCGATGGCTCAGGTGGCAGAGAGCCATCCTTGAGCAAAAATGCTAAGGGACAGCACCTAGGCCCCAAATTCAAACCCCAGCACCAGCACGCACACAAAAAAGTCAAGAAGGAAACAAAGTCAGAAATGAGAACAAAACACTAGTAAAGAGCTCAGGATCCCCTGAGGGGGACACCCTTGAGGGGTGTCCCCTTCTAGAGGAAAGCTGACAGCTGGTGGTGGGGCTCAGTGGTAGAATGCTTGTCTAGTGAGGCCTGGACTTCATCATGAAAGCTGGTACCACAATGAAGAACAGGGGATCACAGATGATGGAGGACACAGTCTAAGGCCACCTACCATTGTAGTAATAACCCTTAATGTCCCTGGGAGCTTCGTCCAGCCGATACTCATTCAGCTTCCTCTGGGTCAGCTCATGCCAGAAGCCAACATCCAAGGCACTACTGAAGGGGGCAAACTGCAGCTTGGAGAGGCCAGGGTCCCCCATGGCTGCTACTCTGACTTATCTGCTGCAAGAACACAAGAAAATGTAGGAAAGCCTGGAGAAGAAAGAATATTTGTAATACAGCTTAGCTCAAACAAACAACACTCAACACATAATCTAGCCTCTTGATCATTCTGAAGTATATAGCTCAGTGGCAGGAAGTACATTCTCAGTGTTGGAGACAGATCTCCAGATGCTTCCAATCTGTAAAACGAGAGCTGTCCCTTTAGACAGCAACCTGCATTCCCCTCACCCCCAGCCTGGCACCCACCATTCTGCTGTCTGTCTCTATCAAGTTTGATAAGCTCAGATTCCTTATATAAGTGGAATTACACAATTAGTGGCTGTTTCACTTAAGACACAACTTTGAAATCATCTTGGGTAATTTGCTGTGCTGTCAACATTAAGTCTCCTCATGACACAAATGAGTTTTAAATACTTACAAAAAGGCTCTTTCTGGCCTTAACTGTTTGCTTTGGCACTGGGAGTGAACACAGAGCCTTCAGTATGTCAGGCAAACACTCATCTATGCTCCAGCCCTAGCCTACCTCCTGTGCATCTGTCTTCCTTTCTTGTCAGTCTAATGGTGCATGATGATGATACTCTTTTGAGACAACCATGTCTCAGAGACTGTCAGCATCCCGTGTGTTCCTAGGGAATGCTACCAGTGTAAAATCCACAGTGCAGCCAGCTAAAAATGCATAGATCCTAGAGGCTGGAAATCTTCATCAACAGGTCAGCACCCAGCTAAAGACGGAAAGGCAGGGTAAATGTCTCCCCATCTCCTGTGGGGCCCCACTTCTTTTAAAGTTCATTACCTTTTAAAAGCACAGGGATTTTGCATTTTATACCACAATAGCCTTTCTCTCCTTCAATCATCCAGGGAATTTGGGCATTCCAGGGATCATGCATGCATACACTAACTTCCTCTCCTTCAATCATCCAGGGAATTTGGGCATTCCAGGGATCATGCATGCATACACTAACTTCCTCTCCGCTGCATGCTCTCTGGCTGCATAGACCCCGTGTGAGAAGCCCCCACGGTGGGGATCTGCAGTCCACTGGAGTCAGGCTAAGCATTATTTTATTCAGGCTATTTCCAACTGTGCCAGTAGCTTTCAATTAGCATAGCACATTCAACATCCTAATACTTCCTTTGCCAAGGGAAAAATTAAAATAAACTCTGTAACTATCATATTTGTCAAAGAGATGTTTATGCCTATGCCCTCGTTATGTGTCTGATGTGGGGAATTTGTTTAGCCTCTCACATACTGAATACGTAAACGTTGGCCTGACATCTAGCCATGGCAGGTGAGATAGCCCTGCGTCCCCACGCTGGTACCTCTCATTCGCTCAATGCCAGGCAATACATCCTTAGTTTTCTGTCTCAGATCAAGTTGATTTCCTTCTTCTTCTATACTTAGCTATGCAATTCTATATTGATACTAGTTTTTCCTCCACTTTCAGATAGTCGGGGAGAATAGAAAACAAAGAAATGTCTTACACATTTCATAGGCTGAAAAACTAATTTTATAACATCAGCTAAATCTTAAACATTTGAATTAAAGTCTGTTATGAACTACCTACCTTGTAGAGGTTGATTTTTATACAGGCAACATTTAAATAAGAAAAATTTTCAACGCTGAGGATTAACTTTTTAAAAACTAGGTCAGACAATGGTCAGGATGAGTGTTAAAATATGTTTCCTATGGCTGGGAAGGTGGCTCAGTGGTAGAGCGCTTGCCTTGCATGCATGAGGCCCTGGGTTCGCTTCCTCATCACCACATAAGCAGAAAAGGCCGGAAGTGGTGCTGTGGCTCAAGTGGTAGAGCACTTATCTTGAATTGAAGAGCTGAGGCACAGTGCCCAGGCCCTGAGTCCAGGTCCCATGAACAACTAAAAATGTGTGTGTGTGTAAGAGAGAGAGAGAGAAATAAAACCTTCAACTTTTTTTTTCCCTCCCTCCCTACCTTCCCCGAGGTTCTTTTTTTTTTTTTGATTGTGATTAAGCGATTACATAATTTCTGGAATTTCACAGTATTGTGGAATAATGATGTTCATTTAAAGTCACAAGTTCATTCTAACTTTCCTGGAGCAAATTGTCTATCACAGTCTGTAACCTTCAACTTTTAAAATGAAAATCCAACTATCAATTTTCAGGCAATTAACCATCTATATTTTCAATATTTTGTACTTAGAATTTATTTTGTAATACCAACAAAGACTTCTTATATACTGTAATTTGATTTATTTAACATCATTCCTGCATAAATTAAAAAACACAAAGAACTCGGTACTGAAAAATCTCACCTTCTACATACAGAAATTCAAATATAAAAGCGAATGCAGTAATCGTAACTTACCAGGCTTCTTCACCTTGTGAAAACTTTATTATAAACCCCTTTTAGTGACTTTGAATGATCTAAAATATCTTTTTAAAATGATATACCCATCTAATTCCGTCATGTCATAACCTATTGTGGAAGACAGAAGTACCCAGCATGCCTTGCTAACTATGGGATATGGTACCACATTTAATCAGAATCCTGAAGAAATAACTTTAAAATGAAGATTACAAGAACAGGTTTTTTTAGGCTGATTCAGTTAAAAAGGATTATAATGTCTTTTGGCATATTTCAAAATAACATTTTAGCTAACCAACAAATTTATATAAAAGTTGGCTTCATCAAACTTCTTCAAAGCCAGGCCATGTCTTACAAAATAGCTACATTTCCTACAAATGGAAGATACTGTATTTAGTATTCTTTATGCAACTTATAATAAAAGTCTCTAATTTGAAAAGGTACAAATGTATCTTGACTGTGATAAAAGGCATAATTTATCAGGAATTACCCAGTATGCAGCACTTTAACAAGGTACAATGTGCTTTGATAGTAACTGCAGTCAAAGTGTTTAATCTGGTTTCTTCATGTTTGTTAGGAAAGTGTTTTGTAAAAACCTAGTAAAGTAAGGGTTGAGAAATTCAGAAAACTTCAAGAGTAAATACATGAGTCTTACTAATAAGCCTATTTCTACTAAAAGCACATGAATAAAGTGAAAAAGTTTCAGTGTTTGTTAATTGGGAGGATCTCAGCTTAAGTCTAATCTGAACAAAAAGTTAGTGAGACCCTTTTTCAAAATTAAGCTTGGAAGCCGGGCGCCCATGGCTCATGCCTGTAATCCTAGCTACTCAGGAGGCTGAGATCTGAGGATTGTGATTCAAAGCCAGCCTGGGCAGAAAAGTCCGTGAGACTCTTATCTCCAATGAACCACCAGAAAACCGAAAGTGGCGCTGTGGCTCAAGTGGCAGAGTGCTTGCCTTGAGCTGAAGAGCTGAGGGACAGCGCCCAGGCCCAGAGTTCAAGCCCCATGGCAATAAATAAATAAATAAGCTTAGTGTGATGGTACCCACCTGTAATCCTAGCTACATGGGAGGCAAAAGAGGGGGACTGAAGTTCTCAGAATAGCCCTCAGCCAAAAAACAAAAACTAACCAAAACATGAGACCCTACCTGAAAAATAAAGCAAATAAAGACTAGTGACATGACTCAAGGGGTACAAGTGCCTATCTAACAAGTACAAGGCCCCAAATCCAAACCACAGTATGACCAAAGAAAAAGGGACTGGAGGTATAGAGGAGAAAAAAACTGCAGGTCCAGGCCACAGCAAGACTGTCAAAGAGGTGTAACACTGGTTGCTGTCAAACACTGAGGACCCCTAATCTGAGATCCCAGAATAATACTTGCATACATATTAAGGTCTGAGGATCTCAATAATTAAAGGTCAACCTGTAAAACCACCACTGTCCAGGGCTGAGGACCTGACCACTGAGGCCCAAGAGCTGAAATACCACATGCTGTGGGGCTAAGGATCCCATGACTCAAGGCCAGTACAGTATCTGTGACACTAGAGGGCACTCCCTGCCGTCTGCTGCCACCACAAAACCACCGAAGAGCTTCTCCTAATCACATTTCTTAACAGAATAGAGCACAGTAACTCTGTGCGCGCGTGCGCACGCGCACACGTCTCTGTTCTGAGGCTTGAACTTGGCCTAGGCACTGTCTCTGGCTTCTTTTGCCCAAGGCTAGCACTCTACCACCTGAGTCAGCTCCATTTCTGGCTTTTTGCTAGTTGCTTGGAGATAAGTCTCATAGACCTTCCTGAACAGGCTACCTTCAAAACTGCAACCCTCAGATCTCAGCCTCCTGAGTAGCTAGAAGTTCAGGCATGGGCCATTGGTCTCACTATGTAGTCCTAATTGGTCTCAACCTCCCAAATGCTGAGATTGCAAGGATTTTACTCATCTTAATCCAATCCATATGAATTTTAGGGCTATTTTTCTTGTTTTGTGAAGAATGTCATTAGTATTTTGCCATGAATTGTACTGAATCTGAAGATGGCTGCAGTGGTATGGCCATTTTAACAATACTGATTCTGCTCATCCATGAACATGGAAGGCCTTTCCATCTTCTAGTGTCTGCAATTTCTTTAAGTGTTTTGTATTTTTTATTACAAAGGTCTTTCACATCCTTGGTTAGGTTTATTCTTAAGGACATTTTTTTGAGGATATTAGGAATGGGATTATTTTCTGGATATCTCTGAGCAAGCTCATTATAGGCATAGAAGAAAACTAATCGTTTTTTTTGGGGGGTGGGGGTACGTGGGGCCTGAACTCTGGGCCTGGGCGCTGTCCCTCAGCTCTTCAGCTCAAAGCTAGCACTCTACCACTTGAGCCATAGCGCCACTTCCAGCTTTCTTCTTTTTTCTTATGTGGTGCTGAGGAATCAAACCCAGGGCCTCATGCAGGCAAGGCAAGCGCTCGACCACTGAGCCACCTTCCCAGCCCAAAAATTAATAATTTTTATATGTTGATTTTGTATCTAGTTACTTTGCAGAATTTATCAGTTCTAAGAATCTTTCAGTGGCATCTGCAGGGTTTCCTACATACAGAATCATCACCTGCATTCATGTGTAGTTTGACTTTTTCCTGTCCCATTTATATCTTTTATTTTTTTTCTGAATGTTCTGGCTAAAATTGCAAAGTATCTGGAATATGAATGAGAACAGGTACCCTTTTCTCATTTCTGATTTTAGAGGAAACCTTCAGTTTTCCCCATTCAATATCATATTAGTTATGGATCTGTGAAAGTCTTTATCTCAATTATTATCCTTCTACTTCGAGTTTATTCATATCAGGAGAAAATGTGGAATTTTATTAAAGTTTTATTCTGCATCTATTGAGATGATCATCTGGTTTGTATCCTTGAGAATTAACATACAGGATTGCATCATATTAAAATATGCTTCTACACAGAAAGGAAATAATGGACAGAGAAAAGAATGGGAAAAATCTTGCCAGCTATTTATTTGAGAATAGACTAATATCCCAAATATGTTAAGAACTCAAAAAAAAACAACAAAAGAACAAGTAATCAAAGCAACAAATGTTCAAAGATACTTCTCAAAACAAGTACAAATGGCCAAAAATATATGAAAAAATGCTGAGGATCTTTAACATTGCAGGAACCACAAAACAACACTACTTTGAGATTTTATCTCATTCTAGTGAGAATGGTTATCATAAAAATAAAACAAGCTATGGGCTGGGAAGGTGGCTCAGTGGTAGAGCGCTTGCCTTGCATGCCTGAGGCCCTGGGTTAGATTCCTCAGCACCACATAAGCAAAAAGAAAAAAGCCGGAAGTGGCGCTGTGGCTCAAGTGGTAGAGTGCTAGCTAGCCTTGAGCTGAAGAGCTGAGGGACAGCGCCCAGGCGCAGAGTTCAGGCCCCACAACCGGACCCAAAAAATAATAATAATAAAATAAAATAAAACAAGCTGGGCACTGGTGGCTCATGCCTGTAATCCTAACTAATCAGGAGGCTGAGATCTGAGGATCATGGTTCAAAGCCAGCCTGGGTAGGAAAAGTCCATGAGACTCTTATCTCCAATAAACCACCAGAAAACTGGAAGTGGTGCTATGGCTCAAGGGGTAGAGTGCTTGCCTTGAGCTGAAGAGCAGAGGGACAGGGCCCAGGCCCAGAGTTCAACCCCATGACTGACAAAAATAAATAAAAATAAAAAACAAAACAAAAATAACAAACATTGATAAGAATATGAGGAAGGAACCCTTATACATTATTGATAGTAATATAGATTAGTTTAATTAATGTGGAAAACAGTAAGGAGCTTCCTCAAAAAACTGACAATAGTCTAGTTATAAAATCACCCCAAGGGTTGATATCTATTCAACAGATGAATGGATAAAGGAAATATGGTATATGTACACAATGGTATGTTACTCAGCCATAAGAAGGAATGAGTTGTCAGCTGCTTTAAAGCAGCTTGAACTAGAGTAAAGCAAGCCAGACACAAAGATAATTAAAATGGCTTGAACTAGAGTAAAGCAAGCCAGACACAAAGATAACACCACGTGGTTTCTCTCATATGTGGAAGCTAGAGTAACAGCCTGAAAGGAGCAGAGGGACAACTAGTGATTAGGGCAGCAGGAAGACAGGGAAGGATAGAAGGTTGTAAGAAAGGTAGATATCCCGGGTGCCAGTGGCTCACGCCTGTAACCCTAGCTACTCAGGAGGATGAGATCTGAGGATGGAGGTTCAAAGCCAGCCCAGGCAGGAAAGTCCATGAGACACTTGTCTACAATAAACCACTCAGAAAACCGGAAGTGGTACTGTGGCTCAAATGGTAGAGCGCTAGCCTTGAGCTGAAGAGCTGAGGGACAGCGCCCAGGCCCAGAGTTCAAGCCCCACGACCAGCCAAAAGAAAAAAAGGTAGATATGATCAAAACATTGTATTTACATGTATCACAGTGAATCTATTCATCTAAACAATTAACTGAATTACAATTCAATTATTAGGAACAACAATAACATGAGTTACTGGGAGGAAGAAAAGCCAAAGCCCAGTGACGCCCTAAAGCAGGCAGTGGGGGAAGGAGGTGGGGAAGTGGGAGGAGGGGAGAGGGGAGAGGAGTAAGAAGAAACAGAACCAGTCAGACAAACAAGGGAGGAAACGGCGGATGGTAGACCAGGACAGCCCAAAGCAACACTTTTCAAAGTGCTAGGCTGAAAGGACATCACAAGTCATCAGGAAGGGCGGGCACTGCCATGGGGCTGTGCTATTGGAAAGCTATCTGAAGGAGCTCAGGGGTGGCTCTCTAAGATGTAATTTGGTAGGAAACTGCTGAGGAGAGAACAATCTGCCAAGGCAGGGTCACCACAGGGAGGGACTGCCTATGTTCCAGGCAAGTTTGGGGGGCAGGTCACTTGCTATTGCTTTCCTCATAGGCGGCTGCATCCCACAGGCTGAGTATGTGCTACACATTAACAATATGCGTTGGCACCAGAAGTTCCATTGTGAATGAATGGAAAATTCACAATGGGGGCCTAACAAACCCGGGGGGGGGCAGGGGAACAAGTGGGAATGATAATAATTAAATTTTTCTCTATACAATTGACAAGCCTCATTGATCACAAAGGACAGCACACTGCTGTCCCCAAAATTTTCCACTGCCTTGGAGTGGTTCATAGCATGTCCTACCAGACTTGGCCTGACCAAAGGCTCTGAGGCCGGCTCCTGCCACACACTCACACAGCCTCAAACCAGCAGTCCTCTGGTGTGCTGGGCTTAAAGGCAAGCACCACATCTGGCTAATTCAAGGCGTCTTAAAAATGAGGCGCATGGGCCCCACCTACTCTTCCTGCTGGGGTGGAGGCAGTCCAGCAGACTGTGAGTCTGACCAGCAGTCCCAGTAACACTAGTGCTACCTTCATGTCTATCTTTGGCCCCTATCACTTTTGCAGACCTCATCTCTAAACCACATCCAATGTAAACCCCCTCTTACATCTCTGTGCTCTTCTACCTCAATGAGACTAGCCACTTTTCAGGACCTTTATTCTGTCCATCAGCCCCACACAGCTAATAAATAGCTAACCATTTGCGTCATCTGCATGCTAACCTCCTTTCCGGCACAGTCAACACAAATAGGCAAAAAGCAAAAAAAAAAAAAAAAAGGTTATAGCTTTCATGACGGCAGAGCAATCATCCATTGTGGAAGAAAATCAACCCAGCAGCGACAGTGGTAAAGTCCTCTGTATGAGGGAGCATCAAATGCAACATTACTCATCCACAACTTGCCTTAAAGGTCAGATGTAACTTATTTTCATCATAATTTTTGATGATCTGCTGAGAACATCAAGATGGAATTTTACCAAGGCCAGAGAATCCTAGAGACAAAGAGAAAAACTCTGTAGCACTTTAATAGGCTGGGGGAAAGTGACTCAGGACATCCACTTGGCAGGCAGGAGACCACTGTAACATGTTACACTTTAATAAAGCTGTGAAAGTATAAGTACCAAAAAAGATGATGGTGACTGGCAGAGAGAGAGGCAAGCTAAGAAAGGCGTCTGCATAAAAGGCACATTCTTCAAATGTTTTCTGGCCTTTGCGAAAGTGAACAGAACAGTCTCTTTCATAAGAGGATATCACCAGAGGATATGGCCGGGGATTGCTGTTTACAGGCTAAGAAAACAGTAGTCTTTAACCATAGCAGCAATGAGATGAGAAAATTGCTAGAAACATCTACAGAGAATCACACAGAAGAAACATGTCACTGAGGAACCTGAATTCTAGGTCCCATTAGTCTAGTCCTTGGTCCTTAATGGTAAGAAGGGAATCTGGGAGAACCAAGTCCTGGGTACAATCATTTACTTGTAATTCTTCTAGATCCAAACATCACCTTCTTCTGAAAAGGAAGTCCAACCTGTACAACCTTGGATGGTGCAGATCAGTCTTGGCCTCTGCTTACCTTGGAAAGCTAAGAGGATCTATCGCATCTCAACCTTGAATTCGGACATTTTCAAGAAATGAAACTGATGCCTACCACAGTGCAAATGTGGGTCAGTGTCACTTCAAACATCTCCAGCACATGCAGGAGCCCCAGAGTCAGACAAGGTGGTACGACATAACTTCCTGCTGAAAGAGACAGGTTTTGGATGCTAATTGACACCACAAGGAACAAGATCCCAGTGGTAGTGAAAACAATCAAGACGAAAGGCAAATAGCAGGTAGTGGCTGAGTAATACAACCCTCCTTGGGCTGCATCTCCACCCAACCTGGTGTCAACTTCAGACCTTTATGAAAATGAAACTGAGTCACCACTGATGACTTGATGTATGGGGGCTCAGGAAACATCACTGAATGAATGGGCACTAAAGTGCCTGCCCAAGTGGACCTAAGCTTTGGTTGGTGTTTTTGAACATTAATCCCCACAGGAAACTAGTGGCAGCGCTGCCTCTCGAGAATGGGTGGGGAGGGGTCGGAGTTATTCTCACTGCATGGCCTTCCAGCCTTTTTAATTCTGCATTTTATATAAGGGACAACAATACAGAAATAAGTAACATAATTACAGAAAAAGTCCTATTCCAATGGCAAGAATACAGAATGAGAGACAGAATACTTCCAGCCCAACTGCTTTAGTCCCAAGAAATAATATCTGGGGTTGCTGCAACAACCATGTCTTCTCCACCCTTCTCCACCACTGAGCAGAGGGCCTAGCATGTATTAGTGGCTCAGTGAATGTCGACACAAAATGTCTCTTCTCCCAGTATGGGCCAATGGATAGATGATGCAGAGTAAGACAAATTTCAGCATGGTTTAAAAATTACTAATAGTTTGTCCAAACAGTTGATCAGAGAGATTGTGAGCTTCCCATCAGAAAGTACTCAAGCATGTTATTAGATTATGGTTTGCTGAGGAATGCTGCACAAGGGCCACTGTGCCAGGCAGTCAGGCGGGACAGGGGTTGGCAAGCTTCTCCTATACAGGAAATAGCTTAGGCACTAGGTCACAGGCAGTTTCTGACATATTTTCTTCTCCCTTTTTAATAACCCTTGAAAAAAAAATGACTCAATTCATTGACTAAAAAGAGAAGACAACGGCAGTGTCTGACCTACAGGTGTAGCCTGCCAACCCACGGGCTGGATGATCTTCTTTGTTGTTTTGGTAAGCTTTGAAGGTGCCAGTTCTGCATTCTACGGGCTGAATATTTTACAACATAGTAGAAATTAGAAAGGATTGCTGAGATCAAAGCAGATTGCGAGGCCAGATTCAAAGGC
The DNA here is from genome assembly GCF_000151885.1 of Dipodomys ordii. Classification (NCBI taxonomy): domain Eukaryota; kingdom Metazoa; phylum Chordata; class Mammalia; order Rodentia; family Heteromyidae; genus Dipodomys; species Dipodomys ordii. Next base: position 2,635,159 of record NW_012267228.1, read on the forward strand.
CACATCTACTAGTCGATGATGTGCACCTTGCAATGACAGACAGATGAGTGGATTTCTTTTTTTTTTTTTTTTAAAAGGAGTCTTGCGAGTAGCTCAGGCTGGCTTCAAAATATCATCTTCCTGCCTCAGCCTCCAAAGTGCTAGAATTAGAGATGTGCACCACCCTGTCTGACTCCGAGACATAAACTGGTAAATCCAGTGCACAGAAAGCACTTTCCTCTCCCTCCCAGGCATCAGCATCATTAAGTCAAGATGAAGCTTACTTAAATTTATTGAGAGTCCTAACAAGCCCAAGCCGTCCTGTTGTCTGTCTGTTCCCCCGCCCCGCTCCCGGCTCCTGGCTCCAGCAGTTTCCCTTGTGCTTTCTCAGGGCTGCACTTGCTTCCAACTTCAGCGCTCAGCTCCCAGCCCTGCCACCCCCAGCTCTGACTTGATGCCCAGGAAACCAGCGCTGCCTGGTGCTCCCCCTCTCAGCTGCAGCTCCCTGCACGTGAGCAGTCCCTCTCCTCCCTCACTGTTCTCACGCCTGCTTGGCTAGTGTGAAACCTCAGCTCATAGGCACCATCAGCCTTCCCAGAGGCCCTCCCACCCCCTCTCCTCTTCTCTCCTCTCCCAGGTTGGCAACAGGTCACCACTTCTGACTCCAAACACCTCCACATTTGGCACTCTCAACATCCCTAGTCCCCAGAAGAGGGGCTCTCAAATGTCACTCCGATGAATTCTACAACTCTTTCTGGGTATCTTCCCCAGGAAACAGTGTCTCTGTGACTGAAATGACAAACTCCAGTTGGGCATTATGTGTGGTAAGGAGCACATGGTGGCAAGTCACATGGCACAGAAGCTCTATAACCTACTGCCACCCGGGCTCCTGCTCTGGGAAGCAGGCACCATCAGTCAGAGAGAGAATGGCAGGTCTAGCGGGAAGGTGATGAGCTGAGCCTCTGACTGCAGACTCTGAGGACAGCACTCAGGGCAGACGAAGCCCAGGAGCCAGAGCAGGGGTCGCAGGCACATACAGCCTTGAGGCCACCGTTGAGAACAGAGTAGTGCATAGCTTGGAGAAAACTGGGAAAGGGTGAGAAAATAAGCAGGACAAGGAAGGGAAGGAAAGGGAAGGGGCAACATCAGGATAGTCAGAGGGGCCAAGAAGTGAGAGGATGGGGAGTAGAGGGGGTCTGGGTGAGGCAGAGGTCTGAGACCAATGGAGAGTGCCAGTTTGGGTGAGCAGTGGAAGGAAGCGAAGGCTGAAGTGAGGGAGAAGCTCTAGCTGGGCAGAGGGAAGGCATGAGGGAGAAGAGATGGAGGACATTGAAGGAAAGGCCGATGACAGCAACAACAGATGCAACGAGGTAAAGGAGGTGGGATCCCAAAACACACAGGGACTCAGCCCCGGAGTACAGAGCCCTCTGCGGCTGGCTGGAGCAAAGCTGACAGGGCAGAAGAGGAGGCAGAAGTGCCCTGAAAGTTGCAACATAATGAAGCAAAAGACAGGGGAGAGGCAGAGAGGAGGGACCAGAATGGCAACACAGGAACTGAGCAGGCCAAGTGCTGAGGCCACTTGGGGCACTGAGGACCTGCTGCCAGGAAGAGGCCACACAATGTGGTGAAAAAATTATATTAAGTGAAGTAAGCCAGGCCCAAAGAAACATAGGTCCCATGCTTTCCCTTATTTGCAATAACTAGTATATGTCTGAGACAAGCAGAAAAGGTCAGATAAGTTGATGTTAGGTGAAATGAACCCCAAGATAAGTATTCAAATGTTTTAACTTTCATGCAATTGTTTCTAACATATTTATAAGATGATTTTTTTGTTGCTTTGTATGTCCCTGCCCCATGGTATAACCCCTGCTTTCACTGTATTTGATGTTGACCATGATACATCTACAATGACACTGCCAGGGCCCAGCATGCCTCACTCCCCAAGGAAAGACAACTTCCTCCATGCAGCATGCACTCAAAGACTGATGGGCGACCTGGACAAAGGTGGTGTGAAAACATCCCAGAAATGACTGACTGCTCCGGAGCTGGAGCAGGACCAAGACCCACTCAGTCAGCCCTGACACATGGACTACACATTAGGCTTCCCAACACCGAAGAAAGATGGGAAGCTAGGGAGAGAGGGAAGGAGAGAGAGAAAGGCCTTCAATTATTCCCTGGGTAAAGGTGGATGACAGAGGCCAACTGACTTCCAAGTAAATTTCAGAGGTCTGGAATAGCCAGACCTCTAACCCAACAATTCTGTATTACTTATTTCCACAGCAAACTCCTCTCTCCATTCTTGTCTGGATTCTTGTCTCCTCCTCTCCCTGACCCACCCAGTCAGTTCTGAGTCCACCAAGCTCCACCTCTCCTATCTCTCAAATTCACCCACCGTCTCTAATGGCACAGCCAGAGCCTTTGTCCAGCTCTGGTCCCCTGAATCACTGCCACAATGATCAGATCCAACCGGCTGGTCCTGATCAGAGTAGTACAAATGCCACTTGATTCCCAGCTAAAAAGACAAAGCATGGGCTGGGAAGGTGGCTCAGTGGTAGAGTGCTTGCCTTGTATGCATGAGGCTTTGGGTTCGATTCCTCAGCACCACATAAGCAGAAAAAGCCAGAAGTGGCGCTGTAGCTCAAGTGGCAGAGCACTACCCTTGAGCTGAAGAGCTGAGGACAGTGCCCAGGCCCAGAGTTCAGGCCCCACGGTTGACCAAAAACAAAAAACAAAAAACAAAAACAAAGCATGTCACATCATGTCTAAATTTCTTTAGTATCCTGCTTGCCAACCTGACACTTTAAAAATAAAGTGAAAACTTCTTTGCCTGGCAACATTATCTGCCAGGTGACAGAGTGTTGATTATCCTTTAGTACTACATAAGATACAGGTACACCAGCTCACTCCATTTCTATCCCTCCATCCATTTTTATTTTGCCCCCAGTATTGGGGATGGAACCTAGGGACTTGTATATCCTAGGCAAATGCTCTACCATTGAGTTACATCTCCAGTCCTAATTTTTTTTTGGGGGGGTGGGGTCCGGTCGTGGGGCCTGAACTCTGGGCTGGGTGCTGTCCCTCAGCTCTTCAGCTCAAGGCTAGTGCTCTACCACTTGAACCACAGCGCCACTTCTGGATTTTTTCTTTTTGCTTATGTGGTGCTGAGGAATCGAACCCAGGGCCTCAGGCATGCAAGGCAAGCGCTCTACCACTGAGCCACCTTCCCAGCTCCCTCCAGTCCTACTTTTAAGACATAAATACTTATAATTTTTCTTGGTCTCTCTCAGACAGGGACTTGCTATAAAATCTAGGCTGGTCTCAAACTCTACATTCTCCTGTCTCAGACACCAAGGGATAGGATTACAGCTGTGTGCCTCCACATCCAGGAGAAAAATCACAAATATTTTTAAGACTCATTTAATTTTCTTTCTTTTCTTTTGGGGGAGGGGGGTCCGGTCGTGGGGCCTGAACTCTGGGCCTGGGCGCTGCCCCTCAGCTCTTCAGCTCAGGGCTAGTGCTCTACCACTTGAGCCACAGTGCCACTTCCGGCTTTTTTCTTTTTGCTTATGTGGTGCTGAGGAATC
>NW_012267228.1:2638771-2641477 GCF_000151885.1 Dipodomys ordii
TTTTTGCTTATGTGGTGCTGAGGAATCGAACCCAGGGCCTCAGGCATGCAAGGCAAGCGCTCTACCACTGAGCCACCTTCCCAGCCCCTCATTTAATTTTCTGTCAATCTGTGTATGTATGTTTTGCATAAAACCCAGGGTGTCACACACGCTAGGCTATCACTCTTCCACGGAGCCACACCCATGGCACCTGACTTCCCTTTTGTACATGAAAAAACAGAGCCTGGAAAGAAAGTGACTTGGCCAAGGTCACGAGACCAGTTCAGTGGCAAAGCGAGTTCTGGAACATGGGCATCTTACGTTCATCTGCTCTCAACCTGCCACAGCCCACATGCCCTTCACGACTGGCTCCCACTTTTCCAGCCATCTCTCAACCTGCACGTCCATTCTGAGCTCTGTCGACTCATTTGCAGACTATAAAATGTCATCTTCAGCCTTTGTTCATGGCATGTCCAAGCTCTCGTCACCTGGCACACTCTCCTCATCCATTAGGATCTGGATAAAACAGCAACTCCTCATGGATGCTTCCAGACAGCTCAAACTCAGTTACATGTACCTGAGTTCCATCTGTTTAGAAAAGTATCCTTATCCTCAAGGACAGGGATATGGGTCTTACCTATATCTGTATTCTCAGCTGGTAGTATAGTATCAGGACTCCAAGAGAGACTCAACAAATGTTTATGTGCATTCTCTCTAATGACAAGCTGGCTGGGAACAAAAATGGGACCCTATAATTGAATAGCAGAGTCCAACACTCAGTCCTTCAAAGGGTTTCAAAATCACACCACAGGATATCACATGACAGTTGGCCAAGAAAAATGGAAGACAAGATGTTCCAGAAGGAGAAACAACAGGAGCAGTGAGCAGTAGGTGAGACAAACCTGCAAGCAGTTTAACCAAGTCTGAAGCACAAACCTGGGGGATAATGAGCCCCACAGACATAAGCACAAATGACACCTTCCTCTGAGAATTCATGCCTTTCTAGCTAGCTTTTCAAACAGCTGGCTAAAATAAACATCTTCTCCCTGTATTCCCAAGGTCATTCCCCATCCTGCTGTGTGTGCTCCTTCTTATAACACCTATCAAGACCAATGACGTCTGCCAGTCCTTCTCAAAATGTTCTATTTATTGATCACCACCATCACAATCTAAAAGAAGGCTCCATGAAAAATGGTTCCTTCTTATCACTGGTCTTATCACTGGCTGATATAGAACAAGCATTTAAATCTTTTATTTAGTCAGTCAACAAAAATTTAATCAGCATATACAGTAAGTCAAACATTCTTGATGTTACAGGGCTGGGAAGGTGGCTCAGTGGTAGAGCGCTTGCCTTGCATGCTTGAGGCCCTGGGTTCCATTCCTCAGCACCCATAAGCAAAAAAGAGCCGGAAGTGGTGCTGTGGTTTAAGTGGTAGAGCGCTAGCCTTGAGCTGAAGAGCTGAGGGGCAGCGCCCAGGCCCAGAGTTCAGGCCCACGACCGGACCCAAAATAAAAAACAAAACACTCTTGATGTGACAACAAATAAGACAAAACTTCCTGTCACCTGGAGCCTTCTCTCCATTGATGAAATATGATTCCTCTAAGGTAAAAAAGGAGGGAAGAGGAAGCCAAAGAGATTCCAAAGATGCGTAAGGCACTAAATGGAATCCCAGCTGAGATTATGAATTACAGAATCGAAACTGGAAGACCAACTAGTTTAGCCAGAGGGCAGGGATATTATGGAAACTAGTGGAAAGAAAGCCAAAGAGATGGGGCTGGGAATGTTGCTTAGTGGTAGAGTGCTTGCCTAGCAAGCACGAAGCCCTAAGTTCCATTCCTCAGTACCACATACACAGAAAAAGCTGGAAGTGGTGCTGTGGCTCACGTGGTAGAGCACTTAGCCTTGAGCAAAAATAAGCTAAAGGACTGCGTCCAGGCCCTGAGTTCAAGCCCCAGGACTGGCACAAAAAAGAAAGCCAGAGAGAGTGAGTCAGTCAGAGACAGAGGAAGGGAGACAAACACTAAGTGCCCAAACCCGTAACCACAGTCTGGTTGCAACTGCACAGAGTTTATTTTTGCTGTTTAAATATTACTTGAGCCGGGGGCCCATGGCTCACGCCTGTAATCCTAGCTACTCAGGAGGCTGAGATCTGACGATCACGGTTCAAAGCCAGCCTGGACAGGAAAGGCTGTGAGACTCTTATCACTCAGAAAACCGGAAGTGGCGCTGTGGCTCAAGTGGTAGAGCGCTCGCCTTGAGCTGAAGAGCTGAGGGACAGCGCCCGGGGCGAGTTCAAACCCCACGACCTACTCCCAAAAAAAATTACTTGGTACTTTTTAGGAAACATGTATTAGCAGCCAGATTTCCCCCCCCCAAAAACAGCATGTTAGTACTGTGCTTGTAACATTCAATTCAGTAAAAAAAAAAAAAATAAACCTGACAGATAAGTATTCTTACTCCTGCATGTACCTCATCTGGCTGATTCCCAGCGAGGCACTGGTTTCTAACCTTTGGACTAAACCTTCGAGACCCTTCGCCTGGAAAAGGCCTGCGTGGCCTCCCCTAACTGCCCGCGGGGCGAGCGACGCGTCGTCACCCCACTTCACAGACGGGAAGGCGAGGCAGACGGTGGGGAGGGGCGTCGCATCACACCGCGGGTGACGCCAGGCGGAGAACCAGGTTTCGACCCGCCCGGCCTCCGCGGGCCCGGGACGGGTCTCGAACCC
>NW_012267228.1:2641542-2685589 GCF_000151885.1 Dipodomys ordii
GGGCCGCCTGGAGGCGGGGAGAGCGCCGCGCGCCCCGTGACGCCCTCGCCCCCCGCGTCGAGCTCGTCCCTTTTCTGCAGGCCCCCGAAGCCCACCGCGAGACCCCGGGCCGGGCCCATACCCGCCGCGGCGGACTTACCGCCACTCAACTTCCGGCAACCACAGCGCCGCTCGCGACGCGCGTCCTGATGACGTATGGACTCGCTCCCTGGAGACCAGCGCGCGCAAGCGCACCGGAGCCAGGATCCCACCAGCACAAGCGCCCCTAAGCCCGGATTAAAGAGGAGCAACTTGGGTGGCGGGAAGGCGGGGCCTGGGGGGGGGGGGGGGTGGGCGCGACCTCAGGTCCGGACATGCGCACACGCTGGTCGGCCTTTTTTCTTTTGAAATGTTTCTTGTAAAGGTGGTGCGCTGAGGGTTACCGTTGCGCAGAGTACACTTCTTTATGACAGCGTCACCCCGCTCACTTCCCCCCAGCTCCCTCCCAACTCCCGCTCCCCGCAAGTGGTTCAGCGAGTATCCCTGCTGAATTAGTTCACCCTTTGTCCCTCCATGTCTGGGCTTCCCCAAATCGGATACTTACATACGAGACAAAAGGTACCAAAATAAAAAAGTCACTGAAGGCGAAAAACAGGAAAAAAAGGAAAAGGAAAAGTAAATTTTTTTAAAAAGCTCGTTTCCATTTCTTGGAGTTAGTTTCGGTAAGCCTCGTTTTATATGGTCACATGCACATAGCTGTTGAGCCTTTGTGATCCTCTCCTGAGACTATCCTCCTTTGCTGTCACCTATGAATGTGAGTCCTGTTTATCCGGTCAAGTGTAATTTTTTTGTCATTTACTATCCATTGGGATTACTTGTAGATTTATAGGCACACTCTACTCTTACAAATGGAAAGTCTGCAACCCATTGTTTGTTTGTGTCTGACCACCTTTGGTCCTCAACTCCACCCAGACCTGAGCTCCTCCCTGCCCTGGAGTTCCCGCCATACGGCTGGCCCTTCCCTCTCTCCGCCCAGACCCACCTGAACTAGCTACCACACTTTCTACCCCCAGACCCTGCTCCCTAGGTAGTGAAGGTTGCCATGTGCTGGGGAGGGGAGGGGGAAGGGATTTAGCTCCTCTAATAAACCTTGTAAAAATCTTTCTCCTGTGCCTGCCTGCCTCTGTGTGGTCCCCCAGGGATGGATGTGGCAGATCCTTTCACAGTTTGGATCTGGCTTACTTTGCTGAGTGTAATTTTTTCACAATGGATAGCATTTTGGACTTCCCTCTCTTTTTGAATGGTCCACCTTAGTTCAGAAAAATAGGTCAGAATTCATCCTCATCACTATCTTCCTGGGGCAGTAGCATCAAACATGGAAGCACTATAAAAATTCGTGAAAATCTTTATCTGCAAAGACTAATGGAAGCTGACAATGAGCAGCTATTATAACCAAAGCTCCCCTCTGCAGAGGGGATGAAGTAGCCTGTTCTTACTGTTGAGTACCTACTGTGTATCTGAATCACTGCACAAGTGTTGAAGAAAATAAAATCTCAATGAAACCTATGAGGCACCTACTGTGTATCTGAATCACTGCACAGGTGTTGAAGAAAATAAAATCTCAATGTAACCTATGAGGCTCTGATCTTGCTCTGTAGACTACCAATAATCAGATTAGTGACTACTATTACTCTGTTTTCAAGGTTTCACACCTCTAATTCGAAGAAAGGCCCTCCAAAGCTGGTGTTTCATTATTTTACTTATGAAACAGAGCTAGGAAAGTTTACCTGGCTCGTTGAAGGCTACAGGGCTTTTGAGCCAGGAGCGACTGTATCTAGAAAGAATACAAATCCAGACTTAGTAAGGTGACTTAATGAGGACTAATAGGGCTGGGAGAGGAGGTAGAAATTATTGTAGTTTGGAGACCACTCTGGTCAACTGTATCAAGAATTAAGCAAGAGAATCTCTCTCCCTTTGGCTGCCCACCCTGCCCCACCCACAGCTATGTTGGTTTGGAATTCTTGGCCTCAGGCCACCCTTCTGCTTCAGCTTCTGGAGTAGCTGGGATTACAGATGTGTGCCACCAAGCCAGCTAAGAGATTTTTCCTGGGCTGGGAAGGTGGCTCAGTGGTAGAGCGCTTGCCTTGCATGCCTGGGTTCGATTCCTCAGCACCACATAAGCAAAAAGAAAAAAGCCAGAAGTGGCGCTGTGGCTCAAGCCCTAGAGGGCTAGCTTTGAGCTGAAGAGCTGAAGGACAGTGCCCAGGCCCAGAGTTCAGGCCCCACGACTGCCCCCCCCCCCAAAAAAAGAGAGATTTTTTTCCTTTCGTGGGAAAGAGTGAACAAAGAAAGAATCCAGATGAAAGGGTGGCTGTATCCAGATACTTGATCCTAGAACATTTTCTTTCCATCCACTAGCTTGTTTTTAGGAAGTCTTCTGTACTGTCTTAGAATAAGTATATCTGATAGAGAGACCTTGAGCAAGGAGGGGAAGGTAACCAAAGTTGATTTTGGGGGGGCCTGCATTGATCAGTGGCAAGTAGCTCAGCTCATCTTTTATGAAGCAAAGAACAGGAATTCAGAATGTGTATGTTGCACATCTAGCCTTGTGGGGGGTAAATAAAGGCAGACATCCACAAGTCTCATGAATCTTCTGTAAGTACCATGGGACCAGACATATCTTTGCAGTAAACATGTTTGGAGCACAGACTCAGAGTGCCATCCTACCTATGCTTCTATCCTACTTTGTAAATGACTGTTCATTTACCATCACACCTAGCTTAGGTATTTTTTGAAATGGGGGGGGGGTCTTTTTTTTCCCCAGTTGTGAGGCTTGAACTCAGGGCCTGGGTGCTGTCCCTGAGTTTTGTTTTTTGTCTGTCATTGGGCTTTAACTCTGGGCTTGGGCGCTGTCCCTGCACTCTTCAGCTCAAGGCAAATGCTCTACCGCTTGAGCCAAAGTGCCACTTCTGGTTTTCTAGTGGTTTATTGGAGATAAGAATTTCATGGACTTTCCTGCACGGGCTGGCTTTGAACCTCCATCCTCAGATCTCAGCCTCCTGAGTAGTTAGGATTACAGGCGTGAGCCACAGGTGCCCGGTTTTGTTGTTTTTTGTTTTTGTCAGTCATGGGGCTTAAACTCTGGGCCTGGGCGCCGTCCCTCAGCTCTTCAGCTCAAGGCTAGCGTTCTACCACTAGAGCCACAGTGCCACTTCTGGTCTTCTAGTGGTTAATTGGAGGTAAGAGTCTCATGGACTTCCCTGCCCAGGTTGGCTTTGAACTATGATACTCTCAGATATCAGGCTCCAGAGTAGCTAGGATTACAGGTGTGAGTATCCAATATAATAAACTTGTTAAGATTTCAGCTCCTACAAGATATGTCTGTTACCCATATCTATGCTTTACTGTACTGAGCAGAAATGAGCTCAGGTTGAAGATGGTTCTTTGTAAGTGTGTTTCCCTTGCTGGGTTTTAGCTACTGTAATAAACATTCTGGAGGTTTTTTTTTTTTTTTGTGCAGCTTTCAATGACTTGCGCTTCTGTGGGAACTGTTAGTTCTTGCCATGCTTTTCACCAGTCCCTCCAAAGCTGACCGGAGTTCAAGTGAACTCGGAATGATTCTTTACCTTCAGCCTTTATGTTTTTCCCCCACCAGTGCTGGAGGTAGAACTCAGGGCCTCACATTTGCTTGGCTTGTACTCTTCCACTTGAGTCATGCATGCAGTCTAGCTTTTTGCTGGTGATTTTGGAGATGGAATCTCACAGACTTTTCTTCTTGGGCTAGCCTTGAGCCCCAATCCTCCAGATACCAACCTCCTGAGTGGCTAGGACCAAAGGCAGAGGTTCTGGTACCCAGCAAGTTCTGGACTTTGGAACTGATGTTCTTAGTGGATGAGATCAGGAAGAGCTCACAGAGGGCAGCAGCAGTATTCAAGAGGGAATTTCCTCGAATTCCTACTGAAATCCCTGACTTGGGTCCAGCCCTTCCCTAGGCAAGTGCACCCAGAGATTGCTGGCTTCTATAAAACACCTCAAAATGTGGTTTGAATTTTGTCCCTTCCCAAAGTGATGTTTCAATGTTACTGCCAGGGCTTAGAGTACCTCAGTGGTTTAGCCTGTGTTTAGCATACACACTACCCTGGGTTCCATTACACACACACACACACACACACACACACACACACACACACACACACACACACACACACACACGGACATGGCACTGTGGGGGGCTGATTTTTACTCCATCTTCAGAGAAGCATCTTAGGGCATTTCCTATCTATGAAGAGCTCAGGGTGGAATTCTTCTGAAGAGCAGGACACAACTCTGTGTGTGCTGAAAAACACACACTGTATGAAACAAACAGAATGTGCTGGAAGCATGCACTGACTGACAGGCTATCTTGGGATTGGATCTCTAATGCTTACTCATTTGTCCACACCCCCCCCCCCCAGGATGTAATCCACTGGTAGAGTGGTTGTATAGCTTGAGCAAGGCCTGTGCTGGAAAACTTTATGCCATAAAATAACAATTAAAAGGGTAGCTGCGTGTTTTAAGTATGTGAAATGTATTCATTAATGTTTTGTTTTTGGTGTTTTTTGCCAGTCCTGGGGCTTGAACTCAGGGCCTAAGCACTGTGCCTGAGCCTCTTGGGCTCTACCACTTGAGCCACAGTGCCACTTCCAGCTTTTTCTAAGAAGTTTATTGGAGATAAGTCTCCCAGGGCTGGGAAGGTGGCTCAGTGGTAGAGTGCTTGCCTAGCATGCATGAAACCCTGGGTTCAATTCCTCAGTACCACATACACAGAAAAAGTTGGAAGTGGCGCTGTGGCTCAAGTGGTCGAGTTCTAGCCTTGAACAAAAGCAGCTCAGGGACAGTGCCCAGGCCCTGAGTTCAAGCCCCAGGACTAGCACACCAGCCTAGGCTGGCTGCACCATGATCCTCAGATCTCAGCCTCCTGAATAGCTAGGATTATAGGCGTGTGCCACCAGCACCCTGCTGATAGGTTTAATGAAGAATAGGCTCTTGAATGTGGTTTTCTTGAGTGCATTAATTATGCCATCCAGTCTGCCTCCTGTTCCCCTGCTTTTCCTTTCCTGTGCTTCAGTTCCTCCCATGTCCCCCAGGGCCTCCATCTCAGCCTCTTGGCCTCCATATCACCTTAGTCTCCCATTGCGCTGTCTCTCCCACAAATCCTGCCTCTCCCTTTTCTTCCCCAGTGTCCCCCATCTCTTCCCTTTGCCCATGCTCTGTCTCTTCCTCTCTCTCCTTAGTCTTGCTAGATGGCCAGGGAGGCTGGCTTTGCACACAATACTCCCGTTTCAGTCTCTCAAATGCCATGCTTACAAATATATACCACCACACCCGGGTTCAGTCTTATATTTTCACCCCTTTACTCTTCCTCTCAGCTACCCCATCTCTATCTTTCTGTCTGTCTATTCCTCAGGTCTTCCCTATAGTAACAGTGAGCTAGGGCAAAGACAATTTCTAGAACTTCATAATTGTAGCAATCGATTTTTAGAACTTCACAATTATAGGAATCAACTTCTAGAACTCACAAATGTGGGAGTCAACTTCTAGAAGTCACAATTGCAGAAGTCAATTTCTAGAACTTCACAATTGTAGGAAACTAGTTTCAAAAGCTTGTTGGCTACAAATAGTTTCAAAACAATCTGTCCCTGAACTCAGGCAGAGTTTAATCCCAAATAAGGTGTGAGTGTGTGTGTGTGTGTGTTACTGAGATTTAAACTAAGGACCTTGTGCTTGTTTGGCTTGCTTCCTTGGCTGGCCCTCTACTACAGGAGCTATGCTTGTAGCTCAACTCTTTGCTGATTATTTTAGAGATGGAATCTCACAGACTTTATTTTGCACCGGCTGGCTTTGAATTATAATCCTCCAGATATCAGTCTCCCAAGTAGCTATCTATGATTGCAGGCCTGAGTCACCAACACCCAGCTAATTCCCAAACTATTATGTTAAAGGCATTGAGAGGTGCAAACATCCTCGCACTATGGTGTTTAGAAGTTAGAGCCTTTGGAAAGTGGCTGGGATTAGCTTTAGGGTAGAGCTTCCATGATTGAGCATTGATGGTTTTACTAGGAGGGAGAGAATAGATAAGGATACACAGACACGCCGGCACATGCTCATACCTGTAATCTTAGCTATTCAGAAGGCTGAGTTCTGAGGATTGTGGTTCAAAGCCAGCCTGGGTGGGAAAGTCCATGAGACTTTCTCCAATTAATAACCAAAAATCTGGAGGTGGAGTTGTGGCTTAAGTGGTAGAGTGCTAGACTAGAGCAAAAAGTTCAGGGACAAGCCCTGAATTCAAGCTCCAGGAGGGCCTCTCTCTCTCTCTTCCTCTCTCTGTCTCTCTCTCTCTCACACACTTACTTCAGTCATTTAGATGGTTGGAAGAGAGGGTGCTAGAGCAGAAAAGAACCTCTGCTCCTACCCTCTCTGTGCTTTGGCTTGTCCATTTGTGAAAAACAAGGAGATCTCATTCGCTAAGAGGGTAAAGCGGCTCACGAGCAGGCTTGTGGAACCCTCACCCTGTGTTCTGAAAGTTTACATGACAGCTGTTTGTGATCCAGACACGATTCTGACACTCTGTATTTTTACACCAAACACAGGTCCCTTAGACCCAAAGCCCAAGCCCATAATCATTTCTCTGTGTTGGGTGCCTGTGCTGTCCCTTGCTGTGCTCAGAGACGCACAGCCACTGTCTGTGTAGAAGGCGCGTTCTGAGCCATCTTCCATCCGGTGCCAACGTCGTGTGGGGCAGCTCTCCTCCTACAGGTCTCTCTTGCAGCTTCTAGAAATTGTTTCTAAATGGAAACAGACCAGCAGAAGCTTCTGGAACCAGAAACAAAGTCCCTTGGCCCCCACAGTTTTGTGCAACATGCTCTTTCCAGATGCAGAGCAGTCATAATCATAACGAAGCTTTTAGAAAATGCTGTTCAATTATGGGGGGTGAGGGAGTGCGTGTGCGCGCGTGCACGCTAATACTGAGGCCTACACCCAGGGCCTTGCAGTCTCACTTGGTCACCTGACCCCCCTCCATTCAAGGCTGGTGCTCTTCTACTGCTTGAGCCACATCTCCATTTACAGCTTTTTGCTGGCTAACTGGAGATAAGAGTCTCTTAGATTTGTCTGCTCAAGCTCACTTCAAACTGTGATCATCAGAACCCAGCCTCTTAAGTAGGATACCATCGAAGACATTTACAAATGCCCCTCTGCAAGCAAAGAGAAACTCTCCACAGAGTAACATCTGGAACATTTGTGTATTTTGATACATTTTCCCGGTCCAAGAAACTCAGAAAGGTAGAAATAAACCACAAAACAGTATCCTTCCAAACATTCTATTCTAGGTATGCAAAAAATGTGTCTCATTGCAACCTAAGGACAGGAACAAAGACACAGAAGACCAGATGCACAGGACTGCCATGTGCTACATACATGAAGGTAAGGTGTAGCATGAAGGTCTTTTCTTCTTCTTCTTTTTTTTTAGTATTAAGCTTTAAAGTTTTAAAAACATCACCACAAGATTGACATAGATATCAAAAGAAGCTGAGCTTTCCCAGGACTATAAAAAGTGACCTTTTGACTCCCAGATAAGGGTCACCTCTGTCACCAGATGTGTTTCCTGTTCTTCCTTTCATGTATTACTTAGGGAATTGTTACCACTCGAGAATACTCTGTGTGTGTGTATGTGTGTGTGTGTGCGTGCGTGCGCGTGCGCGCGCACGTGCTCATAACGGGAAGCAGGTTCACCTTTGGGACAGAACATGTTCCAGTAAGCTGGAAGCCACCGTGTTTTCATTCTAGAACAAGGAATCTGCCGTCCTGTTTTGGTGGCACTGGACACCCTTGAGATAACATGCTCCAGCCCTAAGCAATATGGTGGCTTTCTTGCTTCTCTTCTTTTGTTTGCTTTGATTTCAATGTGCAACCATTCCATTCCATTTCCATCCTCTTTTTTTTTTCCTTCCATTTTGAAGGTTGCTTCATCATCAGGTCTTTAAGAGCTTAAAGAATTCAGTTATAGAGGAGGATAGATATACAGATGGGGTGATTTCTAATCAACTTCAAGACATGCATGAATGAGAGAATAAGGCAGAAGTTCCAAGGTGGGTCAAAGGTTCCAAAGAGGTGATCTGAGAAGGGCAGCCACCTGCAGCCCTCTCCAGGTGAACCCAGAAAGGGGGCAGCCGCCGCGTGCATGTCTCTGTACCAATCACACAGCTCCACTGAAGGAAGGCCGACAGCTGTCCAATTCACCCACAGAACTCTACTGTGTGTCTTCTCTGCTCCCAATTTACTCATCCAAAAGCAAGTTTGAGGCTCTCACGCTCCCGGAGGGGCAGGAGAGCTCCGTCCAGGTCTCCACGGGCACATTCTCTGCTTTGTGCTCCAAGAACCATCCGGGCTGATGCTGCCACCTGCTGCTCTTCCCGCAGTGCTCACTAAGATCTTCCCTATGACCCACCCGAGGCTGTACTTCCACTCCAGGGTGCCCAGGGGCCTGGCCACACCCAGGCTCCATTCCTGTCTTCTTCTTCGACATCTTACACATCAGTTTTGTTGCATCTGCCTGGCATTTCCCTTAGGAGCGAATGTGCAGAATTTTCTTAAATGCCTTCTTGAAGTTCTCATTGCACAGGGGGTAGATGAGGGGGTTCAGGGTGGAGTTGATGTAGCCCAGCCAGATGGTGAACATGTGCACGTGCTCGTTGCAGCAGCTCTTGCAGAAGGCGATGACCATGAAGAAGATGAAGTAGGGAATCCAGCAGAGAATGAAGGCCGCCATGATAAAGCCCAATTGTTTGGCCGCCTTTCGCTCCCGGTTCAAGTGCAACCCAGACATATACTGTCTGGAATGGGAGCGCAGCCTCTTCCAAGTGAACTTGATGTAATCCAGGCCGGTGCTGGACCCACTCCTCGATTTGCTTCTGCCAGACGCTAGCTCCGTGCTGGTATCTGAGTCTGTGGTCCGAGAGAAGGACTGTCTGTCAGCCAATGTACAGTCTTCTGACAGGGCGCTGACTTTGCCCATGTGCAGACTCTGTGCCTCTGTCTTAAGCTGGTTCTGGCTCTGGTCACTGGTATCACAGGCCCTGCCGCCTCCCTCGGCCACGGCTTGCATGTGCTCGGTGTCCAGCGGGAAGCAGTGGACTTCGGCAGCTTCTCCCTCCTCCTCCTGGCTCAAGCTAATGGGGGAGTTCAACTCCTTGGAGTCTGGGGACTTCAAGACAGTTCCACAGGTGGTATCTTGGGACGGCCTTTTCAGAATCCCCCAGGGAGACTCCTTCCCAGGTTTCTTGGAGCTGACCCCGGCATCCTCTGACTTCAGCTTAATTTGCACAAAAGATGGAAGGGATCCGTTGATGAGCTCACGGTGCTGGCAGTGTTGTCGGACGGCCTTGTAGATCTTGGAGTAGAACCAGAGCATGAGCAAGGTGGGCAGGTAGAAGTTGATGATGGCGGTCATGATCTTGAACCAAGTGACATCATAGAAGTCTGTCTCGCACTTGTTTTTGTGGCGCTCTGGGATCTGGGCCATGAAATGATGCCAGCCCAGGATGGGAATAACCCAGAGGAAGGAGAGAAACCAGGCCCCCAAGATGGTGGCCAGTGCTCGGGTCTTGGTACGGTATCTCAGGTACCTGAGTGGCTGCTGGACTGAGCGGTAGCGGTCGATGCACAAGATGAAGACACTGAAAATGGATGCTGTGCTGGCCACGTAGTCCATGGAGAGCCAAAACAGGCAGAGGGGGCGGCCCAGGGACCACCTGGGCATGAGGAGGTAGAGGATGTTCACGGGCATGACGATGGCGCCCACGATCAGGTCTGCCACCGAGAGGCTGATGATGTACAGGTTCCCCACGGTGTGCAGCTTCCGCTCGCGCCGGACGGCGTACAGCACCAGCAGGTTGAGGCCCACAGTGACCAGGGAGATGCTGCTCAGGACCACCACCAGGGGCATCCACTGGGGGCTGGCCATAGCGGTCCTGTTCCCCTCGCACATCTTGTCTTCTAGGACATGGGAGGTGTTGTCAGGGGTCATCAGCACGGGGAGGGGGGGCAGTGTCCAGCTTTGGCTCCCTCCCTAAGAGAGAAGATACAAGCAAGGGTTGAGGGACACAGATCTGGTGATGAGAAGCCCTTGGCAGGTAGCACCACATTTATCAAACAGAAGTATATGCCGGGGGTGGGGGGACATAGATATAGGGGGCAGGAGATACAACCCATCAGTCACACCTGGAACTCTTCTTCTTCATTCACTCTTTCTATGTTATTTTAAGTCCTGGGACTTAAACTCAGGGCTGGAGCACTGACATTTAGATTTTTGGTGTTTTGTTTTTGCCAGTCGTGGGGCTTGGCCTCAGGGTCTAGGCACTGAGCGCCTCTGTGCTCCAAGGCGAGCACTCTACCACTTGAGCCACAGCACCACTTCCAGCCTTTTCCGTGTATGTGGTTCTGAGGAATGGAACCCAGGGCTTCATGCATGCTAGGCAAGCACTCTACCACTAAGCCACATTCCCAGCACTGATCTTTAGTTTTTTTGCTCAAGGCTGATGCTCTACCACTTGAGTCACAGCTCCATTTCTGGCTTTCCTGCTGGTAAATTGAGATATGAGTCTCATGGACTTTCCTACCCAGGATGGCTTTGAACTGCAATCCTCAGATCTCAGCCACCTGAGAGGCTAGGATTACAGGTATGAGCCACCAATGCCTGGCTCACTCGTTCAATGTTCACTCATGCATTCAGTGACTCTTGCTGAGTTCCTGACACTGTTCTGTGGAGGGTAGATTATTAGATAACAAATCCTTGCCCTCACAGAGCTTACACTCAATCTAGTGACAGAGTTGGGCCAAAATAAAGGAAGTAAACCATTTATGTCTCATCCTGTGTGTCTTCTGGGAAGGTGGGCTCCTTCTTGGTTGGCTGAAGCTGTATGTAGAATTCAGTTCTGATTAGCCAGCCACTGGTCTAGAAGCAGCCAGCCAGACCTGTGACCAAGGAAGTACAGATGGGGCCCAAGCAAAGTTCTTCCTCTCTGACAAAGGGAAACAAACAAAAACCACAAGAAAAAGTATCCTCTCCCACTTGCTTCTCTCTTCCTGAAAGGATTGGAGCTGGGCCATCATTTTGGGGCAATGAAGGAAATGCCAAGTAAACAGTGAGCCCCGTTACAGCCAAGCTGATAAGCCAGTTTTGGAACCTTCTTCCTTCAGACTTGCTAAGTAAGGAGGCTTAAGCCATTCCTCACCAATATGGGGAGGTGACAACAGTATGCCTGAGGCACTCAAACCATGAAGTGAACGCGGTGTATCCCCAGGAAGGAAGGTGCTTGGGCTGGGAAGGTAGCTCAGGAATAGAGTGTACGCTTAGCATGTACAAGGCCCTGCAGTCTCCAACCCTGCACACAAAGTATTGATTTGTATAGTCTGGGTAGTTGGAAAATGGTTTTCACACTGAAATGCTCCTACTTTTCTGGGGTCCGGTCGTGGGGCCTGAACTCTGGCCTGGGCGCTGACCCTCAGCTCTTCAGTTCAATGCTAGCACTCTACCACTTGAGCCACAGCGCCACTTCTGGCTTTTTTTTTCCTGCTTATGTGGTTCTGAGGAATCGAACTCAGGGCCTCATGCATGCAAGGCAAGCGCTCTACCACTGAGCCACCTTCCCAGCCCATGCTCCTACTTTTCTAATGGGTAAATTTCATAATAAAATGTTAGGGCAAGCGAACACAGTATAACTCAACTCTTCCATCTTG
Organism: Dipodomys ordii; assembly: GCF_000151885.1. Taxonomy (NCBI): domain Eukaryota; kingdom Metazoa; phylum Chordata; class Mammalia; order Rodentia; family Heteromyidae; genus Dipodomys; species Dipodomys ordii. The sequence goes on from NW_012267228.1 coordinate 2,653,297, forward strand.
GAACTGTAATTCTTTTTTCCATGTGCTTCTTCCTAGTGTTTAGGCATGACATTCTGTGTGAAGATAAAAGCAAAAGATCAGGGGCTAGGGCAGACCTGAGTGAGTAGTGTGCGTTTAGCACGTGCCATCCATCCCCATGCGCCAAAACAACACAAAGTGAACCAACAAGCACTTGTTAGAGGACCAAACAGGGCTTGGGGTGTGCATTTGTCTAGGGTTTCTATCCTCAGCACACACGTGCATACACAGAAAAGAAAGAAAGAATGAATCAACAAATACATGGGACAAGATGTGCTGAGTATGTCAGCTCTGAGAAGCCATTCCTTTTCAGCTAGCGCATGGCTGCACTCTGGGAGGAAGCTCAGACCATGGAGAATTCTTTTATTTTTTGTCAGTTGTGGGGCCTGAACTCTGGGCCTGGGCGCTGTCCCTCAGCTCTTTAGCTCAAGGCGAGTGCTCTACCACTTGAGCCACAGCGCCACTTCTGGCTTTCTGGTAGTTCATTGGAGATAAGAGTCTCACGGACTTTCTGCCTGGGATGGCTTTGACCCACGATCCTCAGCTCTCAGCCTCCTGAGTAGCTGGGATTGCAGGTGTGAGCCACTGGCTCCTGGCTCTGGAGAACTGTTAGAAGGCAGCTGCAGAGTGCACCCACTGCCTGCACATGTCTCGCACAGGGCCTGAGGATCCCGAGCCTTTTCCAGAGAAGAGATAAAATCCAAAGGAGCACTGAGTTAATTTGGCCACACAGAGGTGGTGGGAGGAGCAGTGCTTGCCTGGAAAACGCTGGTTCCTGGGAAGGAGAGGCCACAGCCTGAGGAATGTGAGTGCTTCCCAGGACACACCCACACCCACACCCACCCACACCTCTCTTGGCAGACAGGCAGGGGCAGGGAGAGGACATCATGGGTCCCACTCATTACCTCACTGGTGGGAAAATGAAAAGACAGAAGTCCCACTTTCTGGGATCAAACCCCAAGCTCTGCCTGTGCCAGTGGGTATCTACCCTTGAGATGCCCACAGCCAAAGCATGAAAAATATCTATGGGATTAATAATTTCACAGGTGGGAACCACTGGCTTCTGCCTGTAACCCTATTCAGAAGGCCAAGATCTGAAGGTGATGGTTCAAATTGTCCTGAATAGACAAATTTTGACTTTTACCTAGAAACTTCAGTGTTAACATTTTCTTTTATGGGAACTCAAATACAAATAAAGATATATGCATGGCCAGGCGCCAGTGGCTTACACCTGTAATTCTAGCTACTCAGGAGGCTGAGATCTGAGGATCGAGGTTCAAAGCCAGCCCAGGCAGGAAAGTCCATGACTGAAACTGGAAGTGGCACTGTGGCTCAAGTGGTAGAGTGCTCGACTTGAGCTGAAGAATGCAGGGAGAGCACCCAAGCCCAGAGTTCAAGCCCCACGACTGACAAAAAAAGAAAGAAAGATATATGCATGAAGATACCCACTGCAGCATTATTTATGACAAATAAGTATCTGGCAGGTGCTATCTGTGGTTTGGCTATTGTCTGGGTGTGTCCCGCAAGGGTTTACATGGTAGAAGTTTGGTGATCAGTGTGGCGATGTCAGAGATGAGACTTTTAAAAGTTGGAGCACAGCGGCTGAATTCAGCCTGTGACCCCTGCTGCTCGGGAGGCTGAGATCCGAGACGTAGGCTGGGAATCACAGTCCGAGGCTGCTGCATTCAGGAGACTCCATCTCACTCCATGGCTGGGCAGACTGGCAGGTGCCTATCACCCTCGGCAATATGAAGAAGTACAAGTAGGAGGACGGCAGCCCAGGGCAAAAAAAGTAAGACCTTATTCTAAAATAACTAAAGCAGAAAGGGCTAGAGGCATGGCTAAAGTGGTAAAGGACCAACCTAGCAGGTACAAGGCCCTGAGTTCAAAATTCAGTATCTCTGAAAAATAAACAAAAATGGTGGGGGCCAGTGAAAGGTCTTTAGCTCACTGCAGGAGCTGCTTTGGAAGGGATGGAGGCTGCTGCTGTAGCACCCCAGCAGTCTTGAAAGACAAAGCTGTTGCACAGGGCCAGCCAGGATCAGCCAAAGCTTGGCTTTCTGTCTTCACATGTGGCCTTTGCTTCTCACACATGTTCTCAGCATGGTGCCATCCACCAATGGGACTGCCTATGCAAAACCACAGGCTACATACATCTGTGCTGCATACAGCCGGGCATTTCATTATAGTCATGGAGAATGGATTAGGACAATGGGGGTAAGCTACAAAAAGACTAACACACAGCCACTCAAAACCACATCTATAGTGCAGTAGCAATGGCATGGGATAATGTTTATAATGAAGTTGAATTTACAAAAGAGATTTCCTGTGCAGGACGGCACCAGCTCTGATGGCTCCCAGGCCTCACTGCAGAGGTAATTCTGCTGCGTTAACAGTAGTTTTCTCTGGGTAGTGGATGGTACTTATTATCTTCTGTATTTCTTACAATTTCAACAATGAGTATCTTGGTTTGACAATAGGAAAAATTAGAACTAACCAACTATGTTCATTCTTTTCTTTTCTGGTAGCAATGGAGTTTGAACTCTGGGTCTTGTGCTTGCTCAGAAGGGACTTTACCATTTGAGCCATATACCCATTTTTTAAAAAATGGTATTTTCCCCCTTTGGTGGTATTGAGGCTTCAATTCAGGACCTTGCTTTTGGCAAGCAACTCTACCACCTGAATCTGAGACATATTATCTTTTCATTTAAAGTTATTTTTCAGATATGTCTCATGGTTTTTGCACAGACTAGTCTTGGGCCATGTTTTCCTACCTGTTTCCCTGGTAGCTAGGATGACAGGCGTATACCACTTTATTTGATGACATGGAATCCTGTGAACCTTTGGTCTAGGCTGCCCTTGAATCACAATCTTTTAGATCTCTGCCTCCCAAGTATATGGGATTATAGGTGTGAGTCATCACACCCAGCTTTGAAACACATTTCTTCATTTAAAAAATCATTATAAATAAATAACCTATTTCCCACATGTTTAGCAACGCTGTGAGGGTTTGAGACATCTTTCTTGATTCCTTCCAAACCTCCTCACCACCACTCCCCATTCCAGGCTGCTCTACCCTTGGTTCATTTGCATGATGGTTATTTCAGCCAAGTAAGAACATTAATTTCTTTGCTCTAATTCCAAGAAAAAGGCGTCCTGCACAAGGGTGTGCCAAGGACTGCATATTCTCATCAAACCTGAGCAAAGCATCATTTCCATAAAGCCCCACAGATCCAGGGCCACCGCCTGTGCGCACAGAGCAAACAGTAAAATGTCAGCTGATAGAGGGACCAGGGACTGCTCAAGAGTCAGCCCCTGGGACATATGCAGCAGGCAGCGAGTGACCTTGAGCCCAGGCAGCTCCTACTCCCTGCCCCTGCTTTTCTGGGGATGCAGTTCTCATGCAACTGTTTACACAGCCTGGGAGGAAACACTAAGGGGACACAGGACCCAGGGGGAGCAGTGTGAGGGGGTGGGGCCGGACAGCCTGCAGAGGCTCTCCTAGTCTGCAGAGGACAGGCAGTACTGGCCTAGAGTACCTATTTTTATTTATGTATTTTTGTATTTATTTATTGTTATTATTATTTTTGTCAGTTGTGGGGGCTTGAACTCAGAGCCTGGGCATTGTCCCTGAGCTCTTTTGCTCAAGGCTGGTACTCTACCACTTTGAGCCACAGGGCCACTTCCAGTTTCTGAGTGGTTAACTGGAGATAAGAGTCTCATGGGACTTTTCTGCCCAGGCTGGCTTCGAACTGCCATCCTCAGACCTCAGCCTTCTGAGTGTTAGGTCCGACTAGGAGAAGATCCCCCGCCCCCGCCCCCTTCCTCTTTGTGAAAGACAGCACGTAGCCTGGCCAAAATTCACTAGCCTAAAATCGGTAATCACCAAATGACTCTCAATCACCTGTGTGAGTCAGTGAAAGGTTCTGAGGCAACTTCCTCATTTAATGTAGCTACATCTCCTCTTGCCATACCTAATATAACTGTATCCAACCACCACATCTGGCTGCCACACCCTGCCCTAGGGTATAGCAGTTTGGTTCTCCAAATAAACTCTCTTCAGCCTGAACTGCATGGTGGTTTCCTTTTACCAACCCTTAGACTGAGTAGCTGGGATTATAGGCATGAGCCACCAGTGCCCACCTGTGTTTAAAACAGCCTAAGAGGGCTGGCTCAGTGGTAGAGCACTTGCCTTGCATGCATGAGGCCCTGGGTTCGATTCCTCAGTACCATATAAGCAAAAAGAAAAAAAGCTGGGAAGTGGCACTGTGGCTCAAGTGGTAGAGTGCTAGCCTTGAGCTGAAGAGCTGAGGGACAGAGTTCAGGCCCCACGACCGGACCCCCCCCTCCAAAAAAAAAATAAAACAGCCTAAGAGCTGAGTTTTTACACAAACGTGGTTTTTCCATGCTGTCAATTAAATCTTCTTTAACACTGCACAGGGAAAGCAAGACAAAGTTGGAGGAGATGATCTGTGAAGCCCTGACTGGAAATGGGAGCATGGAAACAGTACAGGGGGAAATGGGGGGGGGGAGTGGGGGGGGGGAAGGAAGATGCGCCCTGCTCCTGACTCCTCCTTTTCTAGGAACTTTCCGCCCCACCTAGGGGGTGGGGTTTGACAGCCAAACTTGTTCACTCGGGCTAGGGCACACAGGATTAGACCTGAGGCTGTTATTGCTTGGCCTTGAATGGCACACTTAGCCCAGTTCTCTCTTCAGAAAACCAGAATGGGGCTGCACTGGGTAGGCCAGCCATCCCAGGGGACCACATGCAGGAGAAGGTGTTTGTAAGGAGGTTGATCAGAGGGGCCATTTTCCCACAGGAGAGGGAGTAATCCGGCACCTGTCCCCATCCAGGTGGAGCCTTGTAACTCTGGGGCTAGAGGTGGAAGGTACTCTGCATGCACAGATAGGTCTGGGCAGAGGGTGGGAATGCCGACCAATCCCAGGAGAGTTCTGGGACAGGGAGGAGTTCAGGTCTGGGTGGGGGGGCATTCCACTGATAAATCTGGGGGATCTAAGCTGCTCCCATGAGTGGAGTGGGAGGGGCTGAGGACCTGTTAAGGAGGAAGGGAATGCTAACACACTGCCAGTTTCATGAGCTGAACTGCAGAGAAAATGAGATCTGTAGCTATGGCAGAGGAGTGACACCCTGCTTGTCGCCAGGCCTACCCAAGCCCAGGAAGGAGCAGAGAAAGACAGAGGAAGTGGCAAGCAAAATGCAATGTTGTGCTGGAACAATCATATGTGTCCACTGAAAAGCTTGTCTGCAAATGTGCATAACTGACACACTTAAATGTCCCGCAGGCTACTTATATACAAGGAGGTGTCTGTTAAAGCAGGGATGGAGTACTGACACACGCTGTCACACAGAGGGACAGTGACACCGGCTAAACAGAAAAGGCAACCCACTGTCCAAGTGTTTCTAGAAATGTCCCGGGCTGGGACAAATCAAAATCAACAACACACAGAAGAGGCAAATGTATAGAGAAGGAAAGTAAATTCCTGAATGTCAGGTAAAGGATAAAATCAACAGATCTTTGGGGGAAGAATGGCAATGTTCTAAGATTGGGTTCTGTGAAGTCAGTAATAATAACGGCACAGGACTTACTGACTGTCTACTCCCAATATCACCCCTGTAGTGCCAAGCTAGAGTTTCGAGTCTTAGCTCCAGAAAGGGAAGCTGCTGGACGGCTCTTTATCTCTTACTAGCAACCCAGAGAAGGGCCACAAGCTCAGTTGGGTTCTGTTAGATACAGCTGATTCCAGCCTTCAACAGTAAGGAAAATAAAGCACAGCCTCACATTGCAATATATTCAGGACTTTTGCAAAGCATCATCAGGACAGAGAGCTCTCTGCTCTCTTTAATCCTCCCAGGGCTAATAGCCTTATAAAACTCGGAATCACTGGGCACTGGTGACTCACGCCTATCATCCTGGCTACTCAGGAGGCTGAGATCTGAGGATCATGTCTCAAAACCAGCCTGGGCAGGAAAGTCCATGAGATTCCTATCTTCAATGAACCAGCTGAAAAGCAGACGTGGCACTGTGGATCAAAGTGGCAGAGTGCTAGCCTTGAGCTGAAGAACACATGGACAGCGCCCAAGCCCAGAGTTCAAGCCCCATGACCGAACTAAATAAATACATATATAAATAAATAAATAGGGAATCACACCCCTTTCCATTTTGCAGATGGAGATACTGAGGCTCATAAGGGGCTCACAGGGCTTGATGCCTTGCACTCATAGGCTTGATACTTTGTACTTGTAGGATTTAGTACTTTGTACTCATAGCCTTGGCACTTTGCACTCATTGGGCTTGCATTGAGACTGAAGAATAGGCTGGGTACAACTTAGTGGCAGGTGTTTGCCTAGCACCTATGAAGCCCTGGCTTCACCCTCAGTACTCCTGCCCACAAAGCATCATTGTAGAGTGAGTTTCATTTAAAGGCTCCCTACCTTGTAGCATCCTAATGACCCTCACATCCTCCCCTTCCTTGGAAGAGAAGGGAACATAAATGCTTAAAATAAAATTCTATCAAGTGGCAGTACATACCTCTGCACTAACAAGGACAGAGTAAGCACAAGACCAGGCCCAGCACACACACAAGTATCATCTCAGAGCAAGATGAATCGTGCTTTCATTTTGTTCCAATCCCTGCAGAGTAAGCCTCGAGAAAGGCTCCTTCAAAGACCAAAGTTACCCAGGACGTTCTCTGCTTGAAGAAAAAAATGATTATGAAATTGAAGTCAATAAAAGATCTGGGAAAAGAGAAAAGAGGCAGATATAGCTTTTACAAGAGAGCACGCCAGGAGACCAGAAGCTTCAATACCTCCCTCCCGGCTGCGTAGTTCCCACACCACCCTGGCGCCCCCTGCTGGCACAGCCCTCCCTTGTGGGGGTGGGGGACACACATGATAGGGGTGCAGGGGAGGTTGCTGGTGCTTCTATTAGGAAATTACTCACTCTATCACTCACCCATTCACCCATTCTTTCCCCTCTTGCCAATTCATTCATTATTCATTCACAACAATCTTTACTGAAGGACATTCCTGCCAGATATGGATACTATGAGACTGGAAAGACAAACACAGTTCTTGCTTTCATGGATGGAGTGCAGTTCTCAACCCTGGCTTCTCAAAGAGCCTTTGGCATGCGGAGAGCTCTGCTTCCTGGTGATGGAGTAGAGACACATTTTCCTATTCTCCTGCTAACTACAACTAAGTGCCTGTACACCAGCACTTGGGAGGCTGAGGCAGGAGGGCCACCTGAACATAGGAACTTGAAGCAGATGGCAAGGATCTCTCCTTCTGATGTCGGAAAAACCCAGTGGTCCTGGGATCCAGAACTTCACTCCAGGGCTGGGAGGGTGGCTCAGTGGTAGAGCGCTTGCCTTGCATGCCTGAGGCCCTGGGTTCGGTTCCTCAGCACCACATAAGAAAAAAGAAAAAAGCCGGAAGTGGCGCTGTGGCTCAAGTAGGTAGAGCGCTAGCCTTGAGCTGAAGAGCTGAGGGACAGCGCCCAGGCCCAGAGTTGAGGCCCCACGACCGGACCCAAAAAACAAAAACAGAACTTCACTCCACAGGAAGCAGCTCCCTTCCCCCAAATCCACTTCCTCTGCCCCAGGGTCAGAGGGGACCACAAAGAAAAGGACCCTGAAGTGCGATCGGGGCTCCTAACGTCATACATAAAAGGGCCACATTCCATCAGAAATCACTAGGTATATCCAAAATAAGATTGTAAACAGAATTAAAAATAAAAACCAACACACTAGTAATAAGATACTAGAGATGGTGGAATAATTCCATAATGTCAAAATGTACACTTGAAATAAATTAAAAACTCATTATTGTCTATTGTTTTCTAAAACAACAGAGGAAACTAAGAAGAACCATGATTTATAAACATGCGAACCTATCTCAAAAATAACTAAAGCAGGAAAAGGGCTGCAGACACATCTCAAGTGGTGGAGCACCTGTGTAACATGCACAAAGCTCTGATTTCAATCTGCATACCCCCTTCAACATAAGCCTCAATAAGCAGGCTCAAAAGCAGCATGGAAGAAGTAGAGTGAACTGGAAAATAAAAAAGAAATGACCCCATCTGAACATGCAAAGGGGAAACAGATTAAGTTAAAAGATTATAAATTGATTGGTGTCAGTGGCCCACGCCTGTAATACTAGCTACTCAGGAAGCTGAGATCTGAGGATCTCGGTTTGAAAACCAACCTGGGCAGAAAAGTCTCAAGTCTCATCTCCAATTTACCAGCAAAAAGCTGGGAGTGGAGATGTGGCTCAAGTGGTAGAGCTCCAGCCTTGAGTTAAAAAAGCGGAACAAAAGCTCAAGGCCCTGAGTTCAAGCCCCAGTACACACACACACACACACACACACACACACACACACACACACACACACACAGAGCCCTAGAGGTCTCCTATAAGACTAATATAAAGATTTCATATTCACATACTCATAATCCTAGAAGGTGACAAGAAAGAGGATGAGGGAAAAAGTGGACTTAAAAAATGTTTGAAAATTTCCTAAATTTGCCAAGAACTTGGAATCTAGAACTGGGTGAAGTTCAGGCAGCACAAACTGCCCCTAATCCACACCAAGACACATACTAATTAACTACTGAAAACTAACAACGGCAAGAACAACCTGGAAACAGCCTGAGACAAACGCAGCTTCCCCTGAGGTCAGCGGCCGTGGTTCCTCACTGGGAGCTGGAGGCCAGCAGGAGCAGAATGTAGGCGAGGCCCAGAGAGCAGAACAGCCAGCCCACACATTCCTACTCGGTGACAACAGTCTTTTTTTTTTTTTTTTGTCAGTCATGGGGCTTGAACTCGGGGCCTGGGTGCTGTCCCTCAGCTCTTCAGCTCAAGGTGAGCGCTCTACCACTTGAGCCACAGCGTCACTTCCAGCTTTTTTCTGCTTATGTGGTGCCAAAGAATCGAACCGAGGGCCTCATGCAAATGAGGCAAGCGCTCTACCACTTGAGCCACAGCATCACTTCCAGCTTTTTTCTGCTTATGTGGTGCCGAGGAATGGAACCGAGGGCCTCATGCAATCGAGGCAAGCGCTCTACCACTGAGCCACCTTCCCAGACCTCGGTGACAACATTCTTAAGGAATGAAGGCAAACTCATAATTCTCATGTGAAGAACTGTGCAAGATTTTATCCTGAAAACTACCATGAATGATGAAGGACACGGAGACACAGATAATACAGTGAGATGGCACTCATAGACCGGAAGGCTACACAGAGTAAGCACACCAGCTCTCCAAACTAAGGGACAGTTGTGACATAATCACCATCAAAATCTGGGATGTCGGGCTGGGAAGGTGGCTCAGTGGTAGAGCGCTTGCCTTGCATGCATGAGGCCCTGGGTTCGATTCCTAAGCACCACATAAGAAAAAAGAAAAAAGCCGGAAGTGGCGCTGTGGCTCAAGTGGTAGAGCGCTAGCCTTGAGCTGAAGAGCTGAGCGACAGTGCCCATGCCCAGAGTTCAAACGCCACGACCGGACCCCCAAAAACAAAAAAATCTGGGATGTCTTACAGATGTGCAGAAGACCACTCAACTTTGTATATGGAAAGGTAATAGCAAAAACATGTTGAAAACAAAAAGAAAAAAAAAGGAAATGGGAGGAATTAGCTGATTAGAAAGCATCAGAAATCACAATTCTGAAGCTGTTAAGGCAACTCATAAACCATTAGAACAGAGAGCCAATAAATAGACTCATGCAAGTCAGCCAGTGGTTTTTTGTTTTTGTCGGTTATGGTGCTTGAACTCTGGGCCTGGACACTGTCCCTCAACTCTTCAGCTCAAGGCCAGTGCTCTACCACTTGAGCCACAGCACCATTTCTGGTTTCCTGGTGGTTAATTGGAGATAAGAGTCTCAGTACTTTACTGCCCGGGCTGGCTGTGAACTGAGATCCTCAGATCTCAGCCTCTTGAGTATTTAGGATTACAGGCGTGAGCCACCGACGCCTAGCGCATCTGCCTATTTTAGGTTTCCTGCTGTTACTGGAATCACAGGTGTACACCACCATGTCTGTCTTCCCCTTCCACGGAGATGGACTCTTGTGGCCTTTCCTGCCAGGCTGGCCTGGCACGGTGACTTCCCAATCTCAACCTCCCTCAGAGCTTAGGATAACAGGTGCTTCCACTGTGTCCAACTATGGGTTAAGATGGGGGTCTCTTAAACTTTTCTGTCCAGGCTGGGCTCAAATCGAGACTCCTTCCTCAGCCTCAGTTTTGACAGAGGTGCAAAAGGACAGAAGCCCTTTGCACCAAATAGTATCAGAGCTGACGGGCAACCCACAGTCAAGAAGCCCAAGGCTTAACCCAAATCTCATATTTAACCTTAAAAAGTTATCCCAAAAAGGTTTGCGGTCTTAAATGTAAGATGTATAAAACTTTTTTTTGGGGGGTCCAGTCGTGGGGCCTGAACTCTGGGCCTGGGCGCTGTCCCTCAGCTCTTCAGCTCAAGGTTAACGCTTACCACTTGAGCCACAGCACCACTTCCGGCTTTTTTCTTTTTGCTTATGTGGTGCTGAGGAATCGAACCCAGGGCCTCATGCATGCAAGGCAAGCGCTCTACCACTGAGCCACCTTCCCAGCCCAGATGTATAAAACTTTTAGCAAAATGCATTAGAGAAAAACTTTCAGGTTCTAGGGCTAGGTAAGAAGTTTTAGATTTGAGCCATAAAAATGAACAAACTAGGTTGACTCAAAACAAAAAAAATTTGTTCTTCTATGTGCCCTTTCAAAAGGATGAGAAAACATCTGCAAGCCATATAGCGGACAAAGGATTAGTACTGATTATATATAAAGAACTCATGAACCTCAGCAGTAAAGACCGAATAATCCAGTCAGAAGATAAAGGGCATGAAAAGACACTTCACAAAGAGCACAATAGATGGCGTGCGCGTACACACACACACACACACACACACACACACACATTCGCGCACACACGCAGTGTTCAATCTCACTGGCCATCAAGAAAGGCAAGTCAAAACCACAAGGAGGAATTACTGCATATCGTCAGAAGAGCTGAAATAACAAGTGCTGACGAGGATTCAGGGAAACCTTTCTTGTAGCCTTTCTAGTGAAACAGGAAACAGAGCAGCCACTCCAGAAAAGAAGAGATGACAGTTTCTTAAAATACATACATGCAGCCACCATACGCCTTGGTAATGGATAATGGATGCCTGGATATTTGTCTCAGAGGAGTGAAAACAGATTCATACAAAAATGAATACATGAATATATGTACTAGCTGTATTCATGAGAGTCAGGGAGGCTGCCACAGGTCATGTTTGGAGACTATGGGCGGCGAGAGGCTAGCCACAGGTGCAGAGTCACAGGTTCAGAAGGAATGTCTGCCTGGTGCTGTCCGGCATGGCAGGGTGGCCATGAAAACTGCAGAAGAGCCAAAAGACGGGATTCTGCATGTTCTCAACAGATAGACTGTGAATGTCTGAGATGACAGATGTGCTATTTAGCATATCCAACTTGATTGTATTATACAATGACTATGTAATCAAAATGTCACATGATGTGCCATCAATGTGTCAATCAGTATGTGTCAATTAAAACAGCAAATCAGGCATCTCTGTCAGCTTCCAAAGCCTTCCATAGGAATAAACAGGACGATGGCAAAATAATGAGATTAAATTCTGACCAGATATTTTGAGGAAGGCTCTGCTTTGTTAGGCAGATTAGCAAGTGTGAGATCTGGGGCGTTCAGACCTACCAGCACTGGACCTACACCTTCCTGGAAGGAATCAGAAGGACTGAAAGAAACCAGTATGAGTCAGTGATAATGAATGAACATCTGTGCACCATGCGGACTCAGTTTAAGGGCCACCTTGAATGTGGTTAACACTGAAATCTCACCACACAACTATTTTGCTCCCAATGAGAGAAGAAGTTGCAACGCCTTCAGCGGAAGGTGTGGAAATTCCCTGGCATTCCCTTCTCGCTCCAACGTGGGGCATGGGGGTCAGAATGACGGTGGGCGCTGTCCCCCAACACACAAGTTCTTCTAGAGTGATGTGCAGCACTTGCTGCCCCCTCGTCCTAACATGCTGTTTCAAAATAAAATCTGACAAAAGGGCTGGGGTGTCTGCTCAGGGCAGATCTCTTGACTAGCATGTGGCAGGTTCTGGGTTCTTTACCCAGCCCCAGGGAAAAAACAACAACAACAACAACAATACATTTTTTTTTAAAGTTGGGAAGGAAAGAAGACACTCAGAAACTTCTGTTTATTCTACAAAACCTATCTTAGAAATTCCCTCCTCAAATGTGGTATGATTCTGGGGGTGGGGAGAGTGAGTGGTAATTGTAGGGATAAGAAAGAATGATGGTTGGGGCTGGGAAGTTGGCTCAGTGGTAAAGTGCTTGCCTTGCATGCATGAGGTCCTGGGTTCGATTCCTTAGTACCACATAAGCAGAAAAAGCTGGAAGTGGTGCTGTGGCTCAAGAGGTAGGGCGCTGGCCTTGAGCTGAAGAGCTGAGGGACAGCGCCCAGGCCCAGAGTTCAGGTCTCACGACCAGCAAAAAAAAAAAAAAAAAAAAAAGAGAAAAAATGATGGAAGGGGGCTGGGAAGGGAGCTCAGTGGTAGAGTGCTTGCCTTGCATGCATGAGGCCCTGGGTTCGATTCCTCAGCAACATATAAGCAGAAAAAGCCGGAAGTGGCGCTGTGGCTCTCAAGTGGTAGAGCGCTAGGCTTGAGCTGAAGAGCTGAGGGACAGCCCCCAGGCCCAGAAGTCAGGCCCCACAACAGACAAAAAGAAAAAGGAAGGAAGGAAGGAAGGAAGGAAGGAAGGAAGGAAGGAAGGAAGGAAGAGGCCTGACCAAGACACGTGGTGCACATAGACACCTTAAATCATAACCACTTTGTACAACCACATCAAGACTTAAAAAATAAAATGCCTTCTTCACACTATTGTGATTGTGTACTTCTGTAATCCTTCTACTCAGGAGGTAATAACAAGAGGATTGTGAATTTGAGACTATCCCAGGCCGTTTGTGAAATCCCATCTCAAAAGCAAAACTCAAAAAGACTACTAGGAGCGGGCACTGGTGGCTCACACCTGTAATCCTAGCTACTCAAGAGGCTGAGATCTGAGGATCGTGGTTCAAAGTCATCCAAGGCAGGAAAGTCCATGAGACTCTTATCTCCATTTAACCACTGGAAGTGGTGCTGTGGCTCATGCGGTAGAGTGCCTGTCTTAAGCTGAAGAGCTCAGGGACACAGGGACACAGAGTTCAGGCCCCACAACCAAAATAAACGAACAAACAAATACATAAATAATAAAAATAAAAAAGACTTGGAGGGTGCCTTAACCAATAGAACACTAGCTTGACTGAGCTTCAAATCCCACTGTAAAAGTTTTTCTTTGAGGCTTTCCTATCTCCATGAGCCACACTTACGCATTCCTTTCCCAGGGCTCCCTTACTTCTCTTTGCCTGACTCTAGGGATGCATTCGAGCCCTTTGAACCTTACCCGATAAATGAATGCATGGATGCATTTAGGTAACCTGCTACTTAGACTTTTATCCTGACAAGGGCAGGGGCAATGTAACTGTCCTGAATTTCCAGCACCTTGCACCCAGTGGCTCTCACATGGAAGCCATGTGGAGACCTTTAAAAAATTACCAGTTCAGCCGGGCCCTGGTGGCTCACGCCTGTCTTCCTAGCTACTGAGGAGGCTGAGATCCGAGGATCGCAGTTCAAAGCCAGCCTGGGCAGGAAAGTCCATGCTATCTGGGTGTCAGGATCTTTGACCGACTTCTAGACTTCACGTTATGCTAATTCTTTAATACCTTCAGGAACTATTAATCAATAGCAGGGTAGCAGGTGTTTTTCCCTGCCAAGCTGCTGGAGACAGCTTCATGAATAAGACCACCACTTCTCATCTTCAGTGTACTTCAGGGATGGGGGGGGCGATAGTTCGTGCAAGAACTTTCTGTCCTGCCTGTGGTTAATTGGCCAGTCTCTCTGAATGGCAATCATTTCCCCTGTGTCAGACACAAACCTTCCTTTAGGCTGTTTGCTCTGGCAAAGGCTATCTGAGGACAGACTTCCAGAGACAGGAAGTTCCTGGCATCCAAGACCAGCCAGAGAATGGCCTTCCTTAGGCTCATGTGAATCTCCCAGGTGGCATACCCCAGCACCAAACCCAGACCATGTAATGGAAGTCAACTTCATGTTTCCAGTGCTGAGTCTTCTTTCTCATTTTTTAAAAATTATTTTTTTATCTACAAATGGTTGTACAAGGAGGTTACAAATATAACACCTCCATTTATGTGTCCCTGCATTGTGTGCCCTCCCCTCCATCCCTCCCCCACAGCCACATAGAGCTGCCCACCCCAGTGGGCAGGAAAAAGGCCTGGAGACAAGTCGGTTCTAGTGTGGAAGTGGGCAGAGGTCAGGCAGTGGGTGCCTGAGCCCATTCTGCTCACCGTGCTGCACCTCGTCTCCTGATCCTGTACAACCTTGGAAAGCTGGCTGGTGCCTGCCCTGCAGGGCTGCCCATGCTGCCCACCCCCACTTGCCTTGCAAGTGTTCGCTCACTTATGACCAGCTCTGTGCAATTCCCTTTAAGGCATTCCTGGATCCACGCACCGTGTTCCCCACTTCCTTTTCTAGGTCTGTTCTGAATTCTGTACAGCTTTCGATGAGAACCTTGTCAAGCTGGGTTCTAATTGCTTAATTGCCAATCAAGCCTCCTCACAGACTGTGGGTGTCTGCTCTAGCTCTGAGTCATGTCTGGGTCTTTGGAGCCAGCAATCCCAGCACCGCACCTGGGGTCACGGCACCTGGGGGCCTTTACTGTCTCCTCCTCCTGCCTGTCCCCCTGGGAGATGGAGCCTGCATGCCATGCCTGAGGCAGCCTGCCCTCCTTGCCCTCCCTCTGCCCCTCCCAGGCATGCTTGTCACGTAGGCAAAAAGGAAGGGCTTTCAAGCCCATGCCATTGGTAGGAAAAGGAAATGCAGCTTCTAGGAGAGAAGGCGGAAGTAAACTTGCAGATGACGTGGTCCCAAGGAAGCACAGAAAACGATCACAGCTAAATCTGAGCTGTGTGTGGCCATATGGGGGTCGGCTGGTCTCTCCTGGGGTGCTGTCGGCATCCCCCCATCCTCACCGAATCTCTCCCAGGTCTAGGTGAAGAAGGCTCACTGAATGAAGGTCAGAGCTAGGCATGCTCCTCCCTCTCCCTTTCCCCTCACAGTGCTGGGGATAAACCCAAAGCCTCACGTTTGCTGTCAAGAGCCCCACCTCTGAGTTCCCGGAGACTCAACGCTCAGAGCCATGCTGGGGTGGGAACCACCATTTCATCCACTGTCAGTTGAGACTCTGTCCCTCGTCAGTTCACATGGTGCTCTGCTGAAGCCAGGGCTCCCTGACGGTGACACCCACGTTCTCAGCCTCAGTCAGGAAGAGGTGAGAGGTGCAGCTCCAGTGCCCGCTTCCTGGCAGACCCCTCTTCTCTCCCGTCCCACACGGCGAGGCTTTACCAGTGCTTCCTTCCTGCCAGCAGCCCGGCAAGTACCTGTGCTCATTAGGGGGCTGTCCTCTTACCTGTTTGGCTGGAATATCCTCGGGAGCAGGAAAAGAGCCTCAGTCAGCACTGCAGCCTCACAGGCTGGCCCTGCGTGGTACATACATAGTAGGCAGACCCTTTGGCTGGCAGACAAGAGACTGGATGGTGGAGGGACCTTGTCCTATGGAGACATGCACAGGAGAGATGGCATCACCGTGTGTGTGTGTGTGTGTGTGTGTGTGTGTGTGTGTGTGTGTGTGTGTGTGTTGGGGCAGTGAGGATGATATGGCTGCAACCCTGAGAGTGAAGGGATGGCTGTCTCTTTGCTGACAAGAGTCTCGGGTGCGCCCACAGCTGCATGGGAGCCTCCCTAGAGAGAAGAGCGCTCTCCCAGCAGGGGTGCCCAGGCCCAGCTTTGTTCACTGTCACCTGGCCCATAGCAGGTGCACAGAACACATTTACTAAATGAGTTTGAAGGAAGACATCAATCAACTGGTTCAGGCCAGCTCATCCCCTAATCTACCAACCAGTGGCTACCATGCAAGGGAGGGTCTTGTCATAATTCAGGCCAGCACTCCTAAAAGCCACCATCCTGTGCTATGCCCAGGAGGAGGCTATTGCCTGTTTCAAACAAACCACTCATCATCTGACAAATTGCCTAAAGGGAGGAGGAAGAGCAGGAGGGTGGGGTCAACAGGGTCTTGCTACTCATTCTTTTTTTTTTTTTTCTGTCAGTCATGGGTCTTGAACTCTGGGCCTGGGTGCTGTCCTTCAGCTCTTCAGCTCAAGACTAGCGCTCTACCACTTGAGCCACAGTGTCACTTCTGGTTTTTCTGGTGGTTCATTGGAGATAAGAGTCTCATGGACTTTCCTGCTCGGGCTGGCTTTGAACCATGATCCTCAGACCTCAGCCTCCTGAGTAGCTAGGACAAGCATGAGCCACCAGTGCCTGGCTTTGCTGCTCATTGTTCTTAGTGGCCTTCACTTCCTCTTTGCTATATAAATTCTGTTAGCTTACTATAATTTTGCAAATCCTTCCTAGCATTATTTCTTTTTCTTTTTTCGGTCAGTCACGGGGCCTGAACTCTGGGCTTGGGCGCTGTCCCTCAGCTCTTCAGCTCAAGGCTAGTGTTCTACCACTTGAGCTACAGTGCCACTTCTGTTTTTTTCTGCTCATGTGTTGCTGAGGAATTGAACCCAGGGCCTCATGCATGCAAAGCAAGCATTCTACCACTGAGCCAACTTTCCAGCCCCCTAGCATTATTTCTATACTGTCAAATTCAAATGAATGTGATGGTTATTGGAGTTTGAACTCAGTGCCTCATGACTGCTAGTTAAATGAATCTGATGGTTATTGGAGCTTAAACTAAGGTTCTCTTGATTGCTAGACAAGTGCTCTACCATTTGAGCCATGCCCTCTGTCCTTTTTTGCTTTGGATACTTTAAAGGCAGAATCTCATGATTTTTTTTTTTTTTTGCAGTCATGGGGCTTGAACTCTGGACCTGAGCGCTGTCCCTGAACAATTCCCACTCAAGGCAAGCACTCTACCACTTGAGCCACAGTGCCACTTCCAGCTTTTTCTGCTCATCTAGTGCTGAGGAATCGAACCCAGGGCCCCATTCATACAAGGCAAACACTCTACCACTGAGCCACCTTCCCAGCCCCTCTCTTGATTTTTATCTGGGGCCAACCTCGATCGATGCAACTATCTCTACCTCTGTAGAGTCAGAATCTCGGTTATGCACCATTATGTCTGACCCTGTTTATTGAAATGCCGGTCTTGCAAACTTTTTGTCTGGGTTGGCCTCAAATCATGATCTTCCCTATCTCAAACTCTGATTAGCTGGGCTTATAGGCATGTGCCATCACGTTTGGCTGCAGGGTGATTTAGCTCCCTTCTCTTAAATTCCCTGGGTTTCTTTTGTCAAACAAGGTGGTTGCTCTATCAGAGATTTTACAAACCTTTGGCCCTTTTTCTTGGTAGTGGGATTCCTGGTTCATATCAGTGCTTATATGAAACAGGTAAGAGCAGACCCTGCAGATGGAGTGAGGGATGGGACAGTTTTGGCAGTCACTTTTACTTGGTCTTCCCCTTCTCTACCCTCCAACTCTCCAATAACCATGCTGGAAAATGTCAAAACTCATTAAAAAAAATCTGAGTGTTCTTTAAAGAAAAGCATTTTTAAGACACTGGCAGCTCTGAAAAGTAGAAGTCCTTCCTGACACACGGAAACCATTACTGGTCCCTACAGTTCCTGGCTGAGGGAAAGCAAGGTCCCTCATTAGAGCGAGGGGCTGATTGTCTTTAGGAGGGAGGGTGAACGTTTTTCAGAGTCTTCAAACCCACTGGACACAGAGGCCTCGCATGTCCCCTTATCATTGGTGTAATGGGGTGTGGCCACAGTGTGTTGCAGTCAGCAACCTGAACCCCTGTACCTTGCGTTGGCTTCTCACGGAGGCCTGTGCCGAGATCCTGCTCTGCTCCCCTGGCTTTTCCCTCCTGTCTCCAGAGCTCATTAAAGCCTCCCCTGGGCAGAAGCAGTTTGAATTGTTCCAGAACATAGGAGAAGAACAGCTGGACACATGGTAGGAGGATCCCCAAGATTCCAGGGTTGGTCTTAAAATCACGCACCAGAAAGTCCGGGCTGTCTAACCACACAGAAAGTACTTACCTTCTTGTGAAAACAATCACAGAATGTGGGAAATGGAAAGACAATCAGAGTTTTCATTGATTGTTCCCAAGAGGACCTTCCAGTGCAAGGAAGCCAGAGCCGTGAAGGAGCAGTGTGTTCTGACTCGGTGCCCGGCCCAGTCCTGCTGCCCCCACCTCCCCACCTGGCCCTGACCCCGCTGGTAGGTACTGGCCAGAGTGCAGGGATCAGGGGTGAAACAAGTGGAGACACTCCCTTCTCTCATCAGAATTATAACCCAGTAACTCCAGTGAAGGGTTACAGGCCCGACGACTGGTTTTCCAGTGCAGGGGAGCAAATGGTGAACGGATCCACTCACACCCACTGCCATATCACCCACAAAAATCAGTGCCCATCCACAGCGAAATGGGCCAAACAACTGTGCTCTGTATGTGCAAGGGGGGAGTGCACAGGGGTGAGTAAAACTCACTGTGCTTGTCTTGTGCTGGACAATATGCAAGCTTGGAAAGGAGGGCTGTTGTGATGCAGGCGGCTACGTGGACGAGCCTCAAAGACATGCTAACCACAAGCCAGTTGCAAGTAGTCAGGGCTGTGCCCTTGCCCACAGGCTTAAGAACCTAGGGGCCCCCCCCTGCATCCTCACCCACAAAAGGGGAGGGAGGGGGAGGAAGGGAAGTAGGAAAGGTAAGAAGAAGGGAGACAGGAAGGGAGGGAGAAAAGAAAAGAAGGAGGAAAGGAGAGAGGTAGGCAGGCAGGCACAAGGTAATACATTTGGCAGAATTCTATGTACATAGAGAAATGCAGAGAAAAGGAATCAGCAGCACCAGCAACCCCTGAGGTGGTGGAAGGACTCTGAACTCCCCCACCCCCACCTTTGGAGATTACTCTGCCTGATAAAGGAGACTAAATGAGGTTCACAGGAGACCCAGGACTAGAAGGGTAAAAAAACAGTGTGACTTCACCTGCCCAGGGAGGCAGAAACCAATTTGCTGTCTCAGTTATGTGTCTGGGACACGTTTTCACCTGCCAGGTGCACAGGGATGCCATGGCCGCTCTGCACCCCGGTGTGGCCTGCCCACTGGATTATTAGGCACATTCAGATGCAGGAGACATCAGAAGGCAGCCAGGGTGTGGAGAGCACAGGCATGGCCAGTCGGAGTTGGGGGCAGCAGGGGGGCGGGGGAAGGAGCAGACTCAGGGCCTCTGGAATCCCCTTCTGTCCACAGCCAACCCACTGGCGTGACCTCGCACCTGCCCTGGCCAGCCAATTTCTGCCCATTGTCTTAAATTCCTACCGCAGTGCCAGGAGGCAATTACTGTCATAATTACTTTTCCAGATGAGGAAACTGAGGCTTACAGAGGTTAAGATCGCAGAGCTCACAAGAGGCAATGGGTTTTACCCTGTGAAGATTATATTCAACTCTACCTCCTTTCTTTTTCAAGAGCACTCCCAAGAAGGTGGCGTGGTAAACTATAGCACAAATACAGAAAACCACACAAACCTAGTATATAAGTGAAGTACCCATCCGTGGAGTCCATCCAAGCCTCCTGCAAGTAACCACAGATATGACTTTAGGGAACCTGTGTCTTAAAATGTGCACCAGAGACTACGTTCTTGTCCAGGTGAAAAACACCTTGATATGCCCTTTTCCCCTCTTCACCCTTTTCCGTGGGGCTGGGGATGGAACCCAGTCCTCAAGAATGCCGGGCGAGCATTCCGCCACAGAGTCACACCCCAGCCCAGGGTTAAGTGGCTACTCTGGCTTTTACTCCCATTCTCCACTCCCTTCTAAGGTCTGTCTCCACCCCTTACCACACACACTGGGATCTGCAAAGCCACGCTCCCTTACTGCCATCCTCCAGCGGAAGGGGTGGGGGAAGTGATGTGTCTGGTATCATCAAGTCCAGGCTGACACGAAAGGCTGAAGGGTTAATGTCTGCCTGCGTTGAAAGAGACAGCTAGAGCACAGAATGTGTGGGAAGCCGCCACCGCTGTGCCCATCCCCAATCACACCAGCAGCTCTGGGGGTCACACCTTCTGCACCCAACTCCTGAGCTGCAGAATGAAGCCCCCAGCCCTCACTGACTTCTTCCCAAATCTGTGTATTCCATATGGCATTATGAATTCCAGGCAACACACACACACGGTAAAGGCAAACTCTAAGTCAGGTGTGGTGATGCATGCCTGGTAGGCCAGCCTAGTCTACAAACTGAGACCATATCTTAATGCATAAATAACACACAATTAAAAGACGGTGAAATATTCCATTCTATGTGAATGGAATAGAGCATTTGGAGAGGAGATAATAAGCAAATATCGACTGGGGTAGACACTGTAAGAGCCTGAGAGCCGCTGGGATGGACCTACCTCTTTAAGCAGTCACCCCGTGAGTCAACTCTTGTCACCTCGATCGTCCTGAATCATCACAGCAACCTGAGTTCACACCCATGCGCAAGTGCATGTGTGCTCACGCGCACGTGTGGCACACACGCATGCACACACACATACACGTGCACACACATGCACATGTTCCTAAATTGTGTAGAGTCAAGAAATTCTATTTGACCCCAAACTCTCAGGGTAGCCTCTGGCAGGGACACATCAAGACTGACCAGGACGGCTACTTACCGAGGGGGTACAACCCTCTCTTGGTAGGCAGGAGCTCCCTGGCCCCCACCCAGGATTTGGTAGGGTTCAGAGGCAGCCCCAGTGGGTTTGCAACGAATAAGTTTCCCAGTATCTGTAGAATAGATCTTTTGCTAACAGGAGGGAGCCGGGGGCGGGGGGGGGGGGAGGGCTGGGGGAGAGGGAGCAATGTGTGCCTTGATTCACCAGAGAATGAAAATTGTGTCTAGGCTCGAAAGAATCCATTTGAAAGTGACACATTTGCCTCCAGCATAAACAGCTAGAAAGCCTTTTCTTTTCTCCTCACATTTGTAGCAAGGCAGAGCCTTTTTTCACACACTGCCTCTCAGTGGGTCAGAGAGACTTCTGAGATTCCTGACTCTATTCCCACTTCAATTGCCTCCAAGGCCAAAAAAAAAAAAAAAGTGATTCTGAAATGCCATCTTATGACAGGATGCAAGCACATGCCCTGAATCGGTGCCCAGAACAAGCTCCACACAAACCGTCTCCTGATTGGCCGTCTCTCCACCCTCACAGCCTTTCTCAAACTTTGCGGCCATGAAAACCAAGACGCCTGAACCAGGAGGCAGAGAACAGGCCTAGAAGCCGCTTTTAATTTGTCTTTCTGGCTATGGATGGGACCAGAGTTTAGTGTGTGCTGGACAAGTGCTCTACCACGCAATTGCACCCCCAGCCCAAATCTGCTTGCTACCTGGAGTCACAAAATCATGATAGCTCCATTTCTACATCTACACTTACAAGTGAAGTGGGACCAAATCCCCGCTCAGAGCACCTAGAGACACATTACAAATCCTGGCAGAGGTGGGGACTCTTAATGGGCCACCATGAGCAGTACAGCATATTGAAGTCCCAGTGCTTGCTTTCGCCAATCCCAGCCCACTTCATGTGCCTGACTCCATTCAGACCCTCCGAGTCTGCTGCTGGGGTCCCTCCTGGGAAAGCCCAAGGGCGGGATCTGGAGTGACCCTGGGTATGGCCCTAAGTGGGAAGAGTGTCAGGGTGGTGGGAGCATCTGATAATGGAACCATGGCAACAAGGCCTGTGATTAAGAAAGACCATTTGGGGTTTTTGTTCATCAATCTACATGGCCGAGGGGTCGGCAACAGCTATGACTCAGTGGAACAGAGAGCCTAGCTCTGGGCTCCCACTCTTGCTGGAGAATTGCAAAGGCAGCGGAAGGCCCTGTGAGCTGCTTGCTCTGGGCATCAACACTGGCTAAGTGAAAGCTTCCCTGGTACCAGGCACTTTGCGGATGCCTGTCCAGATGCCACTGCCCTTCCCAACACTCTAGAAGGAAACTCCCTAAAGAAATAAGGAAAGCTCTCTCTCTCTCTCTCTCTGGTCATGGGGCTTGAACTCTGGGCCTGCGCTGTCCCTCAGCTCTTCAGCTCAAGATGAGTTCTACCACTGAGCCACCTTCCCAGCCCATCCTTCTATACTCTTAATTCATAGGTTTGGCCTTTTAATGGTAGTCCTTGAGGTCTAGAGTGTTCCTTATGCATTAAAAAAAAACAAATCATATAACTAGGGACACAAGTGGACCCATTGCAACAGTGAGATGTACAGTCGTTATGTCGAAAAACGAACTTTACAACTTTGGTGGGGGGTGGGAGGAGGATCGGGTGTGTGTGTGGGAGTATGGGAAGGGATGGGAAGGGGAAACAAAGAGGAGGCAACAATGCTTGATAAGAAATGTACTCATGGGGCTGGGAAGGTGGCTCAGTGGTAGAGCGCTTGCCTTGCATGCATGAGGCCCTGGGTTCGATTCCTCAGCACCACATAAGCAAAAAGAAAAAAGCTGGAAGTGGCGCTGTGGCTCAAGTGGTAGAGTGCTAGCCTTGAGCTGAAGAGCTGAGGGACAGTGCCCAGGTCCAGAGTTCAGGTCCCACGACTGGACCCCCCCCCCCAAAAAAAAAGAAATGTACTCGTTATCTTGCCCATGTAATTGTAACTCCTCTGTACAGTATTCTCACAATAAAAAAAAAAGGATTGTTTCTTTGTCCTTGTCTAGTTGATCTCATCCCTTTACCTTTACTTTTAGTTTTTGGGAAGTGCTAGGGATTGGACTGAAGTCCTCACACCTGCTCCACTGCTTGGGGCTTCAGCTCCTCGTTTGCACTGGTTATTTTATTTTTTTTGGGTCCAGTTGTGGGGCCTGAACTCTGGGCCTGGGCACTGTCCCTCAGCTCTTCAGCTCAAGGCTAGCACTCTACCACTTGAGCCACAGAGCTACTTCCGGCTTTTTTCTTTTTGCTTATGTGGTGCTGAGGAATCGAACCCAGGGCCTCGAGCATGCAAGGCAAGCGCTCTACCACTGAGCCACCTTCCCAGCCCTGCACTGGTTATTTTTGAGGAAGGGTACTGCTTTATGCCTGGGCTAAAATCCTCCTGCTTGCATTTCCCCTACAGATGGACAGCAGTGCGCATGACTGTTCCAGCCACTCCTTGAGATGGAGCCTCACAATCTTTTTCACCGAAGTGGGCCTCAAACTGTAGTACCTTGATCTCTGCCTTCCAAGTAGAAATACCTCTATTTTGTCTTACATTCTATTGCCAACTTGTCCTAATCTGTAAGTAATGCCTTTGAGTTTTTATTTACATTACTGAACTTTTCAATTTTGAATGTTTCTATTTTTAGCCTCCCAGAAGCTACAATTACAGTCATGAATCACTGTCAATGAGGCAGGCATCTCCCCTGTTCCTCCGATAATTTTTTTTTTTTTTTTGCAGGTCCTGGGGTTTGAACTCTGGGCCTGGGCACTGTCCCTGAGCTCCTTTTGCTCAAGGCACTAGCACTCTACCACTTTAGCCACAGCACCACTTCTGGCTTTTTCTGTGATTAATTGGAGATAAGTATTTCTCAGACTTTACTTCCTCAGGCTGGCTCTGAACTGTTATCCTCAAATCTTAGCCTCCTGAGTAGCTAGGATTACAGGTGGGAGCCAGTGGTGCCTGGCTGTCTCTGAAGATGTATTCATAAACTAAGGCACAGATAGGTGAAGGTTCTTTTTTTTTTTTGGTCGGGCATGGGGCTTGAACTCTGGGCTTGGGCGCTATCCCTCAGCTCTTCAGCTCAAGGTGAGTGCTCTAACACTTGAGCCACAGTGCCACAGGTGAAGGTTCTTATCCAAGATCACATAGCAAGTAAGCATCAGAGTTCAGGCTTCAACCCAGGTCTATCTGATTCTAGAATCTACCACTCTTAAAACCTTTGGTAAGTTCTGCCTCTAACTACCCTTCAGGCTTAGCAGGAACTAGCCTTGCCTACCTATCTTATAATTTCCCCTCCACTGCTACTCTCCACTCACCCTCAACCTCTAAATGCCATTGTAATTTCCACACCCACTCAGGCATGCCCTATCCAGGGAAATGTGCAGAAATCTACCCTCCCCAATGCTCAGGCCCAGTGTGCCCTCCCGGGAAGGCCAAGGCCCCTGGGTGCTGCTGCACACCCTGTGCCAGGTCTCCGGCAGGTGCTCCCACCCTGCCTGCCATGCTGCGTCTTGCTCCCCCTTCATCACACACACCAGGCAGAGGGCCTGTGAGCACCAGGCACCCTCAGAATTGGAGAGCAGTTTCAATCAAAGAACGAAAAACCCGTTTCTGCCTCTTACTAGCTCTGTGCTCCTGGGAAATCCACCCCACCTCTCTGAGCTTTAGTTTCTGCATCTGTCAATTGGGAGGATGAGCTAGCAGAGGCGGAACACTTGGTACGGGGGACAGTTAGAGATATTGGCTATAGCCATAATGTCAGCTAAGCAACAAAAGCAGATGCTGATGTTGAAGAGGGGTGAAGAATTTGTATCAGGCACTGCTAGGGAGTCCTGGCTAGCAGACCACCTTTGAGACCCAAATGTGGAAAGCAGCTACCTGACAGGTGGCAATCCACATAACAGTCAGCTTTGGGCATACCCCAGTGTCATAGCCAGATAGCACATAGTGACGGGGCATCCAGGACCCAGGGGATGTCAGCCTCTGGTAGCTGCAAAATAGTGAGCCTGGTGTCTGAGGACAGACTCCTCGTTGTGTGGAAGGGGCGCGGGGGGACTGGCAGAGCTAAGGAACATCCCACTCCCATGCCAGGTGTTTTCCCAGGCTGAGTGTTTTACTTGCAGTATTGCCATCTTCTCAGGACTGCTACTATCCCATTTCACAGAAAGGTTAAGAACCTGCCCAGGGATGCACAGCTGTCCTGTGGTAGAGCTGGGAATTGAACCCAGACAGGCTGATTCCCAAGACTGCTACAGACCATCATGCCCAAACATCCAGGGGGTCAGACTGAGCAGGGAAGAGCCTGTAGGTGGGAGGTGAGAGGCTCAGGGCTGGGGGAGCCCCGCACCAGGGCTGATGTGAGCCAGGCTGTCTTATGCACAACATGTTCTAGCTGTGAGAATGGGAGGAAGTCCTCCCTGGGGACCTGCCAGCTGTGGCCTGGTGGGTGGCTGTGCATACATTTCCCATCTTCCCGACCCACTGCCAAGAAGAGAAGCATTGATGAGAGTTCTCTGGCACTGGTAAAATTGCCTCCAAATTGCCTCCTTCATTAACTGAACAAGTCTGCATCTTAATTAGGCTTAATGGAATACAATGATCAGACCCCAAGTTTCTCATTCCGACTCTGAGCAAGGGCGCTACAGAGCCAGGCCAGCAGCCAAAACCATGGGTAGAGGGAAGCTGGGCAGTTCTGGCTGGGAGGGAGCCAGGGATCCTATGCGGCTGCTGCACCCGGCCTGCCTGGGGACAGCCCTGACTTTGGGATCCGGAGTGGGTGGGGAAGACCAGCTCTGCCTCTGGTCGCCCTCTGTACCTCAGTTTTCTCATATGTGAAAGGGGATGAGATGCTCCCACCGGGTGCTAGTGAGAGGGTATCCAAAGAGAATCCCAGGTAGAACACCACCCAGCGCTGCACAGGACGTAAGAATCTCATTCTCTTCCTCACATCCTCCCTCTGCACACTCAAGGCTCACGAAGTCCTTCCTGACTCAGTGACCTCACCAGACCCATCCTCCCGGCATGCACTGCATGCACGCGTCCAGGCCTCGCAGAGTTCAAAGCTCCTCCCTGCCTCAAGGGCTCTGAAAATGCCCTTCCCACTGCTTGGAACCCCAGTCCCACCTCTCTGTCCTTACATTCCTGTACTTCCGATCCCGACTCAAAGAGCACCTCCCCCAGGCAGCCCGCCTTGAGTTTAGTCCCAGTCTAACCCTCTTATGCCTGTGGGTTAATTAGCAGCCCACTCTCCTCCAGAAGAGAGTAAACTCCCACAGTGCGGGGAGGAGTTCCGCTGGGTTCCGGGTTCCAGTTCCAGCTCCTGGCTCTGAGCCTCTCCTCTTACACAGGTCCTTACTTCATGTTTGGTCCTTGCAGAGGTCTGCATGCCTATCTGCCTCAGTCAAGACCAAATGGGAATCAACCCCACTCCCACAGCACGGCCAAGCGGTTACAAGACTTCTGACTCACAGCCAGTACTGGAAAGGCCACCTCCCCTTCCTCCACTCTGTCTCATTGAGGAACACTTGGAAGCAGGAGGGTTGCTCGCTCACAGAGAGAAACGTGTGGGTCTTAGCTAATGCAATCCCATGTTTAAGGGCACAAAGCAGTTTTGTTAGGATATCAGTTGTTTCTGGTTTAATCTATAGACTTAATATAGCCCCAATCAGCGTCGAGGCCCACAATTTGGTAAAACTGTGCACAGCGATTGAAAACATCCGGCTGAGTCCACACGATACTGAAGAACAAACTTGGAGACTGCCGTGGAAGAGCTGTGCTACCAAACTGCAGCAACAGAGACAGTGTGGTCCCCAGGGAGGAACAAATAGATCAGTGGGGAAGAATAGAGAAGCAAGAGATAGGTTCACAAAGAAGCAATCAGCTGACACTGAGAAAGGAGCAGAGAGTATACAGAGAAAAGCTTCCTCCCAACTAAATGGGCTGGGACAAAACCCACAGGCCAAGAAGTGAATCAAGACAAAGAACTCACACCCTCAATCTGGGAACCAACTCAGGCCCAGTTGTAAAACACAGCAGTTAACATGGGAGAAAAAAAAAACCTACAACCTGTGTTTGCTAATGCATTTTAGATAGGCCAGCAAAGACCTAATCTAACAAAATAAAATAGCTGATGAATTTGATTTCATCAAAGTTAAAATTGTCTGCTCTATGAGACATTGTGAACAGACGGAGAAGTCAAGCCACAGGATGGGAGAAAATGTTTGGAAAAATATATTTGATAAAGAATTATTACTCAAAACATATCATCTCAAAAGCTCAGTAATAAAAGAACAAACAACTCAGTTGAAAAATGAACTGGAGACCTTGAAAGCGTCTTACCACAGAAGATGTGCAGTTGGAAAATGAGTGAATGGAGGGTTGCTCCATGTCCTCAGCTTTCAGGGTAAGGAAAACTGAAGGGACAAGGAGACATCATGACAAATCCATTAGAATGCTCTTGCTTGTCATGATGTCTTCTTGTCCCTGGCCATTACCTCTCAAAATGGAGCCTACCGGATCCGCTGCTGACAGGCAGTGGTATGCCCCATTCTGGGGGGGGGGTGCCAACTGAAGCCTAGCCTCCACAGGGCTGGCCACTGCCTGCCCAGGAATGCCACTCACCCAGCTTCCCAGGCATGGCCATCTCAGTCTCCCCACAACAGGGACCGCGGTCCTCATGGGGACCTGGTTACTCCCTGGGGGCCCCATTCTCTCTCTGCTCTCAGCAGACCATCTGTCCCAGTTTCCAGTGACCTAGTGACACATAGTAAACGGCTTTCGAGTTATCTGCCCTCAGAGACCGACGTGCTCTTCAGTAAGCCAAAGGCTGCATTCCTAGAGAAAAGAAGGACAGAACAAGGAAGGAGGGGGCGGGCAGAAGAGGGAAAGGGAAGGGAGTACGCTCTCTGGCCCCCTTCCCCTCTGCCCTTTGCATCCTGGGAAAGGTGCAGTGATCTCCACACTGGCTGGGATGTTGGCAGTGGTCATTCAGTAGCTGCCATTAAAAAAAAAAAAAAAAACAGGCAAAGAAGCCCCATCCAGTTCAATAAGCACACGTGCAAAGCCTGAAGTCTGAACTGTGAGGGCTGAAGCCAGTCACCAAGAGCACAGCTCTGAAGATGGGGGATAAAGGTTTTACAGCTCGTGGCTGCACGGTGGGGTCACTGAGCAGTCCACAGAGCCATCCACAGAGCACAGGAGCAGCTAGCTCATCCAAGGCTCCCTGTGGTCTGGGGACATTTCAGCCCTGAAGCATGAACTCAGGAGCAGAGGAGCGAGGCCAAGCTTGCTGGCCTTGTGTCGTCAAGTCCCTGCTCTGCATGGCGCTGTGCCTTCGGGGATGCCAGAGGCTGGAGTGCACGAGCATACCGCAGCAGTGGGGGTCTAACCAAAGCCTCCAGTCACCAAGGCCTGCCTCTCACCATGACACCCTCCACTGCACAGCTCAGGTGAGCAGAGGGCTCTGGCCAGCTTCTGTAGAGCTCTAAGCTTGTGTGTGACAACCGCAGCCACAACACCTCATCTGCAGGCTTCTGGCGTGTATGCCTCTCTCCGTGGGTTTACCCACAGCCCATGTCTTCCCTCCCCACATCCAGCTTCCAGCAGCTAGCCCCATTTTCTCATTTCCACGCAGCAAGCATCCCTTCCCTGTGCCCTGGGTAATTCCCACTTTCCGAGGGCCCGGCAGCCAGGATGTTCTTAAACAAAGGGGAACCAGAGGAGAGAGTGCTAGAGTCATTTAGACACCCATCTCATTACTGACACAACTGCTGCTGCTTACTGAACATCTGTTTCAGCCTGGCTTCCAGGTCAGATGTGCGGGTGGTAGTGGTACCATTCTCTGAGACAGAGAGCAGATCGTGTCACAGTGGCTGACCTGGGGCCCGGGGTGCAGCTTGGTGGTACAACACTTGCCTGGCATGCATAAGGCTCAGAGTTCTATCTCCAGCAGCACAAGGGAAAAAGAAAGGTAACTGAGCTGATGGGGGCGAGGAGTTCCTGATCCCCAAGCTTGCCTCCAACATTTGTGAAGCCCAAGGTAAGAAGGAACAGAAATGGAAGATGGCCCAGATGTCTGGAGAGAGCTGGGAACTAAGGCTATTTGGAGCTACATGATACCAACAATCAATGTCATTGTGTAGGATACGGGGAGCCAGTGGAAAGGTAAGGATGGTTAGTCACAGATGCGACTGGCATCTAAGGCAAATCCTTCACTGACAACCAAAAGGCCTGTAGGAGCTGAGACAAGCTAGGCAGGTCCGTCAGGAAAGAAGCAGAGCAATTGGGTGACTCGGGACCCCAAGCAAGGCACTGACACAGACATAGATATGCAACAACAAAACGTCAGAACTTCGCATGGCACAGATGAGATGGCCAGGAAAGGGTGACTGGAGGCTCTGGCTGCGGTGGCTGAGGTGGCGACCCGTCACTCACACAGGCGGCCCGGGAAGAGGCTTGTGAGTGGCAGTGGGTGCACCGAGCTGCAGGTCAGCTCTGAGGAGAGCTGTTCAGAGGCGGTGGGTAACGCTGGTGTGAGAGTCGCTGGATGACTGAGACAGACATAGAAGGCTGGGACCATTGTCCAGCTGGGAAGCGACGGTGGCCTAGACTGGAAATGGGTGAGTAATAACCCAGGAATGGGCTGGGGTTGGGATGTGTTTGGGAAGTTAGGAAGGGCAGCCTTGGATGTGGTTCCTATGGGGAGGCAGAATGAAGAAGAAATGAGACTGAGCTCCTGTAGCCAGTCAGGGACTTGGGAGGAGGAGATGCCATCCTCAGATGCGGATCGAGGAAGACAGGAATTTGGTTTGGATGCTCCCCAGAGCTGAGCTCGAGCAGCTTATCTGGCAGGTGACCGCGGTGGCAGTGGGTAGTGGAGAGGGAACGTGTTGCAGAGGTGGCCCACTCTGTGTAGCTGAGTGATTCCTTATGACTTGGCATCAATTCCTCAGGGCATCATAGTGAGGAGTGGCATCCCCCATGTTTTG
The DNA here is from genome assembly GCF_000151885.1 of Dipodomys ordii. Lineage (NCBI taxonomy): Eukaryota > Metazoa > Chordata > Mammalia > Rodentia > Heteromyidae > Dipodomys > Dipodomys ordii. Next base: position 2,683,148 of record NW_012267228.1, read on the forward strand.
TATGGTTTGACAGGCCCTAGGAGGAGACTGGACGCATGGCCCCGGTATTAGCTCCACCACCGGTGAGGAGCACCTACTATGTGCCAGGTGACTAAACCGGTATGTCCACATCCCCAGGGAGGGAGCGGCTCAAGTAGGGAGACAATAAAAGCCAAAGAATCCCGGGGACATGAATGAACATGTGTCTGTGACAAAGAATCCTATGGACACTGTATGGAAAGCGAATGAGGGGCCAAGTGGTCCAGGAAGAGGGCGCTGAGGGCAAAGGCCTGGCTGAGGAAGGAAGTCACAGTGGAGCTGGCTAGGGCCAGGGCCAAGGCACCGAGAGCTGGAGAGCTGGGCAATGGCCAGGTGAGGCAAGTGGTCATCTTAGAGGGCTGAGGTCCTGGAGATCTCAGGGTGGAAGGAAGCAGTAGATGCACAAAGGGCAAAAATGCTTAAGCTGCAGGGCTGATGGGAAAGGGGGCCAGAGTATGGAGTCTTTTCTCTTCCCTTCTGTTCCCTTCCCTCTCCCTTTCCTCCTCTTCCTTTCCCTTCCCCTTTCTTTTTTGTCTTTCTTCCTTTCCCCTTTCCCTTCTTTTCTTTCTTCTTCCTTTCTCTTCCCTAGGAGTGCAGGCTTGGGTTTGCTGGAGAGCATGCTAGTCTCTGGGGGTAGAAACGAAAGCAGTACCTTTGCACAAAGTCACTGGAAACTGGGAGAGATGGCCCGCTGAATAAGAGCGGAGAGAATGAAACACAGCAGAAGTAGCTGGGAGATGGGGTATTGCTTGGAGGTGCAGTGCCTGCCTGGCCTATCTTGCCCAGGCCCTGGATTCCCTCCTCAGAAATGCTAAAGGAAAGGAAGCAACTGGCGGGTGGGGAGGAAGGCCCACAGCTTGCTTCACGTCCCTAGATGCTGCTCTCCAAGTAGATGCTCTAAGAAAGGTGAGCAGCAGAGCCCTGGATTCATGCTCCAGAAACTCCACGGTGTAACCCAACAGGAAAGTCACTTGGTTCTGATGAACATGGTAGCACCCAGAGCTCAGCAGCCCTCTAGGTGGTGCGAGGATTTCTGGCCCTCACAAGGGTAGGGCGGGGAGGGGGAAGACCTGCTTCCTCATGGCCCAGTAGGAAGCATACACTGGCTTTTCAGGCCAGCAGCTGGCACTGCCCACTAGGCCCTGTGCAGAGATGTTTGCGGGCACAGAGTGTTTGGGTATGAGTTACATGGATCTAAAACGAACTGGTCTTTGCAAGAGGCAATCTCTGACCTCACAGAAGCCGCCTGTGCTGATGCGTTGCTCTTCTTGCTTATAGGTGAGAAGGGGATTCAAGATTGGAGAGAGTTCTCTAAGAAGGCTCTGGGAGGGATGTCAGGCTGACCTCCCGGGTTCCAGCTGGATATGAAGGCGGGGAAATCCACTCTAGTATCTCACAGGGCAAGGCACCCCTGGACATGATGGCTGTGGGGCTAAATATGGAATGGGCGCCTGGGGGTGTGGTGTGCAGAAAGCTGCAGTCATCACAAGGACTTTTATCTATTATGAGGAATGTATTTCATGGGTTATGCATGATTTTAATGTATCAGGAAAAAAGTTTTCACAGCTTTGAATGCTGAGAATGAGGCTTCAACTCTGAGCTTCCTTAGAAAGCATCGCGCAGTTGGTACTGGACACGGAGAAGGGGATGGGCTATGTTCAACGTTGAGATGCAGAGAGGGTGGGTGGACAGCTTGGACCTGCAAAGTCTGCAAAAGCTGGGTCCCCAGAATGGTGCAGTTGGAGGGTGCTAGAACCTTTACGAGATGGGTCCATGCAGGAGGCCCCCTGGTCACTGGGGACACCCCTACAATGGAGACTGCTCGTCCTCTCATTCCCTTCCCAGTCTGAGGAGAACAGCCCTGCTCCACCGCCCATTCCCAGCCACAATGCTCCACTCTCAGGCTCCCCCAAAAGGGCTGAGTCTGTCGGCCCCAGCCAGAAACCATCTGACCTGTGAGCTGAGGCCAGCCTTCTCCCCCTATAAATGACTGCCCTGAACCTGTCACAGTGAGGAAAGCATGTGGCCCTTGGAGCCTAAAGAGACAAGCAACACTTAACATACTCAGCACCTTTAACCCTCCCACAGATGGGGGAGGAGCCAACAGTCAGCTGACACAACTGTCAGAAGGGACCATTTCTGTGGCCCTAGCACCTAGACCTGCAATAGCACTTAGCAGGCAGGGCCACGGATACACAGGCCTTTCACAGGTCTTGGGTGAGAAGCTCTCTCTTCCGGGAGCCAACGGTGATCAAATGAGGAATCACTGGATTAGACCCTGAGGACTGGGCAGAGTTGTACTTTCAGTCCCTCTAGTTCACAGTGACCGGGGCTGGGTCTCTGCTGGTTAGACCCTGAGGACTGGGCAGAGTTGTACTTTCAGTCCCTCTAGTTCACAGTGACCGGGGCTGGGTCTCTGCTGGT